>NW_026898644.1:0-555678 GCF_033153095.1 Gastrolobium bilobum
GCATCCGTAGGTTCTGAGGTCGAGCCATTTTGGAATGAAAGCTCACATTATACCTTCATTAATTGGGCCCACCCTAATGATGAGACGGAGATATTGTATGGTGACGATGATGATCACGGTGGCTGGCAATTAGAAGATCCTTTATATTTGTATCAGGAGTTTCGTAGCAAATCTGAAATGCAACATGCAGTCAAATTATATTGTATGAAGGCTCACCGTACTGCCGTTGTGGCAAAAAGTGATGACCATAGATTTGTGATGAAGTGTCGACACCATAATGATGGATGTCCCTGGTATGTGAGGGCATTGTTGCAGAAGAATGGAAATACTTGGGTGGTTAGTAAATGGGTTAAAGAACACACCTGCCTAAACCAAGGTCTTACCCGGGATAATAGACAGTTGGATTCTGATGTGATATGTGCAACCATTATCAGTATGTATTATTCGATATATCTAACTTCCTAAGGTATGTTAACGTTAATCAGTTTGTATTCTGACTGTTGGCCGATGTTTTTTTTTATATAGGTATGTTAAAAGAAGATCCATCATTGAAGCCAGTTCTTATTCAAGAGAGGGTACAACGTTTGTATGGATACAACATATCTTACAGGAAAGCTTGGAAGGCTAAAATGAAAGCCATTGTCAAGTTATTTGGCGACTGGGATAAATCGTATGCATTCTTGCCTGGTTGGCTGACATACATGACGCAGGTTAATGTGGGTTCTGTGTTCAAGACTGATACAGACCAATGTGTTGATGAACGTCGAGTGTATACGGATAAGGCTGTCTTTCACCGAGTATTTTGGACCTTTCACCAGTGCATTGAGGCCTTCAAATATTGTAAACCCATAATCCAAATTGATGGCACGCATTTGTACGGTAAATACAAAGGAACTCTTTTGATTGCAACTTCACAAGATGGAGATGGTTACATTCTCCCTATTGCATTTGCTATTGTTCCTCCTGGTGAGAGATTGGATGATTGGTCGTGGTTTCTTAGCCTCATGCGTTTTCACGTCACGCATAAGCATGGCATTTGTCTAATATCCGATCGTCATCCCAGCATCATCAGGGCTGAAAGAGATCATGCCGGTTGGCAGCCACCATTTGCGTATCATGTGTTTTGTCTACGCCACATCGGAAGCAACTTTAACACTAAGTTCAGAGATGTGGAATTAAAGAAAACCCTGATGAAGCTAGGTACAATCTTCTTTTTAATATGTACAAATTGTATATAATTCATCCTTTTGTATCTAACGCGTCATTTTGTATTTCAGGGTACTTGAGTTCAAAGATTCATTTTGATATCAGATTCCAGGATTTTATCGACAGTAACCCTCAAGTAGCTTCATGGATAGATCAGATTCCCAAAGAAAAATGGTGCAGGTCTTACGATGAGGACGGTCAGAGGTTTGGTCACATGACGACTAACTTATCTGAGTGTGTGAATAAGGTCCTGAGGGGTGCACGTAATTTGCCTATAACAGCATTGGTGAAGATGACTCAAAGTAGATTTGTTGAGTATTTCGTCAAGAGACGTGAAAAGATCCAAAAGGCAAAGGCAAAGGGTTGGAGAATTGCAAAAAAAGTTGAGGATATCATCCAAAAAAATGATCAATTAACAGTGAGCCTCCGTGTGCGGGTTTTTGATAGGGACCTGCAGCTATTTGAAGTTGAGGATGCCTACAATCAATCAACTCATGATGCAGGTGACATAATGAGGGTGGACTTGCTCAATCGCAAATGTCAATGTGGACGGTTCACATCTAGAAGATTCCCTTGCAGTCATGTCTTAGCGGTGTGCAAGGTAGAAAAGTTGAACCACTATGATTATGTTGATCCTGTGTTCTCAATTACACAAATTGATAAGGTATATGCTGCTCATTGGTATCCAATGGGCAATGAGTTGTTGATTCCACAAATTGATGGCCCAACCATTATCCCAAATGCATCTTTGGTACGTGCACAAGGAAGACCCAAATCGTCAAGGACAGAATGAGATGGATTGGGTTGAGTCTCAACCGACAAGCAGTCAGAGTAGATGTAGCCTGTGTAAGCAAATTGGTCACAACAAACGTACATGTCCTATGAGGATTCCCAATACAAGATGAATTGCGGAGGAAGCAGGGGAAGGGCTTAATGTTTTGATGGTTTAACATTATAGGCATTTATGGTTTTATATGCTTGTATTTGATGTCATGATGTTTGTATTTGAATGTAATGACGGTGCTATGTTTGTATTTGATCTCATGATATTTGTATTTGACTTATCTTAGTTTTTTGACTCGGAAATTATGCTCCCTAAGTCACACTTCCTTAGTGGATCAGTGTAGAGTGGAAACCTAGGGCAAAAAACATGTGTAATTCGGATTTGGGGTCCTAAACCAACAATTTAGTCGATTAACCTGTACTGGTTTAATCGACTAGGTTAGTCGATTAAACCAGTACAGGTTAATCGACTAAATTGTTGGTTTAGGACCCCAAATCCGAATTACACATGTTTTTTGCCCTAGGTTTCCACTCTACACTGATCCACTAAGGGAGTGTGACTTAGGGAGCATAATTTCCGAGTCAAAAAACCCATGTGGACATTAAATTCCTAAAACCAAGTCGTATGTTGTCATAACGTTTGTTTACGGTTAACAATACAAGATGTAGCCTTTTTGAACACATGTACTGATTTGCTGTGATGTGTTATGGACGAATGTGACCTGTTCAATATTGTTTTGTGCCGTGATGATCAAATTGCTAAAAAGGTTCCATTCATAAGTTATATAATATTGAAATGGAATTAAATTCATTACACAACATAACATAGATCCAAAAAACATAACAATTCTGCATTCATTAAAAAAAGTTACATTACATCAACGACTTAAAGGAAATACATGAACAAAACACAATAACATGATGTACACCCTAAATCTACTCGTCATCCCCGTCTGTGTCCGTCTCCGAGTCGTCCTCATCTGACACATGACCCCCATCCCTTGCTGCCTCAGCTACCTGACCACCTCTTGCAAGCTCCAGACGAGCAAGCCTGTCTTCCACACCCTTAAACCTTCCCTGTATGTGTCTAAACCTTTCATTCCCTTTCTTTCTCCATTTTTTATGTGCCAGCGCCATCTTTCCTATCTTCTTTGTCATTGCATTTATGCCCTTCATGACATCACGCAGTGAAAATCCACCTTCAGGTTCAGCTATCTCCTCAACCTCAGCCACATCCTCCTTCTCCTCCTCCTCCACATCTGGCTCAACAATATGGTCATCTGGGGCAACATAAGGAACCTCAACCTGGGGCATACCACTAAACTCCCACACACCCAATCTCGTGTTCTTAGTAATCTTGCACTGCTCCAATAGACGCTTTCCGAACTTGCAATTATAGCCCGTGGTCTTCTTCAACAGCTCAGTCTCCATGGGAACACCAAAGTGAACCAATATCCTCTGTACCAGACAGGCGTATGGAAGATGACCCTTATGTTTGGCCTTAAACATAAACCAACAGATATAGTGCCTCCAGTTCACCATCTGGGCATGTCGGATAGCCCACATAATGGGAATGTCATGTTCCAACACCCTGGAATGATTAAAAGATCGCGGAAACAGAACGTGAGTGAGGACATAATGTAGTATACGGGACTCCACAGAAAGCAACCCCACCGTATAGTGCAAGTGTTCCCCACGGACTCTTCTCTGCTCCTGCACGGCATCCTCTCGTACATATCCTGGAAGTACTACACCATTATCAGCGTCATACACCACAGTCTGAGAAGAGTCAAAATCATAGCCGAGTATCTCCAACCATGCAGGTGCCGTCATGATGATCTCTATTCCACAGACCCTCGACCTCAGCTCGCCCTGTACGTAGCTGAGGTTATGGTAGAAGGCCCGCACCATAAGCTCTGAATACGGACATAGGGTCTCGGCCAACACCCTCAGATGTGCCGCCTCCAACACCCCCACAATTTCAAATCCCTCCTTATCAAAAAATGCTGTATCCAAAGATTTTGGAGCACATAACGGCCGGTTCAAATGGTCACGTACGAATGAAGCGTGGACGGTAGGGTCGTCCTCAAACAGATACCCATACGGGAGGTCAACAGTATCAGGCTCTTCGTCTTGTCGCCTTGACGAAGAAGGCCGCTCTTGCCTATGCTTGGTGCGTCTCTCAAGTGACTCATTGCCCTCATCGCTTGGTCTTCTGCGGCTCGTCATTTGTTTAGGGTACCTACAATGAAACATGTCAGCATTTAACTATATGAAACATGTCATGATGGTAATGAAAACTTGCAACATAAGCGCTGTAAACCAAAAGCAAACTTTTGCCCCATACAAACTTTTCAAACAAAAAAATTCACACAATGCAAAAAAATAAACCTTAGTAGATTAGGGTTACAAAACCTACAACAAACGCTTTGATTAGAGTTCACAAATTCGGACAACAAACAAATACAAAAAATTCCTAAACCTAAAATACAATGCAAGTTAAGAAACCTTACCTATCCTTCAGATTTCACGATTTGGACCAAATTTGGGGGCAATCCACACGCCTAAAGGAAGGGTTTGGGGCGTTCTTCAGCTGCTCCTGCGGATTTGGGGTTTGGGCCGCCTTCTTAGTCGATTAGGTCATCCTACTTCCCCTCTGCCGAATGGGGGGTTTTTAAAAAACAAATCCGTCGATATTTAGTCGACTAAATATCGATACTTAGTCGACTAAATATCCCAAAAATGTAGTCGATTAAGATGATTTTTTAGTCGACTAAATTTGCGGTAGTCCACTTTCTGAAGATTGACCATTTGCTCGACTAAAACAGCAAGGTAGTCGACTAAAAGGGGGCAGGTTGGTGGATAGTTCTTGATCAGGGGCAAATTGGTTATTAATTAATTAATGAGGGGCAAAAGGGTCAAAAAGCCAAGGATAATGGGACCCGAGCCCAAAATGAAGGTTTTCTCAAGCCCATTTTTGTTTCCCTTTAATATACCGTACATCAATGAGGGTTCCAATTTAATGGTCTTTCAATACCATTTGCCTTTCCTGTTTTTTTCCCCACTCCATCGGGAAAAGAATGTACAAAGAAAACACAAATAAGGAAAAAAAGAAAAAAGTAATTGTGAATGATGTTACTGGAAGTGAGCTTCTATGCAAGACAATAAAATTTAATTATTGATTAATAAAGTGAGTTTCTATGGAAAAAATTAAACTAACACAGCAAAATAAATAACAATAAAATAAAATGATCCAATCTATAATTTTATAAATAAAATTAATGTTGATTAATCAGTCCCCGGCAACGGCGCCAAAAACTTATTGACGAACTCGCCAAGTGCACCGGTCGTACAAGTAATAAAGTGATAAAGTAGAGTTGTCGATCCCACAAGGACTGATGACCAAGCAATAATTTATTTATTTAATCAAAGTTAGATCGATCCTTAAAGATTTTCTTGAGGATATTCTGATTATATTAAAAGCAGAATTTATAAACTTATTTTTGGTTTTAAATATTTTAGAAATTTAATTCAGAATTAATTAAAGCTAAAAATTGGTTTTAAGATTTTAATAAAAAGGTGTAGCTAGGATTTAACTTCCCCAATGGTTTCCAAACTAGTTTACCTATTCTTATAATCCCATTCAAGATTCAATTATTAACAGTTCTTTCTATATTTGATTAAATCTCAATCCCTTGGTAATCCAATCCTTTACTCCACTCAAAAGCCTAATCCCTTAGTACTTTTTCATAAAGTAAGCATTCACGCAAGAACGTACGGTTATAGAATTCATAAGTCTATCCCTAGATCATACATATTCCAGCAATCAACCAATCAGAATCATACACCAACATCCCTATTGTCATGCACGACTCATATGTTTATTTACAAGTGATCAAGTCATAAATAAAACTAAGCATAAATAACAGATTGATTGCATAACTTTAAATCATGAATATAAATTATAAGAAAGGCAAATAGCGTTTAAGAACCCATTGGTTTCGTCTCGCCCTAACTACATAAAGTAAATTAGCTAGACATAATTATAAATGCAGAATTGAAATAAACAATAAAAGAAATAAGGTTCATCGTAAAACTTGATTAATGGAGACTATCAATGATGCAAATGGCATTCGTTCCTTCTCCTCTGCAACGCTCCAGCATTCCTCTTCGCTCCTGCCTTCGTCTTTGTCTCTGACTTCGTCTTTCTCCGCGTTCCAGAATATCCCTTTACTGCTTCGTTCGCTTTGTATTTAAAGGGTGAAATTTGGGCTTCTGAAATTTAGACCAGCTCGCTGAAGCGAGCAACTCAGCGAGCACTTGTTACTGGTGGCTCCTTTACTCGCTCATGCGAGGACTTTTGCGAGATGCTCGCTCGAGCTAGGAGCTTTGCGAGCTGCTCGCCCACTTGCTCGCTAAAGCGAGCAGTGGAGCGAGCGTTACAATTTTTATATTATTTATTATTTAATTTCTGATTTTTCCATTGCTCCGCTACAATTTTTATATTATTTATTATTTAATTTCTGATTTTTCCATTGCTCCGCCGATTCTACTGTTCGCTCGTCCTTATCATATTGGCACTTTTGTTATTTTAGTTTCATCAACCTGAAACAACAACAAATATTTAAAATTTTGTCTATTTGTTGACAATTCATTTTGTTTTACTGTTTTATTGTTTTATCACTATATTTTTAACTATTTTAATAATTATTTGAACTCTTTTTAACCATAAAAACATAGTGTCTTGGACACTTATCAGTGAGACAATAAAGTCATACCCTGAAGGAAGTTAGGCGCAATAATGTTGTGGGTTTCTCAGTTCTCATATGACTCTCAAGTTGTTTCGTTGTCAAAATTTGGTTTTAGTCTTTTTCATAGTCTTTTCAAGTCATATAAATGATGGTGTTCTTTTGGAATCTGTATCTGTGGATAATTTGGATCAAAGATAGATGTTCCACAGCATGTAACTTTCTCTGGAATATAATATTCGTTATTTGACATATATAAATGGAAGCGTGTGCGCGAAAAACTAATTGATCACACAAAGAATGCTCTATTGGCTACTGTTCTCAAAGCTTGATCCTGATGAGTCATTTAGATTATTGCATTTCATGGAGAGATATATATATTTTCGACATCAATGGAATTTGCTTCAAATGATGCTGTTGAAACAGCCGGAAAAAGATGAGTTTGATTTGTATTTTTTTATGGGATTAATATCATGTTATAGGAGATAATTGTATCTCCTATACAGAAATAAAAATCTGTGGAGCCCATGTGAAAAGAAGATAGAGAAAAACAAAATATCGACCCCACACGCTTTTATCTTCTATAACATGAGAAACATTTTTTTTATATATAGATTTAGGAATTTTTCTTGTTCAGTTTTTTTTATTAGTTTAGTTTTCATGTTGATAAATTAAGATTTTTTTTATTACATGTGTCTTTTTTATTAAAAAATCTTAAAATAATTAAAATGATAAAAAGTATCACAAAATAAAAATATTTTTTTTTTGCAAAATACTTCTTTGGATTTTGTTTAATTAAAATCAATTGATTCATAGTTATTTTTTAAAAAATGACATGATTTTGAACTCCTTATTCCATTAAGTCAAAATTGAATTTTTGTGATTTAATTTCTTCGGTAAATATTTTCTTATTTTCATTTTATTCGACTTTTTTTACTTTTTTTTACTTTATTTTATAAATAAAGTAAATATTTTTAAAAATAGTAATAATTACACAGTTAATTCGTTTAAGATAATTACACAAATATTTTTAAATACTAGGTATAAGTTTACAACATAAAATGGTTTCTTAATGTGTTTTAATGTAAATAAAATCAATGAGTTCTCCGTTTTAATTTTATTAAAAACATTTCTGTTACCTGCTGATGGCAGTATTGAGACGCAGACATCTAATCCTTTCACAATGTATTGGATAGTTCCTCATGCATAGGATAGTTTTGAGCTTGAATTTTATAAATGTTACATATAAATATACACTTTGTCAATCGTGAAACCGATCCTTTCTGAATTTCTTCATAATCCATAACATAATATAGAAATCAGATATTCCCTATCTGGCGTAATCTCCTATTTATTGTATTGGGAAAGGCCATTGAGAACTGTCGTGGGAATTCTTTACGCAGTTAGTAGAGTCTTGTTGATAATATATTAATTGGTCGAAGATTGATATTTATTTGTATGCGTATGGTGGTAAATTCTCGTCAAGTACTGATCAGCCCTCAAGGAATTGGGTCACACACGGTTGAATTTAGTTCACACAGGTGTTTTGATGAAATAGTTGGACGTGACGATTAGTTCATGTAGGCATTTTGATGAAATAGATGGACGTGACGGGATATTTTCTCTATCATGCTGATTGTTATTGTGGAATAGAATTTTCAATTAGGCAGTTGTGTATTTTGATTGAAATAGGAGGAGAGAGTAGATATCTACAAGAACACTCAAGTCAGTTAATTATATTGCTAAGACTTAGCTAGAATTATATTGCTGATGAGGAAGTTTATTAGACTTGTGCTGTTGGGATCTAATTATTTGCGTTAGGGAATATATTGCGAGATTATATGTACACATATTTAATTAACGCATTTAATTTTTTTTTTTTTTAGTATTTCTATTAATCGGTTCATCCTTTAGGACTAATCCGGCCAGGGGCTGAGAGCAACAAGGATAATCCCCCTCCCAACAGATGCGCTTCTCGGATGTAGAACTTGAGTCCTTCACCCTACGGTAACCCATTTAATTTAAACTTATGTTAAACTATTATTTCATTTGGTTCTGTATGGCTCTTAAAATAGATCTAGATCAAGTAATTATAAAATGCCGAGTTCGATCATTGATGATTTTGAGGCATTGGGTTATTGCAAACTGTAAAATGCCGAGCTAATCATTGGAATTTTTAAAGGGTCTGTTCTGGTCAGCACCTTTAGATCTAATAGATTAAGCCAAATGTTAATATCCTGTATCTAAAGTTTTCACAGGGCATTTCATGATATGTTATATAGCCTCGTTATAGGCTATTTTCTTTATCTCTGCATTATTACCTACTATATACAGGTGGCAAAGCACGCTTTGTCCGCCCCAGCTAGCCGCCTCATCCCGTCTCTAAAGATGGACAAGAAAACTCAGCTCGCCAAACCCGTGACATTTTACGTTAATTTTTTTTTTTTAAAAAAAATTCAACCCGCACGGGTTGGATTTGAAAAACTCAATCCGTCCCGCACAAGTTTGGCTAACGAGGCGAGCCAAACCCGTTTTGCCATCTCTATTACTATATACTAACAGTCAACGCAACACGTCTTGTAGTAGAGGCAAGGATTGACACAATTGGTACAACTCTGTCCCCTCCCCTCATTCTCTACCCCACGCCCACGCTGGACGAGTAATATCTCTCCTCTTTAAATAGCCTCTTCTCCCAATAAATGAACATTTCTATTCTATTCATTTTCATGAGTTGTTACTCCACTAAAATTATAGAACCACCATAGCCAAACACACTCCCCATTGCAGTATATCTATCTTGCTTATATTAAGACACTTTGATACATCTTCGGCTGTACACACAAACACTCAAAGTTCAGGGCCAATATCTCGGTGCTTCGATGTCACGTTCATAAAAGACTCTGATGAGAAAAGGGAAAATAGAAAACAAAAATATATTCGTTACAATAGTCACCGACTATAAGGTATGACGTATGAGAATTTGGGTCAATTGATACCGTTCATAACGCGTACCGGCCTATTGGTGTGATTCTCGTTAAATTTCTTCCCAGCTAGTGCATGCGCTTATGTTAGTCCTATTTTTTTTTGGTAAGCTATGTTAGTCTTATTTTATTTGACAGCGACATTCCATAATCACAATCTTTTAGGTCGCTGAAAATTTTGACCTTTCTACTCGTTTGACAGAGCACGACCAATCCCAACATTATATGCCTGGGAAAGCTATACAGAACAAGTTATATCTAAAAATAGTATGAGATGCCCGGAAAACAAAAAATTAATAATAGTTAATTAACGAAACAAAAATTACAAATCTAACTTTGAATTAAGTTTTCACATGCATTTTTGTCTCTCAATAATATTTGCACGTCAGCTTTCCAAAGTTATACTCATGTAATGTTTTTTAAATGATAAAACAAGAAAAACACACATTTCAATAGACATTTTCTCTGTCCTGTATTTTCGGAACAAAAAAGTGCAACAAATTATATCCAAAAAAAAAAGAAGTGCAACAAATAATGTAGAGCCGTGGACCGTGGTATATAAATATCATTACTGTATGTCCTTGCCATGATCCTTTCTCTACGTGAAGCTCTTCTATACGCTTCCATCCACAAAGAACACTTTTCCGCCACTTATAAAATCCCCTCTCTATTATTGTATTCAGAAGAATGAAAACATTCCCTCTTCTCATTCTCTTATCTCCTCTCTTTCAGTGTCACTCTCTAAACCCCAACTCCAACAGTGAGACTCACCATGAGAACACTACGCCCACTTCCAACACTCCCTTCAACCAAAACCAACACCCTCATGAAACAACGCTGCATAACCATAACCCAACCATCAAAACCATCCAACAACAACAACTTACACCTATCATATGACACACATCAAGCAGCATTAAAATTAAACAAAATGATAAACCTAGAAGAACATAATAATTTTTCGTCCTTTCAATCATCATCTTCTTCTTCTTTTGGCCTTAGAACAGAGAAACTTGGAAAGAGGTGGATGCAGTACCAAGGCATGAGCAATTGGGACGGTTTGCTTGACCCATTGGACGAAAATCTACGTTCTGAAATACTACGGTACGGCCATTTCGTAGAAGCTACGTATAAATCCTTTGAGTTTGACCCTTGTTCCTCCAACTACGGAAACTGTAGGTTCCCAAAGAGCACACTTTTCGAACGTTGTGGTTTACCTAACACAGGGTACAAGGTAACCAAACATCTACGCGCAACCTCAGGGATTCAACTACCTAGTTGGGTTGACAAAGTACCAAGCTGGGTCGCAACTCAATCAAGCTACATCGGTTACGTGGCAGTGTGTGAAAACAAGGAAGAGATCAAAAGACTTGGTCGGCGAGACGTTGTCGTTGCATATAGGGGAACCACCACGTGCTTGGAATGGCTCGAGAACTTACGCGCCACTCTCACCAACCTCCAAAATATTCCATGCAATAAAGGGGCCATGGTGGAAAGTGGATTCTTGAGCCTCTACACGTCATCACTCTCCTCCACGAACCAATCGTTCATGAGTTTGCAAGAAATGGTGAAACAAGAGATTTCACGGATCCTCCAAACCTACGACGGAGAACCGCTGAGTCTCACCGTCACCGGCCATAGCCTCGGGGCGGCATTGGCCACGCTCACGGCGTTTGACATCAAAACGGCCTTCCCTCTCCAGCCGGTGACGGTGATCTCCTTCGGTGGTCCACGTGTCGGGAACCGGAGCTTCCGGCGGCAGCTTGAGAATCAAGGGACGAAGGTTTTGCGCATAGTGAACTCCGATGATGTTATTACCAAGGTACCAGGTTTTTGTTTCGACGATGACGTGGCGCGCAATGAAGGGCTCCACGTGGCTGGTATTCCGAGGTGGTTACAGAAGAGGGTGGAGGAGGCACAGTGGGTGTACGCTGAGGTTGGGAAGGAGCTTCGGTTGTGTAGCAGGGATTCTCCGTACCTCGGAAGCACGAATGTCGCCACGTGTCACGAGCTGAACACGTATCTTCACCTCGTCGATGGCTTTGTCAGTTCCACGTGTCCGTTCAAAGCCACCGCGAATAGGTTCCTTCCGCGGTGACAGCTACGGTACAGTGGGGTCCAACCCAAACTATTGAAAAAGAAAGGGAGACAAGCATTAATTCACGGTTAATTGTAATTATTAGCTTAGTGTAAAGTGATAATTTGTTAAATATCAATGATTAGAGACTAACTTATTCCGTGGCTGATTGTTTTTAGGAACCTCGATCGTTCTTCTTTGAAGTCGCACAAACAATTTACGAGTTAAATTCTTATCGCTAAAAAATGGGTGTGGTCATGTTTCAAGTCCAAATTTTTTTTACATTAAGAAGTATGAAACGTTAGAGATAAATAATATAAAACATTAAAGCCTTTACTTACAAGTTAAGGTTTTAGGTGAGATAATTATTTAAAAGGGTACCGTTACACAATCTCCGCTATTTCTACTAGTAGAGTATTTGATCATTCACGGTTCATTTTGGTTTGAGTTTAAGATAAATAAAGTACAATTTAGATTGATTAATTTGTTAGAAAAATATAAAATCATTAATGTGTCCTTATCCAACTCCAAAAACTTTTGGATTGAAATGATTTTTGGGAAAACTACAAAAAAAACTCCTATAAATTTTCTCAAAATCACTTAACTCCTTCTCCAAAATTTTTAATCATTTATCCCCATACTTAAAATTTATTTATCACTTATCTCCTAATTTGATTTTTCATCAAAAATTTTGTTAACAGAGTTAATTTTTTTTAAAAAAATACCAAAATTTTCTTTAATAGAAAAAAGAAAAGCATAATTTCCTCACAAACACAGTTTTAGACGAACTCACAGAATGTGTTTTCTTTAAGGTAGCCTTGTTAGAATTAGTAATTACTCAAATTATTTTTTGCAAGTCCCATTGCTATTAAACACCGCACTCACAATTGTTGATGTCGTTGTTCAAATAAAATGATTAAAGAGGCACTATTTCAGCATGTTTAGATCTTTCCTTTTCTGTTATAACATTTTCTTCTACTATACGATCAACAAATCTGACTTTATAAATTTATTTAGAGCCGCACTTTATTTTGTTTGCACAGCAATTGAAAAACTTTACGTTATGTGCTTCATATATGCCTTGTTTTTCCTTAATCATATGATATTACCAAGCAAACATGCAGAAAGTGTCATTTCATTGTTTTCTGTGTCGTTGAGAGTAGATGGAGGGTTCAATCGTTGATTTACTTTCATGTCTTGCTTATGTGAGTTTGTCTAAAATTGCATTTGTGTTGAAATTGTGTTTTTCTTTTTTCTATTAAGGGTAATTTTGGTACCTTTTAAAAAATTAACCTCTTAACAAAATCTTGGATGGAAAATCAGTAAGTGATAAAAAAATTTTAAGTAGAGTGATAAATGATTAAAAATTTCGGAGAGGAGGTTAACTAATTTTGAGGAAACTTATAGAGGAGTTTTTGAAGTTTTCCCATATTTTTTTGCATAACCTTAATTGAATTGATGTAACTTGATTTTTTTTCTAAGAAAAATTAGCTAACCTAATTTAAATTAATTTGACCAAGATTTGATTGGTTGTAAATTTAATATAATAGAAACCTCATTATTTTTTATTTTTTTAAACTCATTTGTTATCTTCTTTTATTTTTTTTATTTCCTTTTATTATATATATATCAATTAAAATACTAGTTATTTACTCTTCTATGATATGTTGCAATAGTGAAATTACTTCTACTTTTTTTCATTTATATCTGTACTCAAAATATGATGAGGAAGAAGTTGAATACTAAATGTGATCAAAAGCATTTAATTTGATAACAAATTGAAGAATGGATAAAAGCGTAACGAAGAATAAATAAAAAAATTCAAAAGGAGATCGAGGAGATACCTAATTAAGTTTAAAAGCACAGCTTTTAAAGGTTAGAAATAATAAAAAAAAATATGGAGAAATAATTGAGTCGAGAGTTGTAGAGTTATAAATTCTAAAACTTAATCAATAATAACTAGTTTGGATCGAATTTAACTAAATTAAACTAATCGGAACTAATTTAATTACTTTAATTTTGTTTATCGATCCAACTCACTTCAAAAGTATTTGATATACGCAGGAGAAGGGCATATTTTAGCACGATAAAAGTGTCGTTAAAAATGTGAAGCTTGTTTGGATCTATCGGTGGTGGGAACCACTTTTGCATGGCTTAAATTATCAAATCGACCTCGGTCGGTTATTACAGTTTCTCTTTTAGATTTTTTTTTTTTTAACAATCGTATGTTGATGAGTTGCTGAATATTTATTATAGATTTAAATTGTTGAAGGGGTCAATGTATTTCATTTTTTTTAATGAATAAACTTCACACTACAAGCAGTTTATATATATATATATATATGGGCAAGATCATCTTACACCGGTGTAAGAATAATAAATCTTACACTAAATCCTAATCATTGATTTTCTACATCTGACGGTTAAGATTTATTAGGTATCACTCATTAATTAATTAAATCTCAACCATTGGATGCACGGAAATCAACGGTTAAGATTTGATGTAAGATTTATTATTCTTACACCGGTGTAAGTTGATCCTATCCCTATATATATATATATATATATATATATATATATATATATATATATATATATATATACAACAATGTCATGTGTCAATTTCTTGTGAGCCGATTTCCTTACCAAAAGATTCACTTTTCTATAGCAACCTTCGTACTACAAATAATAATATTTGGTGCAAATCATCACCACTACTTTAATAAAAAGTAATATTTATCATTTGAAAAAAAGACATCACTTATATCATGTGTTTTTTTCATGTTATAAATTATTTTCCTTGGTCAAATTTTATTTTTGACTTTATTCAACATATATAACAAACAATCTTTTTTAATAAAGTTGACACCTTAAAAGTTTGGATTTTAAAATAATACTTTACTCTCCCAATCATTCTATTTCATTACCATTTGCTGATTTATCCTATTTGTCACCTCTAAATATTCTTAATTAATTCTTAAGCATTGTCAACTCATAATTATTAGGAAACAAACAGTCATTTATTTAGCAGATTTTTAGCCTTCTCATTTTGTCCTAAATTAAGTATTAATCAAATTAATTTAGGATTTTATTCTAAATTTTCATTATACTACCTAATATGGCGCCGTCCAAACCCATCATCATATACGGTCGGTCATGGTTGGAACGAGCACACACTATGGCTGTTTGCGTACTTCACTTCGTCTATCTTTATTTGTAGGGTGGCGATGGTCAAATAGAATAAAGACGACGCGTGCACGAGTCACTATTCAATTATATTGTTGGATTATGACAATTGCCGTTCCTCGATTTTCTCGTGATCTTCTTTGTTGTAATCCTTTTAAAATCAATTTAGAAAGTCCAATATATTGATAATTTAAATGAAATAATATGTTTACAAACAGGTTTAATAAGGGAGAGTATAATTATTTAGATTCACATAGGCTTGAGCCCAATAACTTATATATATTAATTTTAGGATTTTTCTTAAAGGGGAAATAACACGGTTAAGCAACTTTACACCTTTCTCTCTCAAATCCATAATCTCCTACACAATCAATCTAAAATTTATTTGTTGAAAATTGTCTCCATTATATTTAATCAATAAGTTACTTGGTAAAAATACTAAGCACAAACGAAAAAAAAAAATCAAACTACTTCTTATTTTTTAAAAGTAAATAATGTCTAAATATAATTAATTTATCCATTACACTTATTTTAAGAAAAACATGCTTTCAATTGACATAAAAGTTATTCTAGCTAACAATATTATTATTCCAGAATTGAGAAAAACTTTTATATAAACTTTTCCATTTTTAGGATGAAATACTTTTTTCTTTTTTTAAAGAGTTTTTTAAATTACACAATTTTTTCTATATTTTAAAAAATTACACTCACCTTACCTAAATATTATTATGCACTATTTTTTAATTATTTTAACAGGAACAAGTATCTTAATTACTCTTTGGACGGTCAGCATCATCCGCGGCTAGTTTTGAATTCTTATTATAAATTTTGTGACTTTAGAACATGAAATGAATATTTTGGACGAAATCTCAATGCTGATAGTAGGTGACTAGGTATTTCCATTTTCCACATTTTCATTTCATCTTTAAATGTCTCAAATTTGATAGTAGATTGTTTGAAATTAGCTGCCGATGATATTCAGAGTCACAGTAGGAGAAAAAATTGTTACTAGTGGACTTGTTCGTAGTTACTCACCGTCTTTAAGAAGCTTATTTATGTTCCAAAAAAAAAAAACTAAAGTGCATCACATATTAATTTCCTAATAAAGGGGAATGTAATTTTATAAAATAAAGATAAAAGTAGCTAGTGTAAATTGAATATTTAATGTATTTTTTTATTCGTAAGGTGGTGTATAGAGAGAAAGCGTATATTGAAGTGTAATACAAATCAATTTGGTTAGAATTTAATCGTAAAATCAGACAATCGTTAAAAGAATTTAACGTCACTTGCGCTATAGCTCTCACCGATATATTTTTCATTTTTTTAAAAAATAAATCAATATATATATTAGGGTCCAGCAATATTAGCCCCTCCCCTTCAGTGCGCCCCCTGACCTCATCAAGTGAAATAGATTTAATTTAACCACCTAAATAGTTCAAATCTATAAGTCAAAAACATATTAGGGTTCAAATTAACTTGGCCAGGGCCTTTTGACCCTTGTAATGCAAAATAAATAAATATATTATTGTTTTAATTTTTTTGACAAACTATTTATCAATTTAATGTAAGTAAAACACTCAGGGAGATTGTGCACATTCAAGTCACTCACATCCCTGTGCGTGACTTATGCAAAAGTCAAAACGCGACTGTTACATGTCTCGCTTTGTAATACATGCATAGAAAACATGTGATTGCGCATCTTGCATTGAGCTAACTTTTGTACAAGTCGCATATGTGATAATGCACAAACATTCATTCTTTATATTTCAGTCACATTAGATTAATAAATAATTTATTAAAAGAATTAAATTGATAATATATTTGTTTTTTTTCATTATTTTAATTGGTCAAAATAATACCTTGGCCCATAACAAGCCGGCCGAATGAATATATCCACTTAACTGCGGTGTTGCATCAATATATCATTCATATGCGAGTGTTTCTATCACTTGACAGCGATATTATATCTGATTTGATGGCTTGTACACGAAAAGGACCTTTTTCTCACAAACCAATTGACAAGTGCTGACAAGCATATATATATATATATATATATATATATATATATATATATATATATATATATATTCACAGGCTACTGATAACAACATTTGAAATTCACTGGCTGGACATCAATTTCATTTGATTAAGTGTTTCTATCACTTCTGATTTTTCAATTTACAAGTTATTTTTTTAGAAATAATAGTTGTATAAGTTATTCTTTTTATTTTATTTTTTGCAGATGGATATTAGTTTAAGGATGTTCATTCATATGTGAATGATTGGTGTCGCTGACATTAAATCCAAGAGTGGGAATCATCTCGCTTGCAATTCTTTGCATCCCCACTACTCATGACATGTTTCCTCAACCAATGGGTAAATTGGTAGAAGACTGCTAATAACCATTAGACAAACCTCCAATAATTAGTAGACTACTAAATGCAGGAAATGGAGAACAAAATGAAAGGACCCGAGTGAAGAATTATAACGATTAATTAATACTACCATCACATTTATTTAAGGAACTACCAAGCATGCCTCACCACCTGCTGGTGACATGCTTACACTATTGACAGATGTAGATGGACTGAATCAGCATTGCGGCAACGCATTATATGTACATGGTTTTATATTTTTGTTTTGGGGAATAATTTTTTATCTTATATGGTAGAAACAAGATTGCAAGTGAGATTCATAAATAAGAGAAGAGAAAAAAGAAGAAGTGGGACCTATCCATTTTTTTTGTGTGTAGAAAATTTAATTATCTCATGTAAAATAAGATAAATATAACTTTTTTTTTTTTTACGGTAGAAGTATGTTTTCTACTACGAGTCCTATTATGAATAGAAGAGAATGGAACCCACTATAAGTGTGCCAAAAAAATATTTTTTATCGTAAAAACAAAAATATTAAATTCATATATAAAAAATTATTATTTTATATTAGTATAAATTATTATGTACATATTATTTTATATCAATATAAGTTATATTCTTAATCTTAATCATTGATCTTAATTGTATTCAACTACTAAAGTGATTAATACCTTAAACTAACAGCTACGATTAATATAAAACTTAATATTCTTATATATGCATAAATTAATTATTACTATATATATAAATTGTCATAATTTATTTTTTCTGCCTTTGTTTTTTTATTGGAGCTTTTTTTTGGGTCTATTTTCAGTTAATAATCCAATAATCCACATGTACACTTTTTAATAGACTGAATCGACATATAAATTTTAAGGATACACAAATAGTTTAAATATTTTTTATTTATCCTTCAATTTATCGATTAATTATATGATTAATTCGATTCAAATTCTATTAGATTCATAAAAGAAATGCCTTTTCCAAGATTATTTTTTCTATATTTCATAACTTTGAAGCACCGACACTTTAAAAATTTTGACGTGTCGTGTCTGATATTTTTCGACACTTTCTGAAACTTCGGTACTTTCCGACACTCTAATACTCGTTGCAAAGACTCAAAAAATGTTCAAAGATTACATTGCGTTGCATTTTGAATCGCAGCTATTATATTCATTAGATGACGATTACCATTTCATTGAATTTAATATAAACATTTGGGATATTTTATGTTTCTTTGCAAAATTGATGAGTATTACAAGTTTATCTTTATTTTTTTGTTAAATTATTAAATATTAAATATAATATACATTTCATAAATTAAAAATATTATACAATATCAAAATGTGTTCTGGCGTGTCAAAATTTAATATTTTTTAGAATTAACAAGTCAGAGTTTCGTATCGTATCGTATCGTATCTCGTGTCGGTGTCGGTACAACATAATTTCATAGCTAGAATAGGCCTTTTGGTTAAGAGAAACAAATCCTCATCCATTAAAGTAATAATTATTGATAAATTAATTCAAATATTTGACGACTGAGATTTTCCCTAAATTTTAGAAAGTGTTAAATCATTTCATACATATAAAACAACTCTAAAATGGAAATAAAAACTTTAGTTTACCTAACTTTTTTTACCATGCATTATCGTAAGTTTTGATTTGACGTTACTTTTAATGCCGATTAGACCTAAATAATAATGCAATATATCACCTAACACAAGTTTGGATGGTTTTATTACGTGTTAAATGTTCATGATTTCATATTACGTTATAGATTGTTAGTTCAGGATTGTATCTACCATATTATCAACGGTGGGCCCTACCAAAAACGGAGTATTGAATAGACTTGGAAATAAAACAACATCCCACTGTCCCTAGCTCGTTGTGCACCAAAAAGCCCCTTGTCGGTGGTCTCCTAATCAAAAGACTGAAAGAGCAAATCAGAATTCAGTCACTGCTCATAATGGGCTCTCCCCACATTCTGAACTCTGAAGTATTTTTAAAAATTAAATAGAAAT
The DNA here is from genome assembly GCF_033153095.1 of Gastrolobium bilobum. Taxonomy (NCBI): domain Eukaryota; kingdom Viridiplantae; phylum Streptophyta; class Magnoliopsida; order Fabales; family Fabaceae; genus Gastrolobium; species Gastrolobium bilobum. The sequence goes on from NW_026898644.1 coordinate 19,378, forward strand.
TTATTTCATAATGATTTTTATTTAATGCATCTTATGTTAATGTTATTAATATAGATTTTTTTTTTTTTGATAACATTAATATAGATTTTAAATATATTATTAATGAAACATACAAAAAATAAAATAAATATTGCTTATTTTTTACATTCAAAGCTGCAAGAATAAGATTAAAAAATAATAAAATCTATAAACAAGTAAAAAATAATAATTATATATATTAATTTATATTTACATTTTTTTGTATTTAGGATCATAATAAGAAGTGTCATTTCTAATGATTTATCAAATACTCATACGATTTTGATTATTACTTGTTTAAAATTTAGATAACTATAAAAAAAATTATTAAAAAACATGAAAGGTTAGACATATGAAAAGACTGAAAAAGATATAAACAAGAGAAATGAAAAGATAAAAAAGTAAAAATAAATGAAGTAATAAATTAAAACAATTTTAAATAATAAACATTCAAGAAAAAAAATACCGTGTAACAATTATAGTAAAAGAACCTGTACATTATATATAGATAGATAGACTGTTGTAAAATAATGTAGTTCTACTATTTTTGCAATTAGGCGATGTAGTGAACCCTACGATTTATTAATGAATTCTTCGTTCTTTAACAATTATGGACTTATGGGCATTAGTTAACAAATAATAATTATTTAATTTGTGCTCGCGGATACATGTACAAATATAAGCAATAAATACATAATTAGTTATAACGTAAATTATGTTGAAGTTGCCTTTGATTATTATTATATTTTTGACAGAGAGTATTTTCACACAACCTCCCTTAGTCACCTTGTTCTCAGAGTACTATTCCTATGGTTAGCTTCTCATTGAAAGAGAGAGTGCATTTGAACCACTAACAACAGAGAAAGGGTGACACTAATCCCTTTGAAGGGGAGACGGTTTCCTTCTGACCCTAAAAAATTTCAAAAATTTATACTTTGATCGAGATTTGAACCCCTAACTAAAACAAAATCACTCAGTTGTCAGCTCAGCTATCATTGAGGGTTGTTGTCTTTGTTTTTTACGAGGAGAATGCATACACATTTATAAATACATACATACATCTTATATTTTCAACTTAAACACGTACATAAGATGGATATTATACGAATTAGGATCATTGGCGGAGCCATGTATAAGTCGGGTGTGGCCTCGGTCCAGACTAAATTTTAATAAATTATACTTATTATATATAATTATATAATTAATTATAGTTTGGTCTGAGTTAGAATTATAATTTAGCCCGGGCTAGAATTTATAATTTGACCCTATCTAAAACTTAAAATAATTTTGATGAAAGATTTGGATAAGTTATATTAGATTATGTGTTCAATTTTTCACTTGTATAAAAAAAATAAATATTTTTTAGTAAAATTAAAAAATATTTAATAAAATTATAACTATTTTTTGTACTACCTGCTCAGATGCTCTGTATTTAATTTAATTTAAATATATTATGATATAAACTAATTAAAATTAAAAAAAATAAACACATGTAATATTTTTGACCCGAGCTCAAATTGAAGCCCGGCTCCCCCACTCATCAGGATCATGCAACAATAATATTAAAATAACAAAAACTCAATTGACAAGTAGATGGAATCTAGTAAAGGTATCGATCAAACCTTTTTCATGCTGCACAACTTACGTACAACCCAAGAACCATTCGGGACAATGCTTCCTTCAACAAAGCAAAAGAAATTGCGGTTCACTGATGAGGTTTCTTAATCATCAGTACCAAACTTGGACTTTAGTTTCTGCAGTATATAATTGGATTTGTTTTTATACAAATGACAATGCTTAAAGTCAATATATATCAAATCGAACAATAAATAGAAAAGGGATGTAGCTACATTATTAACTCAAGCGTGAAGATTTTGGACAATGACATTCATACACAATACAATTTACATTAGGAAGATAGAAGAATTAATATTAGAAAGAGAGAAGAGAAGGCTCATGAAAAACGATGCTAAATTAAATCCCAACTTGTTCTTAGTCACATAGCTGACTCAAAGAGTTGAAACTCACTATTAAAAAAACAGGTATTAAGGACCAAAAAATTTTGTCCCTAAAAGGCATAAATTCATCCCTAAATTATGTAGGGAAATTTGAGACAGAACAATTTTTGTTCATGAATCGCTCCTAGCTAATGTTTTGGGACGGAATAAAATTCGTCTCTAATATGTGTTTTCCGTCTCTAACAAATTTGATTTGTAAAAGGCTAAAATTCATTCCTAATAGGGACGAAACTAGGGAAGGATGTTTCCATCTCAAATATAGACGGAATTTGTCTATCCTTATTAGAGACGAAATTTAGACGTCCCTAATTCCATCCCTACTTTAAAAATATTAGGGACGAAATTTGTCTATTCCTACATAATTCCATCCTTATTTTCAAAATATATTTAATAAAATATTTCAAACTTTTTGAAACAAAATTTATACCTAATAATCGTCATAATATAATTCATCAATGTAATATAACAATTCAAAGCTAGTCTAAAACTTATAATAATTATAAAGATACAAACCACCGTAATCGTAACCATATAGCAAAAAAGTCTTAATGATCAAAAGCATTGTAATAGAAAAAATAACAGATGTATCAAACTACAATATCATCTAACAAGTACTGTTCACAAAATATACAAAAAGATCATAAAATGTCTATCAACTATCCTCGTGTAAATGGGCATAATATACATCATCTTCGACATCGTCACTAACTTGAACCTTGTAGTGTGCCTCACGAGCATGAGGTATACCAGTGGGCATGGAGATATAAGCCATCAAAATTGCCAGCTGCTGTTTCATAACAACCATCTTTGTGTACAAATCTTGATTTTGGGTGGATATGGTTGTCACTATCTCTTACATACGATTATACTCATATACAGAGACTCTTTAAGATGAACTAGCAGACTTCTGTGAAGCCTTGTATTTGTATCTACTCGCCTCTTCACCTAAATAGAAAATGCAACCCTTTTTGCTCATACCCTTAACAGTTTGTAGGAATAATTCATTATCAGATTGGTGGGTGGATGCATCATTTCTAGTCACCACCACATCACGTTCATTCCTCTACTAGAGGAATTTATCTTGAAAATAAACAAATTACATTAGTCATCAATAGATGTGGCAATTCTATAACACATAGGCATTTCATAAAAGGTGTTTCTATAAAAGGTAGCAACATACATGTAGCTCTCTGCCAATATACCTACATAAATTACCAAGTTATATCATGCATCAAATAAAAATTACAAATGAATGTAATTTTATGAACCTTACAAGATCAAGTTAGCAACATCACTTTATGAACCTTACAAGATTACAAGTCATAAACCAAATTCTCTTTTCCAAACAAAATTTAATCATAACATAATTTAGAGCTTTGTCACCCAAAACAATAGCAACAAATGCAACTTCTTGTCCCAAGCCAAGCTTAATTAAGTTGTTTACCAAATCCTACAGTGCATGAACGTATCCTTACAGAAACAAAAGAAATAAGAATGTATGCCATCTCGAACAGTCATTTTAATAAAAATTACGCGTGTTAAGTTCAATAAAAACTAGAAAATTTAAAATATTAAAGAAATAAATACTAGTCATTTTGTTCCCTCAAACAACGTGCCACCTTTACACTAACAGTTGTAGATGATCATGGCTTATAAGCAGAGGTATAATGAGTAATAGCTAAAGTAATATACGCAATCCTAACATATCTCATTTTGCACGTGGTCATATTTTCCATTCACTATAAGGAATTGAACGCATCAAAAGCAATGTACTGGGGAAAACTCACTATAAGATTTCCAATTTTTGAACTGTACAACAAATAATCAGAGTCCAATTTTGTTGTTGTTATTGAATACTAAACTTACCTTACAATGATATAAAACTATGGTTAAAGTGGAGACCCCAAATGATATGTATTTTGCAGTGGTAGATTTCATCAATTAATTAGATATACACACAATAGATTCCTAAGAATAAAACCAAGTCTAAATCTAGTTATACTGTTAGAAATTTTAAGGTTGAATTGGTTCTTTACATGGCATCAGAGCCTCGGTGTTACGTGTTCGATCTTTGCCCTCTCCCTTACAATTTTTTGTGAGAAATTTCTTAGCACATGTAGGATGGGCCTGATGCATCATCCACCTTTCAAGCTCAATGGGCTCTCTTGTGAGGTGGAATGTTTGAGATATATCAAATCATTAATGTAACCTCACCCACCAGCTTAAACTTTTGGGTTGAATTAGTTCTTTACATGAACAATGGATTTGATTTAACTTTCCAAGGAGTATTGTAGTTCAATTTAGCCCATCCTAAATACAGTGACCACTTCCTATTCTGGTCATGACAATAAGCTCGCAAATACTGTTCCAAGTACCGATTTGTAACCTCAGTCTGGCCATATGTTTTTGGGTGGTAGGCTGAGCTCATTTTTAAAGTTGTTCCGCTCATCTTGAACATTGCAGCCCAAAAATGACTGATAAAAATGCGATCCTTGTCAGAAACCAGTGTTTTAGGAAAACCATGAAGCTTCACTACCATGTCACAAAACAATCGAGCTACTGAAGTAGCAGTGTAATTTGCTGGAAGGCCTCCAAAGTGGGCATATTTGGTCAACCGATCCACTGTTACCAAAATGGTAGAAAAACCTGCAGAAAATGGTAACCCTGTAATGAAATCTAAGCTGACATCCTCAAAGACACCCTCTGGTATTGGTAAGGGATGCAAAAGTCCCAATGGTTGAGTGGTAGTTGTCTTGACATATTAGCAGGTATGACATTCCTTCACAAATTCAGAAACATCTTTGCGCATGTGCTCCCAATAAAAAGAAGCTGTTAGCCTAAAAAACGTTCGAGTAATTCTTGCATGACCTCCAATTGGTGAAGAATGTGCTTCTTTGAGCAATGCCTGTTTTAAACTTGATGTAGGACTGATCAAATATCTCCCTTTATGGAACAAGATACCATCTCGAGCAGTTATATCACCATTTAAACAACTACTGCTACTAACCTGGTTGTGTAAATCCAATAAGTAACTGTCAAACTGGTTTTCTGCACGAATTTGGTCCACCATTTCATATCTTGGAGTGGATACTAGATACAACAATGAAGCTGCTTCAATGGAATCATCTTCCAAACTTCTAGACAAAGCATCAGCCACCACATTCGAAGTTCCCCTTTTATATTCAATTGTGAAATCAAATCCAAGTAACTTGCAAACATATCTTTGCTGTTCAGGAGTAGAAATGGTTTGAGTCAATAACTCCTTAAGACTTCTGTGATCAGTCTTAATGATGAACCTTGACCCTAATAGGTAATGCCTCCAACGTTTCACAGCCTCAGTCACTGCATAAAGCTCCCTTACATAGGTTGAGGCTGCCTGCATTCGAGTTCCTAGCTTCTTGCTAAAGAATGAAATGGGCCTTCCCTCCTGCAACAACACTCCTCCAACACCAAAAGCTGATGCATCTGACTCTATAATAAAAGGTTGAGCAAAATTAGGTAACCTCAACACAGGTGTCTCACTCATGACAGCTTTCAAATTTCCAAAAGCAATTTCTGCCTCATGTGACCAATGGAATGCATCACTCTTGAGGAGATCAGTAAGAGGTGCAGCCAAAGAAGCATATTGTTGGACAAATCGCCTGTAATAGCCAGTCAATCCCAAGAACCCTCGAAGCTGTTTCAGAGTACAAGGAGTTGGCCACTGGATCATTGCTGATATCTTGTTAGGATCAGCCTTGATTCCTGCCCCAGATACCAAATGACCCAGTATTCGATTTCCTTCACCCCAAAAGCACATTTGCTCTACTTCACATAGAATCCATTATCCAACAAGCATTGCAGAGTAGTTCTTAAATGATCCACATGTTCTACTAAGGAAGCACTATACACAAGGATGTCATCGAAAAAAACAATCACAAACCTACGTAGGTGTGCCTTGAACATGTGGTTCACAACTGCTTGGAAAGTGGAGGGTGCATTGGTTAAGCCAAATGGCATTACCAAAAATTCATAGTGGCCTTCATGGGTTCGAAATGCTGTCTTGAATGTGTCTTCGGGTGTCACTCTTATTTGATGATAACCACTACGTAAGTCAAGCTTAGTAAACACCATGGCTCCAAACAACTCATCCATCAACTCATTAATTGTAGGGATGGGAAATCTATCCTTGATGGTAAAGTTATTGAGCTGCCTATAGTCAATGCACATTCTCCATGTACCATCATGCTTCTTCACCAGCAAAACAAGAGATGAATAAGGGCTCCTACTTTCACGAATGTAACTAGAACCCATGAGAGCAGCCACTTGTTTTTCAATTTCTGCCTTCTGATGATATGCATATCTGTAAGGTCTAACAGAGACAGGTTGGGATCCATGGATCAAGTGAATAGTGTGATCACAATTCCTAGGTGGGGGTAACACTGTAGGAATGGTACAAACAACCTTGTATTCCACCAACAATTGCCATAACTCCTTAGGAATTGTAAACTGTAAGCTTTCCAACTCAGAGGAATGTGATTGTTGTTCCCCATGATGCATCATCAAGGAGGACTTCTGGTCATGTGTAGTTGTGCCTTGTAGCACCACTGTTTCTTTGCCCCACTGAAATTCCATGGTCATGAGAGTATATTCATGCAACACCCTGCCTAAGGTAGCTAACCAACCAATGCCAATGATCACCCCAAACTGGTGCAGATCAATTACCCACAGGTCCGCCACAAACTGATGCCCCTATATGTCAAGTGATACATCAATGCATTTCCTGTCACACTGCATAATTTCTCCATTACCCAAGTGAACTCTCATTTTGTTAGTCTTCATCATTGGTAGCTGAGTCTCTTGGCTAGCTCACAATTAATAAAATTGTGGGATCTACCTGAGTCTACCAAAACAAGCACATGTTCTCCTTTAAGCTGTATAGGAAATTGCAAAGCTCTTGGATTCGATTCTCCCATCATGGAATGCAATACTGCATCACCACCATCAGTTGGCACAAGGTCCGGTTGCCATACAATTTGCTCATCAGAATCAGCCTCAACGTCTTCAAATTCCCCAATCATTAACAACATTCTGGACTGACATCTGTGTCGAGATGTCCACTTTTCATCACAGTAGTAACATAAGCCTTTTTCTCTTCGCTTCTGCTTTTCCTTATGTGATACCTTCTTATAAGAAGAAGAATAAGGGGAAGGTAGTGTAGGGTACACCGAAGGAGTTGTAATCTTTGTCACTGGTGGAGGTGCCACAACTTAAGAATTACCTAAAACTGGTCGTGCTGAAATATTCTTCGAAGTAGAAGCAAAGGAACTTCGCAATTCATCATGGTGTGCAGCATAAGCTAATGACAATTGCATAGCTTGATGAAGAGATGTTGGCTTGTGGAATTGAACAACACGTCGCAAATTGGCCTGCAATCCAGACATGAAAAAACCGGCAAGCACTTCATCTGAAAAGTCAGGAACCTGGTTAATTAGTGCCTCAAAATCGCAAATGTAATCTTTCAAAGTGCCAGTCTGTGATAACTTGGATAAAACACCACGCAAATCCATGTATGCTTCAGCCCCAAATCATTGACATAAAGCCACCTTGAATTCATTCCAACATTTCAATGTACCACCTCTGTACAACCATTGGTACCAGGGTCCAACAATTCCCTCCATTTTTAACCCAGCCAATTGAATCTTATAATCCTCAGGCACTTGTTGTAGTGTATACAATATTTCAGTTTTGAAAATCCAACCATTGCGATCATTGCCAGTAAAGGATGGAAATTCCATACGAACGAATTTAAAGAAAGAACGAGGATCATTGTAATCACTAGTATGATTACCAAATAGAACAGTATGGTTAGAAGAACTAACATGATCAGAAGATTGGTGAGGGTTACGAGCCACACCTGAATCATGAGCACGAGTTTCCAGACCCATAACTGCAGCATGAATTTGCTGAAGTTGCGAGTTGAACGTTGTAATATGTGCTTGACTCTTTTCAAAGTGTTGCTCCATACGAAGCCTAAAAGATTCGAACTCTTCTGCGAGTTCTTGCACCTTCATGGTTGAAGAAAATGGAGAAGCCATGAAAGCACCAATTGTTAAGAGACAAAACTCTTAATAGAACAAGAACAATTTTATTTAAGCGATACCCATTCTGGTTACAAGCTAGGTAGTTATATAAACCACCTTACATTCACTTAACACTTCTCAAGTAAACTAACTAACAGAACCTGGTTAACTAACTAACAGAACTTCCTTTCATTTATTGCACACCATGACTAATTAACAGACTTAACTGACAGACACTCAACCAGTTTGATAGTCCACAACCCAACTAGGTGCATTGCCATCCTTTTGGGCCTCATTGATCCAGCTCCAGCACCTTTGGTTCTAGCCTCATTCATATCAATCTATCTCACACACATAAACGAATAATAACATGTACATACTTCTATAAGAATAAACAATTACCTAACATGACTTTATTTGCCACCAGATAATAAAAAATCCTCGCTACTAAGTGTGATATCCCTCAACGTACGAGTCTAGGAGAAGACCAATTAATCGTATTGGGGCGTAGAATAAAAATTTAACAGCAATTGTCAATAAACTTGTATAATTCATATTAAATAAAATTTTAAACCAAATAGCCTGAAATTTTTATGGTAGAAAGTAGACATTTGGAGCTTCAAAATGACATAAAATTTTCCCCATTCATAAGTCTACAACTCCAGAAATAAATTTTCCAAATTAGTGAATAGAAGTGAATTTTAAACAAAATTCTGGTTGCAAACTTTTCAAATGGTTGCCAATAATAACAAAGATTAAACATTAATAACAAAGATTTGCTCCTTCTTGCTTACTCAGTCCTTATAGATTCATCCTTGCTTTGATTCAACTCACTTTCCCTACAAAAAAATCAAAGATTAAACAAATATGTCAGAGGAACATTGTTAATGCTTTCCCTAGCCAAATAACTCAAAGCTTTCATGCTCTAGGCTTGATTTAAGAGTTCATTATTGTGATTTTAGACTTATGAAATGCAATAACCTATGAGTTTATCAATTCCTCCTATGGGTGAGTTATTGAGATTCATCTCTGAATCCGTCCCAATTAGAAATATATTTTTTTCCATCTCTAACCCCTATTTTTCTAATAGTCATTAGTGGGTTGTACTAATCACCCTTCAAATATTTCTCCCCACATAAATCCCTATTAGGGACAAATTTTTGAAACAATATCCTAATTTTATCCCAAGTTGTGAAAGAAAATATTTTGTCCCTAATAGGGACGAAATTTGGGGCCAAAGTGCATAAATTGAATATATTTTGTCCTTAAGTCCGTCCCAAATAGGAATGAAATATTTTTTCATCTCAAAATCTATCACTATTAGAGATGAAACTTATTTCGTTGCTAATTCTGTCCCAAATAGGAACAAACTATTTTTTTCTATCTCTAAATGTGTCCCTATAAGAGATGGAAAATACTCTCTAAATTTTGTTCCTATTAGAGACGAAAAATAATCTGTCTCTAAATTTCATCTTTAATTTTACCTTTTTAGTAGGAGCTTGTAAGATACCTGATATGCGTTCAGCATAAGGTGCTTTCTAAGTTAAAAGAAGTAAGAAATTAATCATAAATGTGTGAAAATAAGTCATAAATGCAAGAAATATTGATTATTCCTTCTCAATCATTCTCTCACTCAATTTATGCATTTCAATAGCAGGAAATACCAAAAATGAAGTGGAGGAGAGAAGTTGAAGTTGCTGAGTTTGGCGCAAAATGGCGAAGCATGGCACAAATCGCGCCATTTGGACTAACACTTTCTGTTTCTTGGCACCATTTGCACGAATGCTAGCGCAAATCGCGCCATTTGTCAATTTACTCCCTGTTTCTCCGCGCAATTTGCGCGACTGCTAGCGCAAATTGCGTTGGCGATACTTTTTATTTTTAATCTGATGCGAATTACACAAAAAGAGGGCTCAATTGGAGGGCAATTGAAAGTAGGTTTTCCCAAAACTTAATAAAGAGATCAAAAAAAGAGGGAGAAGGACTTTTTGACAACAGGAAAAGAAAGACAACAAAGAGAGTGAGAATTGTTGGAGTTTCAGAGATTCCAACGATCAAGACGGATGATCTTCATCTTCTTTCTCTTCTCTAGGTTCTGAATTTAATTTTCTTTTATATTGATTTTGTCAGACACGAATATGTCTGGCTAGTTTTTATTATTGTGGTAAGGGTCACAACCCTTGATGTGAACCACTTGTAGTTTGGTTGATTTTATGTTTATTTATTTATGATGAATTTATCTTGCTTTATTCTTCATCTTATAGTTCTTCTAGAACCGATCAATCTAGTAGAATTGCGAGGGTTAAGGTTTTCGATAGGGATATTGAGATTCTAATACCTGACAAAATGTAAGATAACTATTCATGTGCGCTCTAGGGATAGGCTACATGAATAGCAAACGTTAAAGATTCATTGATTCTAAGGTTTAACTTGAAAAATGATTTCTAAGGGATTATGATTCTAATATAGTTAATAAGGTTAAAGTCTTTAAGGAATTAGTGTTTAACTAATCATATAAAAGATGATGAATCGTTTGATCAATTGAATAAGCAAATGTAAATGTAACCCAAGTTGTAAGGTGGGAATCATAAAGGTGTTTGTCGTCTCTTTACCGCAATATTTTCTCAATTATTTTCTCAACCTTTATTCCGTTGTTGTTGAGCTTTAAAAGAACATTTGAATTATTTACATTTTTTTTGAATTGTTCTCATTATTTCACAAACCATAATTGTCCTTAAACCATTTTTATTACTCCAACAAGAGAGAAATAGTTATAATAAATTCGGTGCCTCAATCCTCGTGAAGACGATACTATACTCATTATTTTATTACTTGGTACGATCGGTACACCTGCCAAGTATGCAACAATACCTGGGGGCCAACTAGCCTCAAAGAGGTTCTTAAAGTCGGTATACAAAAGAATAAAAATAGTTAGGCCTTATCCAACAGATTTTTTTGTTCTAAAAACCAAAAATCTGTTTTTAAAAACAGTATTCAAACAAAGCCTTCAGTCTTGATGTCCTTTTTCCACAACACCTTACTTATATAGTCTAGGTGGTTACAACAGAATACTAACAAACTAAAAAAAATAAAAGATGTAACAACAATAATTAAATAAATATTAGATGAATAAATTTATATGCTTGGGCTATTATTTTTAGGCTGATGTGCTACATTTCACCGCCCTTCAAAACAACCTCATCGTTTAGGTTGAAATATAACTACACCTGGATCAAATATGAAGATACATGACAGCCCAAATGCAGTTGCTTGCCAATTGTCCTTGATAAATAACATTAGCAACTATTGCGATCATGACAAATATACCGGCCATACAAGTAATATAGTGAAAAATAATGGGGTCGCATTCTTATGAGGATTGATGTACCAAAGACTAACTTATATACTCAATCAAAGTTGGATCGATCTTTAAGATTTCTTGAGAATAATAATTTAATTACAAAAATAGAATTTTAATTAACGATTAAATAACAAGAACAGGAATCAAGAACAAAGATTCAAGAGCGATTTGAAATTAAGAATGCAAGGCGTAGCTAGGGTATTGATTTCCCTAATGTCTTCCTAACAAATTTATCCTTTCCCATAACTAATATTCAAGAACATGTTATTGACGATTATTTCATAGTTAATTAAACCTCAATCCCTAATTAATTTAATCCTTTACACTATTCAAAACCCTAATCCTTTAGTGATTTTTCCTAGAGCGAGCATTAAGAGCAAGAACCATATGAAGCCATATGCTTCACAAGCTTATGCCTAGATCATACAAACCCTAGTAATTAACCATTCGAAACCAAAATACCAACACTCCTATTGTTATGCAAGATTTATATGTTCATCTATGAGTGATCAATTCATAAACAAAACTAGTCGTAGGGAAACAGATTAATTGCATAACATTGAAAATGAATATCAAATTACAGGAAATGAATGAATAAAATTAGAGATCCATTGATTCCATCTAAGAGTTCATGATAAAACTTGATTTGAGAACATTGACGGCAAAGCCTTCAATGCTCCTCCTTCTCCTTCTCTCATAGAGCTACTACTTTGCCTCCCAAGACGGTAGTATTTTAGGCATAACTAAAGCTACACTCATCCAATTGATGTGATATTGGTCTCGTTGGAAAGATATACAACTTCTATGTAGAACACGAGGTCTAAATACATCATATTCAATAAGAAAAATTGGCCGCATGACAACCTCAAGAAGATTTTCATTAAATGGGTTTAAATACATTATATTAGTCTTTCTAGCTTAACCATTGCTCCAATTCTCCATAATAGCAATTTAAATCTGAAGCAAATATATTTTTAAGTCAGTAACACATCAAATCATAAAAGCTTAAGAATCTTTAGCATTTGACAAAATTTGTTATGTTTCCAACCATTTACAATGACATTTACCATACTTTTGCATATACAAATAAGGTGACTTGCATACGGGCATGGATGGAAGAGGATTGGACAGTGAAGTTAAATCACACATATAGAGGAGGGAATTGCAGTGCAGATTGGTTCTCTAATCTCCCCTTTCAAAATCTAGATCAAGAGGATTTTTGTACTTTTTCAGATCCCCTAGTTGGATTTATTTGTATTTAGCTTATTTAAGTGATTTGGGTAGAACTCGTTGTATTTTTTCTTTTTAACTTGTTTTGGGTCATTCCCCATGCAGGATACCAAAAAAAAAAAAATTACTTGAATTTTTTCAGCAATTCTAAAGCAAAATGGATATTCATGTTTTCCAAATAAATCAAGCTTACAAAATTTAAAAATGCAGACAAAATTTTTGGGTTGCAAGACTTTAAAATAAATCAATTCTTTTTCATTACAGTTTCTTTTCTCGCATCGGTTCTATTTCATTTCCGCTCCTTCTTCTTCTTTCATTTGTCTATACGAGAATTAATTTTTTTAAGAGGTAGAATAATTTTATAATATGTATAAAAAAATAATTTTTTAATAAGGTATACTCTTAATCTTAATTATGAATATCACTTGCATTAAACGACTCGCATCATTTAAATATAAAATAACAAAGGTTAATCTGTACCCAGAAAAAAATATTGTTAAAGATATATAAAACTCATCAACTTAAATTTTTGTGTTGAATTAGTTTTTTATATGGTATCAAAGCCTCAGTGACTAAGGGTGTAAATGGGCTAGGCCGGCCTACAGAGGTCTATGGACTAGCCTATATTAGGCCAGACTTGGCCTATTATAAGTAATAAGATAGAATAGGCTTAGGTTTTTTGTACATGTCGGGCCTATAAGCCTACAGGCCGGCCTATATGATATTATTTATTTAAAATATAATAAATAAAATTATTATTTAATAAATTTGAATAATAAAATAATATTATTTTAGTTATTCATTTAATTATTGAATGTTGAATAGGCTTAAGCAGGCTAACAGGCCTAGGCCAAGGCTTTTATTTTTTGAATATAGGTCAGACCAGACTTGTAATTTGGAGCCTACACAGCTAATAGGCCAGGCCATAACAAATGTTGTTTACACAGGCTTGGCCTATTTAAGCCAAAGCCTAACCCAGCCCATTTACTCCCCTAAGTGTCATTAGTTCAATCCTCACCACCCTCCACCACTTTCTCTTATGAAATTTCTTGGCTCAGATATTTGAGCTTGTGCATTATCTATCTTTCATATCCAATGGGCTTTCGTGTGGGGGGCGTGTTAGAGAAGTATATAAGTTATAAACCATTGATGGATCTTCACTGCCTCTCACTTTCTGTGGAATTTCTTAGTATATGTAAGTGGGTCTGTGCATTGTCCACCATCAAGCTCAGTGGGCCCTCGTGTGAGGGGGTGTGTTAAGTATATATAAAATCATTAATGTAGCCTCATCCACCAACTTAAACTTTTGGGTTGAATTGATTCTTTACATGATGTCAGAACCTTGGTGTCACGGGTTCGATCCTCACCGGCCTCACTTTCTCTTGTGGAATTTTTTAACACAGGTACATTTGCATGTGCATTATCTACTTTTCATGTCCAGTAGGCTCTCGTATGAGGGGGTGTGTTGGAGAAGTATATAAATCATTGATGGACCCTCACATAATAGCTTAAACTTTTGGGTTGAATTGATTCTTTATATGGTCTCATAGCTGGTGGATGAGCCTATATTAATGGTTTTATATATTTTTAACAGTTATTATTATAAAATTTATTATTTATGTACACGTGATCATTTCCCATTTTTTAATTTGTGAGAGAAAGCATAATAACTTCTCCTTTGCTTCAGACCTTTGTGTAAAAATTTTGGCCCATTTTGTACTATGTGCATTGGGTTTAGTTTGGTTGCTTGTAAAGTGGACCCCTCTTTGGCCTGCTGCCCGTGCCTATCTAATGGAGCTTTATTATCCATATTTGGGCCTTAGTTCTAAATAGTTTTTTTTTACGTAAATTAGTCTTAAATAGATTTATTAGTAGTAATTAGTCTGCATTTGATAAAATTATTAAGGAAATAGATTTGGAAGTAATTAATATAAAAAATAATATTAATAAATAAAAGACTTTAATATTTCTACGGTAAATGTAGATAAGTTATCTACATTCGCTCTCAAAACGTTGAAAAAATAAAAATTCTAATGAAAAACACTATCATAGTCCTCAAATAAATTATAATTATAAAAATATCTTGATTTCTGCCTCAAAACGACGTCATTTTGGGCTCATGTAGAAGTTATCTACATTGGCGGTAGAAAAAGTGAACCCTAAATAAAATATAAAAATTAAGAAAAAAGAACAAGAAAACAAAAGATAATCAATTGGAATGGAATTAAGTGAGGAAAATAAAAAACAGGTCAATAAAAATCAACAAAAGAAAATAGAATAAGTAAAATAAAATGAAATAGACTAAAATATTTTAATTTCTTTAATTTAATTTTTTTTATGTTTTTTGTAGTCGCTATTTGCGCAAATTTATTTTATATTTTTTTGTAGTTTGTTTAAATACATCGTTTGTTTTTGTTTTGCTTATTTATTTTGAATTCCTTAAAAACAAAATAAATCATTTAAATTCCTAATAATTTTTTAGCTTTTGTAAATATCATTTTTGATGTTAAAATTTTTACTAAAAAGGTTAGCTTAGTTTAGACAGTTTATTAATCTTATACCTTTTATTAGAATATCATAACTAATGATTTGAAATTTTGACTCCTTTTTTATAGAAATTATTTATTAACCTGGGTATGATGAAGGATAATTGGATAAAGGTGTTCTCAAATAACCTTCGGCCTTGGATTCAAAAAATCACTTTTAATCATTACAATCCTTCAGATTGATTTTATTATTTTACTGTATTCTCCACTAATAAAATATTAGAAATTGTAGAATGTCTTCTTATCTAAAACGACCTATATTCTGTTATAAAAAAAAAAAAAAAAACGACCTATATTCTATCTCTAACGTATTAATTCATTATTGTCAAATACTCTGTCATGTATCGGGATATTCAACAATCTGAAGATGATATTCATGTAACGGGACCCAAGAACAGAGATAGCAGCCATAAGAGATTCAAACCTTTTACAATGTTGCTGCCACGTGATTGATCTATAGCCATTCCCTATGATCGATTACTATCTCTCATGAATCAAGCTAAGATTTAACATGGATCTTTAGATTAACACATTAAGACCACGTGCTTGAGGATTTCAGGATTATTGTGTTATTTAGAAATTATAATGTTCTCTTAGAAATTTTATAATGTCTTCCTTATTTAAAAGGTCCTTCATTATATTTAGATATTTTATATTTAATAAATTTTTTCAATGTGTCAAAATACTCTGCCATGTAACATTACTATCATCATCCACCTGAAGATGATGATATTCATGCATGTAACGGGACCGAAGATGAAAGATGACAGCCATAAGAGATTCAAACCTTTGGCAATGTTGTTGCCACGTTCGATAGCCAATTCCCTATGATGAGTCACTATCTTTCATAGAGCAAAGTTGAGATATAAGATGTAATACGAATTCATTGATGAGAAAAACAATTAACATGAGTTACAAGTGACGAAGTAGAACTTTCAAGTGGAGTTTATTGCATTTCCCTTCAAAGAGTTTCTTTCAGTTTATCTATATTGCTGGAAAACTAAGAACCACAACCATAAGCAAAAGTACTAATTAAAGAACCACCAGATAGTGCTGGATACCACTTACAAAGTAAACTAAGGGACCACTGGCACTAAGAACAAACATAAAGAAATCAGCAAAGAGGTGACATAAAAGAGAGGCTCCCATTGGCATATACACCACCTTCACTTTGAATAACTTGTTTTCAGCGAAAGAGAATATGGAATCCTTGGCTCTTGACGTTACTATACGCCATGTAGAATTGCAAGGCCAAACTGTCTCACTCTTCTTCTATCAGAGTGTTTTGCAAGAGAGAGCGAAATGGGCGCAAGGATAGACACCAAACCCCGACGGCAACATCCATTTATAGATCTAAACTCAAACCAGAAGGAGAATCCAAGGCTCAAAATAATGCGAGGCCTCCACTGACATGACCCCATGTGCATAAGGGAAACATGTATTATTAATCACTTTCCATTAACACCCCTGGCCTAACAAGGATAGGGGTGACAACAATTATTGTACACCTTACATATTTGCAAAGAAACTGTTTTAGAATTAGAATTTATGACTATTCAATCACAGAGAAACAATTTTATCCTTACATATTTCCCTTTACTAAAGAATATTTATTAACCAATTGTGAAATATGACCCGTACACACTTACCCAGGAAAAAAACTTTGTAATGACGATTTGCTTCGAAATCCAAAACAATCGCTTCAAGATTTATTTGAAAATTTGTACCCTTACGGATGCGAAAATCAGAAACTTTTCAGGTTGAAAGAAAACAAAATACAATACCCTTTAGAATACTTAATATGTTATACCTAATTTAATTTTTTAAAAAAAACTTACAATGCACAAATTGGTATGATTATCAAACAATCGAAGTTATTTTTTAATTTTTTTATCTTATAGTTGTAATCGTTTGAATTTTTGTAGAAGTCTCTGCCTGAACAGCATGGTATCTAGTTATTGTTGAGAAATATAGTCCTACATTGGTTGTATGGGCAACTAATGTGAGGTCACTCTTTGAGCTAGCTTTTAGGGTGGTGACCTCAAGGTTCTTAACATGGTATCAGAGCGTTCGAAATCTCACCGCCTCCCACTTTCTTTGTAGTGAAATTTCCACATGTAGGTGGGCTTGTATGTTGTCCACCCTTCAAGCCCAGTGGACTCTCGTGTGAGGGGGCGTGTTGAGAATTATAGTCTCACATTGGTTGTATGTGCCAACTAATATGGAGTTTATAAGGCCTTGGGCACTCCCACCTTTGAGCTAGCTTTTGAGATGATGACATCAAGGTTCTTAACATGGTATCAGAGCTTGAGTGAACATAAGATCACGAGTTCGATCCTCACGGCCCCCCACTTTCAAGTGGAATTAAAATAAAAAGCACAAAAAGGGCTCTTGCGTGAGGGGGCTTGTTGAGATTGGGCTTGTGCAATTCCACGCTTCTAGCCCAAAGGGCTCTTGCGTGAGGGGGCGTGTTGAGATATATAGTCCCACATTGGTTATATGAGCAACTAATGTGGCCTTTATAAGGTATTGACACTCCTACCTTTGAGTTAACTTTTGGAGTGGTGACCTCAAAGTTCTTAACAGTTATACTAAGGTGTTAAATTGATTCAGGTTACTCTCTAAAACTTATTATCGAATAATATAAATATTTCAATCAAAACAATTAGAAAAAAAGTACCCAAAAAAAAGTTTAATGCGAATGGATTCTCACATATATGGAATACATGACAATATTATATGAAAGATCTCGGTCATTCATTATTAAATCAATGGTAAGTAATTGAAGTGACAACTTCCACTTCCTCGTTTTATGAATTTTTTCATTAAAATAGTAACTTTTCATCTATGAATGAATAGATGAGATCTTTCATATGAAATGATCTTGTAAAATTTTCACATGAAATGTTCTATTCCCAAAATTAATCATGTATTATTTATCGCAAATATTTGAATTGAATAATTTTTAAAAATTCTTGATAATACTTTCTTTTAGAAATAAAACAACCCAAAATTACTTATGTTTGACAACGCAAGTACTACCGTCGTAAGTACAACGAACCAATAAGAGTATGTCACATCAGTTATGTACTTCTCAGAATACATAGTGCAAAATCTCTTGTTGTACTCAGTGGTCAATACACTCGACGTACTGAAAGTGCTCTCCTATAATGGAGGTCTTACTCTCTGTCTTTCTCTCTCTCTTTTTTCAAACGTGAAGGAGTTTTATCATGCAAAATAAGAACAATATGTTTATGATCCTTTGCGCGAACAAAACAACCTGATGCTGATAAGTCATTAGGGTTAGCCTAGTGATAAAGGATGTGAGTAATTATGTAATAAGTTGTGTATTCAATTTTTCATTGTATAAAAAAAAAATACATGATGATGATTTACTTGGCATGTGAGAAGCATTCGAAATTTCAGTCGATAGTGAATAGTGTCAAATCTAAAAAAGGTCGAGGTCAACTATATATCTGATAAGTCCAACCAATTTGTCATCTACAATTTTGCTTTAGATATATGCATGATGAACAATGAAAGGAAAATTCTATGGTCCGTAAGAAAGATAACTCAAGCAAGAAACCTCCTATCCAAATATATCCACATGCAGTGTCTCCAAATGTGAACCACCAGTAAAAAAGTAGGGATTTAAATGGGTCAGACAACTAGCGTATTACAAATTTATGATGGTTTAATTTTCATGAGGTCAGACCTAACTTAAGATATTCAATAAAATAAAACATATTTAAGCCTTGAAAAAAGCCTATTTGAAATAGGTCATAGACTTACTCTTATAAGGCTTAGCCTACAAATCTATCTATATTATATTATTTATTTTAATTAAAATAAAATAAAATAAATATTTAAGTAACTTAATTAGTAAAAAATATTATTTTATTTATTTTTTATAATTCTTGATAGGTATTAAAGACTTGATAGGCTTAAACAAGTATATGTGTATCATCAAAATTTGAGGCAAAAATAATATATCATGTTTTACTATTGTGAATCATGCTTAAATAATTATAAATTTAGTGACATAAAATTATCTGTGAGCTAAAATTTGAATTCAATTAAATTTATATAAGTATCATGATAAAATTATCAAATTATATTTCCTAATCTTTGTGGGTAAAATCAATAATATAATTTAATATTTTATCCTAATTAGTCATACAAAATTATAATAGAAATTTTTGTGGGATAATATCTATTATATTATATATGACTGATTACAATTAATATTATCTACCTTATGTCATCTAGAAGCTCTTAATATATAATTTAAATAATTAAAGTTTTTGTCGCTAAGCTTTAATTAATTGAATTATATAGATCACTAAATATTCTCTATTTTTCAAGCTTATATTATTGCAATTAACCATAAACGATAAAATTAAATAATTAAATATTCACAATAATCATTTTAACATTACATATATAGAGTGACATGAATTAATACATGTAATAACATAATAATAATAATAATTCATACGTATATATTATAAAATCGTCACTAGTTCAATTGGCAAAATAAAAGGACAGTCATTTTAATTAAAATAAATATGTTTTGTTTTATATTCAAATTGATAAAAAAAATCTTTCACTCTCTCTTATCATGATTTTTATTATGTAACTGTTTCTCTAATTGTAAAATATAGTAATTTTAATTAAAATAATATAATTTTATATCTTTTAAAGAATAAATACTTTTTAGAAAATAAAAATGTGAAACGTAAGTGAAATTGGATCAAAACCACTCTTTCACTAAAAACCAAAATTAAAATCAGAATGTGATCGTTTCACGGGAACCATAATGTGCATTCACGGATGGCATTTGATTTCACGAAAATACAATGTTGAAATTTCAAAATAAAGTCACAACATCTGTCTTATTTCAAATCATAAAACAGTGTCAAGCTCACAAAAATTCAAAAGTGAAACCTTGCAAAAGTCCCCGAATTTGTGTCAAGGTAACACCTGGACCAAAAAAGTGACAGTCATCTTCAACCGGTCGTTCTGACCCGTTTTTGATCCGATATAAAAACCCAATAGTTTTCTTCATTTTCCTACCATATAATTACAATTACTTATAACATATGTAAGTTGTAACATATTCTTATAATCTAATCATGTTCATACACAACTGAAGCAATTAAATCAAATGTGAAAAAATTAATCATAGATATCTTCTATTCTGGACGAACATTAGTTGGTATTCTACGTATTCAGTCTGACTTAGTATCTGTTGCATATATCTATATATAGCTCTGTTATGACGGTTATAATATGTTAGAAATCGACAATCACACAGAATCGAGAAAACAGAAAAAGAGATAAGAGTAGAGAGATTGACACGATGATTTACCCTGGTTCACCCAATATAGGCTACGTCCAGCTTGTCTGTACTATATTCACCTCACCGCCACTCGTTACAAGTCTCTCGGTTTACAAGGCAAATATAAATAGGATTACAAGAAACCTTAACAGCAGCTATTCATGGGCCCAAGCCCAAACTGCTAAGAAAATTACAATAGAAACAGAGGCCTAAACATTACCTAGCCTCTACGGGCATGGGGGCGCTGCCCCCGGACCCCCAGTTGCCTTTCTGCTGACCCCGACAATTAGGGCCAACATCATCATGTGAAGTATGAGCCATACCCAACATAATAGACGTGAGTGGTTACCAATGACCCAATCTAAGATCATGGTAGAGCCCAAATGTGGCACTGATACGTTGGTCTCCCATGATTTGAACGACTAACCCCTGGAAGACTAGCCTGGGTTCTGTCGGCAGTTGCCCGTAACCTGACCTACTCAGAGATAAGCCCTTTCTGACTAGTCAGGAATCCTAAGTCATGAATCTGGAACATCTTCCATAATTGCTTTTCTTATTTGCTCTAAAAATGAGTTGAAGTTATCTGTGAATCAAATATTTTGTGTGAAAACTTCTCTCATGCATAGATAATATATAGTATTAATTCAAAAGTAAGTTCAGGGACCCAAAAACTAAAGTCATATCATATATAAATCCTTACCATTAAAGTGTCAGTTAATAATAATGTGCACAAAATCTGGATTATTGAAATTTTTTCACCGTTGAGGGATCATTCTTGAAAAAGTATGGAAATAATTGGAGTAATTGAACATTCATTGTTACTAAAAATTAGGGGACCACATCATTAACTTATTCTCAATTTGTTATCGAGAATAAAGCAAATATAAGGCTTTGCAGTTAGTCAATTAGTTGATCAACACCTAAATCAAATATTATAAAATGATGAGTTGCTTAAGATATGAATACTGTTCCCTGGCATGTTCTAGAACACACAACAAACTATCACAAAAATCATTACAAGAGAAAAATAAACTTTTCAAAATACACTATTTTTTTCTCAAATCCCAAAATGATATTATTTGAAGTTACAAGAGATAATTTGATAGGAGAGTCGTAAGCTCTCTATCCATAAATGTCACCTTTTATGAAAATGAGTCATTTTTACCTGATCTTCATCGGGAGAAGGGGAAGTAATTCAAAAACTTTAACCAAGGCTTTATTTTTATTTATTTATTTCTTTAATTTTTTTTTCTCTTATGTATTTTTCTCTTTTATTTATTTTTATTTTCAACTTTCATTTTACTTTTCTTTTAAATTGTTTATTGCATTTTTTAATTTCTAGTATCATTTATGTATAGCCTATTGGATTTGAAGATGGATAATGTATAGGCTCACTGACCTGACAAGAATGAATTAATTATTAATTAAATGGGAACAGTGAGGATCGAACCCGTAACATGAGACTTTGATCTCATATAAAGAACCAATTCAACTCAAAAGTTTAAACTAATAAGTTAGGCTACATTAATAGTTAATTTATACTATTCTCTAATATATATTTTTTTATCTTTTTTACTTTTCATTTGGATTCATCAGTAGCTAACCCTAATTACTTTAGGATAAATGTGTTTAATGAATCAAACTGGATTTTTTAAAATCAGTTCATTAATCGAATTGATTTTTTTTTGTTAGTCTGATCATTTTTTTTTTATCATTCACAATGCATTTAATATATAGTCAATTATTGTACAAAACATATTTATACAAGCTCAAACATTGATAAGTTCAAGAGGTTTTCACATGTTACAGTATCTGATCCAATTTATTATACTACAATTTTTGAGTCTATTATTCATGCATGGTTGTTATATATATCTGTTCAAAATTGGATCGAAAAAATAAATCAGTTCAGTTTGGTTCGACCAAAAAAATTGAATCAAAAACTGAATTGCCCACATCCCGATTCATATATCAATTAAATAATTGAACTAATTGACGATGACCATCTGAAAAGTTTAATGACACGCGAGGAAATACTTAATTTTTATTTGCCGTACGGGTAACATTTTAATCTGCTTTCCGCTGAAGATCCTATGTTAGCAAATGCCTATAAACCAACAATGTCATCTAAATGCAAGCATTATGCTTTAAATGATAAGGCCCACCACACGCATGATCTTTGGATAAGTGGCATCTTAATTCGTAGATTAGCTTCAAAATAGCCAACTCTCTACCATATTTGCGTTTGTATCAAGGAATAGAAGTTATCCTAATCCTACCCCCACTCCCACCTAAGCAAATCCTAGTCCTGGTTGTTTTGGATTGATTTTCTTTCCTTTTTTGCTTACTTCATCATCAAAAGTCTAATTTTTAAATGGAAATGATATCAGAAACCGTACCGTATTGAATAAGTTGCTTTACTCAATATTTTATTCGTGCCGAATCACCCAATAAGATGGTTAGGAATCCAGATTATGGCACTATGGATGACAAAATAAACCCAACGAATTGAGAATGTACAATAAAAGTGAGTTAGCCAAAAAGTAAACTGAAAATATTTGTGTAAAAACAGCTTATTAGAATTAACTAATCAATATTTTTATACAGAAAAAACATTTTATTATTATTGTTATGTTTTCTCTCTCTTTCTTTTGCTCTTTACTATTAATTTTTAACCTACTGTATGATCAGTTTTGTGTGATATTCAAAACTCACATTTATACCAACAAAACTCGGTACAGTTGGTAGACGATTGGGTCCCTTAAACATATGCTGACAGAGATTCGATTTTTAGAGTGTGTATAGAAAATATTTTCTTGATAGACGCTAAACTCAATTCAGTAATCTCTATACCTCAAGAGGATTAGTCTTCGACTAAAGGATAGCTTGAGGAAACATAAAACTCACATTTATGTATAAGTAACGTTTTTATTAATTAATAGATCTCATCTTATATCAAAAAGAGATAAAAGTATTAGCGATTTCATATTTTTCTCCTTTTCTTTATATTGATTGCCCGAATTCGAAATCGAATTCAACTTCAAAAGGGACAGCAGGACGAGATATACCTCCACTCCCTTGAAAAAGTAAATAAATAAACACTATAATATGAAGAAGAAAAAAAGTAAAGGTGTGACGATAACGGAGGATAAGTTGCTGCATAAGCACACAGTTAAAGAAATCTAATTTAACAAAAAGAGAAAATTAGTTAGTTTGATTCTTCGCTATCCATTAACTACTAATGCTAATTATTCTAAGATCTGTCTATATATTAAGAAAACAAAAGCAACTTGCTTAATTAATCCTCATGTTATTCGTTGGTTAACTTTAATCCACAAAGTTTAAGCAAATATTAAATAATTTGAGTGAGCAGTCCTCATATGATAGCAAAAGATTAATACTGCTCGTTAGCGATTAAAAAGAAATGAAGGATAAGAATGAACTGTCGCAAGAATATTTTTGTTTTTGACAGCACAACTCTGCATCTCTCTGTCGTTTCTTCGCACTTTGGATTTCCTACATATACTCGATTATACTTTAACGCAGCGTTTGGTGGAAGACAAATTTTTATTTATCCAAAAAATAATTATTACTGGAATGTAGTAGAAAATATATTTTTACTGGAATGTTAGCAAAAGGTGTTTGGCATGACCAGATTTTCCCAGGGATTTTATGGATAAATTTACTTGTGTGTGTTTGGTTGATTGTTAAATATTAGTGGGAAAGTGAGGTTACTTTACGAAAATAACCCCACCAAATCACTTCACCGAACTCCATAACTTCACACATTGTACAATAAGACAATGTTATTTTGGTCATCTCATTCGCTTTTGCTTTTCACATCCCCAAACTAAAAAGTATTCCACATATTCAATATGCAAAAAGTTTACGTTGCCATACCTAACTTTGCAAACAAAACCAAAAAACGGAAAATATTTTTATCCAGGAAACTTGTCCTTTTTTTGGTACCAAACATGGCATACAACTTTTCCCAGATTACCAAAAAAAAATTCGCATAACAAACGCCCCCTAAAGGATATGTTATTCTACATATTCATTTTCCATAACTACTTTATCTATCGCTCTCTAATACTGTTAGATCAGAATCTTAACTAACATTTATCATTTCTCTCTCCTCTTGAGATTATGATCTAACAGTGTTGAAAAATGGTAGGCAGAGAAAAAAATAGGTAGAAAAACACATCCCTCATAAATACTTTTCTATGGCATTTTTAATTTTCAAATCTTTGGATTTCATATATTCTCATAAAGGAAAAAATATTTGTCCTTTTAAAACACATTCATTTTAATTAAAATTATTATCATATATTTAATATTAAAATGAAAAAAATCTCACACTTTCTCTTACCATGATTTTTGTCATGTAACTGTTTTTTCACCATAAAAAATAATAATTTTGACTAAAATGACATAATTCTATACGTTGATTTTCAACATACCTTTAAAGAGGGTAATACTTGTGTTGACTGGCTAGCAAATACATTTATTTTGGCAGACTAATCATTTATTTTGGCAGGAACCGCCCCCTGGTATTAATCTGTTGTTGCTTTTTGATTTTTTTAAGATTATTTTTTAAAAGGAGAAATGTAGTTAAATATATTTTTAAAAAAATTTCTTATAAAAAAATGAAAAAACTCTTATACTTTTAAGCTTTTTTTAATTTGTTTTAAGTTTTTATTTTTAACTTCAACATAAAAATAGCTTTTAACTTAAAAAAAATACTTCAAATAAACTCCAAGTGTCTTTTCGTCAAAAGCTTTAATTGTATGCAGATTTAATTAAACTATGGTTCTGAATTGCTTGTGGCATATGAAGATATAAAATGTCATATATAAAATATGATTACGGAGTTTTACCTTTTAGCAATAAAATGTAGGGTTTAATCTTTCTAATATTATTGGAGATGAAATTTGTTAGAAAATAATATAAAGAGTAAAGTCATTAAAAAAGCTCTCACCCAACACTTTAAGGTTTTAGATTAAATTGGCTCTTTATATGGTATCAGAGCTTAAGTGACCATAAGATCACGAGTTCGATTCCGACATCCCCCACTTTCTAATTGAATTA
This sequence comes from Gastrolobium bilobum, assembly GCF_033153095.1. Lineage (NCBI taxonomy): Eukaryota > Viridiplantae > Streptophyta > Magnoliopsida > Fabales > Fabaceae > Gastrolobium > Gastrolobium bilobum. Next base: position 45,042 of record NW_026898644.1, read on the forward strand.
AATAAGCACAAGGTAAACCAAAAATAATTTCTAATTGAATTAAATAAGCACAAGGTAAACCAAAAATTGGGCTTGTGTAATATCCACGCTTCAAGTTTAAAGGGCTCTTACTTGAGAGGTGTGTTAGAGAATAATATAAACTATTAAAAAGGCTCTCACCCAATACCTTAAAATTTTGGGTTGAATTGGTTCATGACGTGGTATCAGAGATTCACTGACCACAAGGTCACGAGTTCGATTCTCACCTCCCCCTACTTTGTAATGGAATTAAATAACACAAGGTAAACCAAAAACTGGGTCTATGCAATATACACGCTTCAAGTCAAAGGGCTCTTGCAACCAGACATCTAGCCTTGCTCACACATGTTGAGCCTTCTACTATGAAGCAAGCCTTGACCAGCTCTCACTAATAACACTTGGCAACTTGTTCCTTTACCTCATGGAAGGCAGGCGATAGGATGCAAGTGGGTCTTCAAAAGGAAAACCCATATCGGATCGGAGTATGAACAAGTAAGGCTAGACTAGTGGCCAAAGGCTTCCACCAAAGGGCTAGTTTTGATTATAATTAGAATATATGAATATGTTGTATTCAATTGTATATTGAATTGTACAAAAGACCTCTATTTAAAGAGATTAAATGACCTAATGGGCCAAGCCCAAATAACCTGCTAGAATAATAAATAATACAATGCTATTTAATATTATATTATGTCTAACACTCCCCTCAAGCTGGTGCATATATATCATAAGCTCCCAGCTTGTTACATATGTGATCTATTCGGGGACGTCTAAGAGCCTTGGTGAAAACATCTGCAAGTTGATAACTGGAATTGACAAATGTTGTTTCAATCTCTCCTGACTGAATCTTCTCTCTAACAAAGTGACATTCAATCGCTATATGTTTGGTCCTCTCATGAAAGACTAGGTTAGAGAATATATGCAATGTTGCTTGATTGTCACAAATGAGCTTCATGGGTTGTTGTTCACAGAAGTGTAGTTCCTTAAGCAATTGTTTTAGCCAGATGAGCTCACAGGTTGCATTTCCTGTTGCCCGATATTCTGCCTCTGCACTTGACCTTGCGACCACAGCTCTCACCCAACACTGTTTTAGGTTAAATTGGTTCTTTATATAGTATCAGAGCTTAAGTGACCATAAGATCACGAGTTCGATTCCGACATCCCCCACTTTCTAATTGAATTAAATAAGCACAAGGTAAACCAAAAATAATTTCTAATTGAATTAAATAAGCACAAGGTAAACCAAAAATTGGGCTTGTGTAATATCCACGCTTCAAGTCCAAAGGGCTCTTACGTGAGAGGTGTGTTAGAGAATAATATAAACTATTAAAAAGGCTCTCACCCAGTACCTTAAAGTTTTGGGTTGAATTGGTTCATTACGTGATATCAGAGTTTCACTGACCACAAAGTCACGAGTTCGATCATCACCTCCCCCTTACTTTGTAATGGAATTAAATAAGCATAAGGTAACCCAAAAATTGAGTCTTTGCAATATACACCTTCGAGCCAAAGGACCTGTGTGAGAAGGAAAAAAAAAAAAAAAACCTCATATTTTTATATGTTTAAACAGAAATATAAAAATCATGTTACAGGAATGGTACTGTTCATTCTTACCACTATTTTTTAATTTTCTACTCCGAAAATACATAGTTAAGAAAAATAACTTTAATATTAAAATTATATATATAGTTAAAAATGAGTTACAAAATATGTAAAATATAATTTTATCTTCAATAACATTAAACCCTAAAATGTTCTGCTATAATATGAAAAATAATAGTAGTTTTACGATTATTGGTAAAGGTTAAACACTTACCTCCTGTGGTCCCATGCAAAGAAGTCGTGACCGAGTTGCAGCAATGAAACACTTACCGCCTGTGTATATTCTTTGAGTACGTGAAAATTAACACCCTTGTTATTTAGGTCCCGCCACCCGCGTCAAAATCCTTTGAATTCAACCCTCTTTTCTATATTTCACTAATTTCCATCATTCACTTCACCAACAGTTCCGCAGCCGTTTTTCAGTTACCCATATATATCACTAAAATGTCACACTCGTTTTCTCTCTCTCTCTCTCTTCCTCCACCGTCCACTTTCCTCATATAAATGCCATTCAAATAACCCAAATAGCATCAGTTGTGTCAGATAACCCACAAGTTGAAGTCTTGAAGATATAATATCCCCATCACACACTCCCAATAAGCCAAAACCTGTCTCTATAAAATGAGGCTTGCAATTACAGTAACTCCTACTACACAACCACACACTTCCCTCACTATGTCCAAACCCAACCCAACTTTCCCACATGCCACCGACGCCCCCACAACTAGCTTGCCTTTCAACAAGTCTCACCTCTCTTGGGGTCGTCTCAACCGTGACTCCCGGCAATGCTACAACTCTCCCAAACTTGGTCACAAGTGGATGCAATACCAAGGAATCAACAACTGGGAAGGCTTGCTTGATCCTCTTGATGATAACCTACGCTCCGAAATCTTAAGATACGGCCAGTTTGTAGAAGCAGCTTATCGCTCTTTTGACTTTGACACCTCTTCTCCTTCTTATGCCACGTGTCGTTACTCCAAGCGCTCGCTCTTGACCCGATCTGGAATGAAAAGATCCGGATACCAAATAACCAAGAATTTGCGTGTCACATGTGGAGTTCAATTACCGAAGTGGGTTGACACCATATCTCAATTGTCACTTGTCCAATCCAGTTGGATTGGTTACGTGGCAGTTTGTCAAGACAAGGAGGAAATTGCACGACTTGGCCGGCGTGATATAGTGATTGCTCTTAGAGGAACAGCTACTTGGTTAGAGTGGTTGGAAAATTTTCGTGCAAATTTGACAAAATTACCATATGATATGACTGGGAGTAGTAGAAGTAGTAGTAGTAGGTGTGATTGTGAGAGCAACAATGGTCTAGGTTGTATGGTGCAAAATGGATTTTTGAGTCTCTATGTGTCCAAAACAACCAAATGTCCAAGTTTGCAAGAAATGGTGAGGGAGGAGATTGCAAGAGTGATCCAAACTTATGGTGATGAGCCACTCAGCTTAACAATAACTGGTCACAGCCTTGGAGCCGCACTCGCTATTCTCAGCGCGTACGACATAACCACCACCTTAAAAAATGCCCCCATGGTTACTGTCGTTTCCTTCGGTGGGCCCCGCGTGGGTAACGACATTTTCAGAAATCACTTAGAACAGAGTGGAACGAGGATATTAAGAGTTGTCAACTCCGATGATGTCATCACAAAAGTACCGGGGCTCGTGGTTAACTCTGATGACGTGGAATGCAATAAGGGTGTCCACGTTGGAAACCTACAGAACTGGTTCCGCAGGCGCATGGAAAACATGCAGTTGGTGTATGCTGACGTTGGACAGGAGCTGAGGTTAAGTAGTAGGGAATCACCGTACCTCACAAAAGGAAACGTTGCCACGTGTCATGATCTCAAGACGTATCTTCACTTGGTGAATGGTTTTGTAAGCTCTTCATGTCCTTACATGAGCAAAACGACACCGTCTCCCGCGGAAGCTTGGCTATGATTTAAAACAGAGAGAGCAGGAAACATCCTTACTAATTTAACTGTAGAGACTGTAAAAGTTAAGTGATCTGTGTTCTCACAAGATTCATCCAAATCTTAGCTTTGATTCTTTCAGTTTAATTCTTAAAATTGTTTTGGACTGAAGCTACGATCTGATTGCTTCTCTAATTGTACGTTTATATATACAAAAGACGTTAGCCTAATTAGAAAAGTGAGGGTAAAATTTTAAAGAGATTCATCTCGGAGAGTGTAAAGTTAACTTCAATGGGAACTTTGAAGCCTTACCTTGCAAGGTCTGAATTTACCTTCTCAGAAAATTCTTGCCACGAGCATTAATGGAGGAGGATTTTTGCCTATAAACTTTCATTGGAATACTTAAGTTATAATAAAGACTGCTTTTTAATTGGTCGAGGTCCCACTAACTTGGAGTGAGTTGTTAGACTTATTGAAAGGTATAAATGGATTAACTTACTGTTGTATAGCCTGCATTTAGTAGACCGAGAAAATGTAAATTTTGGGCATTAATCTTTGGAAAAAGTGTCTATTATTTCAAAGGACATAAAGTTGTGTCATTTTAAGTGAGCGAAAGAGATAAACCATGAAGAAAAGAGTGGGGAGAAAAAGTTTTAAAGATGTGAGTCCCACCTCTTTGTAAGAGTGAAAGAATGTAAGGTGTGTCACTTAAAATGACACACCTTTTTTCCTTAATCTTGATACAAAATCAAATAAAATAGGAGCATATTATACAATTATCATTAATAAGTAGAACTCTTAGTGTGTTATGTTATTTTTGTTAATTGCGATAGATAAAGTTTTCGTAAGAATGAAAAGGCTCATTTAATATTTAATTCCAGTTAGGTGGGTATTGCATAAATGGTAATGGGCCTGGGGGAGTCAACTGGCTTGTTTGTTATGAAAATCATAATTGCCTTCCAGAATGGGAGTGATTTGGAAATGACGGCGACGAAAGTGAGAAGGTCGTAATGATGATATAATGATATATAGTGCAGAGGTTAGAATGGGTTGTGTCAAAATAGACTTTGATATTAATAAATTAAATTTAAGTAAAATATGTTGAATTTCATATGGCCTACTAATTAAGGAAGGTTATATTTATAAATTTTTTGTTTACAAACTCTTACAAATTATACTATGTTTGACCGGTTATATTTTAATCAAGAGTGTATGATCGATCATACTTAGTGTAATTTGTAAAAAAAAAATTGTAAACGGATCATACCCCATTGATCAAATATAAGTTAAATTATATATCTAGTCTGCCTTTTATTTAAAAATCAAAATCTCTGGCCAAAATCTTTTAGTCTATTTAAATTTATTAGACCTTCGAGACTGAAGAAAAAATAAATAAAAATATTATTTTATTAATTAAAATTATTTAAGTAATTATTTTATTGTATTTTAATTATAAAAATTAATATGATATAGGTCAGATAGACTTGAAAATTAGACCTTGTAAAAGTAGGTATGTGACCTATTTTTTAAATGAGTTTTTTTTTTTTTATATCTAAACTTATTTTATTTTACTTAATATATTAGGTCAAATTTAATCTGTGACAAGCCCTTAATAGATCTTTTGACCAATTTACAACCCTAGTGCCAAGAGAAGGTAAGATGTGTATAAGACTGGAGCAAAACTCATCGAAAGTATTAAAATGAATTCTCATCAGTTTTGTTAGAACTGTATGAAATCTAGACCATGAAAATTATTATTATACAATGGAATATTAATAAAAAGTTTATATTAACAGCTTTTAATTTTTGAATGCAAAATTACACTCTGTAATACAAATCATATATGGTTCAAAGTTATCTTTATCCATTAACTGGCTAATAACCTTTAACTGGAATGAAATATATTAATTAGTACAGTACTCGTTTCCTTACCCAAAAAAAAAAAAGGTATCATCATTAGAAATGATGTATATATATACTTGACAAAATTACCAATTTGACTTAGGAATCACCGGCAATACCCTACCAAAAAAGGATAAGGAGTGTGCATGTACTATGATCTATCCATTGACAAAATTTGCACGCTAATTATCCATAATCTTTTATCTTGGTAGACGTAACATCTATTAATTCATGAGACATGACTCCGATCCACTCAGATTGCGATGCTTTTATGAACTAAATGTTATTGTCAGTGTACATAAAACAATAAATGAAAGCAGAATCGAAGAATCTGTGTAAATAAACCCGAAAACAGAAACGATAAGAGAGCAAGAACCTTAAAGAGGAACAGAGTAAATTCAAATGAATGCAAAAAATTTAAGCTCAAAATAAATTGTTGTCTTAAAGCGAATTTGCCCTTGCCACTGGTGTTGAAGTCCCAGGACACAATCAAATGCTTGAAAAGATCACAGAAATGATAAAATAATGTAGAAACTTTTTTTGGCAGCAAAAAATTGAGTGAATTTTTTGAACCCCTTTGCAATGGTTCGAGGTAGGGGTGTGGAAAAAATTGGTTCACTTGCCCTGCCTTTGATCTGACATTGACCTGATCCATAAATACTTTTTTTTTAACTGGGTTTAATTACTGACCCACTTTTATTTGGGTCAGCTTTAGACATGACTTGTTTTAATAATGTCTCATTGACCCAAAACTTGACCCACACCCATTATGAGAAAAAAAATACAATTACGTTAAAAGAAAAGTTTTAACGTAAAACAATAACGTCAAAAATTTTTACGAAAAATATTTTCATCAAAAAAATTTGACAAAAAATATTTTCATCAAAATTTGTGACTAAAAACATTTCTGTAAAAAAATTTGACAGAAAATTTTTTTTGTCAAATTTTTTTACGGAATCTAAATTTCGTCAAATTATTTCACTAAAAAACATAGAGAAAAGTGTGTATCATTTTAAAGGATGTAAAGTTGTGTCATTTTAAGAGAGAGAAAGAGATAGATAAAGGAAGAGAGAGAGTTGACAAAAAAAAAATAAAAGGTGTGGGTCCCACCTCTTTATGAGAGTGAAAGGATATAAGTTGTGTCGTTTAAAAGGATAAACACTTTTCCCAAAAACATATTCATCAAAATTTTCGACGAAACACATTTCCATCGAAATTTTTGGACGAAAAAAAATTTCATCAAAATTCTTTACAGAATTCAAATTTCGGCGAAGGTTTTCGACGTAAACATTTTCATTAAACTTTTTGACAAAAAAAAAATTTCGACAAAATTTTTAGCGAAACACATTTCCATCGAAAATTTTCGACTAAATATTTTTGTCAAGTTTTTTGATAAAAAAACATTTCCATCAAATTTTTCAACAGAACACATTTCTGTCAAAAAATTTCATAAAAATTTTTGACAAAAAAAATTTAGATAAAAAATTTTCACGAAAAAATTTTTCTGTCAAAATTCTTTAGAGAATCTAAATTTCGTCGAAAGTTTCAAATGAAACATTTCCCTCAAAACAATTTTCGTCGAAATCTTTGTCAGAACACATTCCTATCGAAATTTTGAATGAAAAACATTCCGTCAAAATTTTTGACGGAATTCTTTTTTCGTTTAAAACATTTGATGGAGGAAATCATTTTTGTAAAAACTTTTGACGAAAATTAAATTTCGTCGAAAATTTTGATAGAAAATTTATTTTTGTAAAAATTTTCATTAGAGAAAAAATTTCGTCTCTTTTTGACAAAAAGTATTCCGACGAAAAAATAATTTTGTGATGAAATTTTCGTCGTTTGCAACGTAGAAATTTCATCGAAATCAGAAACCAAGTCAGGTCAGATCTGACCCGGTTCTGTATTAGTTCAAAAAAATCAAAACTAAGTCAAACCTGACTTGTATCAAATTAAAGCGGGTCGGGTCAAAATATTTGACCTATAAAAACCAAGTTGGGTCGAGTCGGCACAAAAATCTGACCCGCCTGACCCATGCACACTCCTAGTTTGAGGGAAACTCATTGGGAGTGCGTGTGTGGTGAGCCACACATCACCTATTTCTTTAATTATATTGTGCTTCTTCTTTTTTCTTTTCTTTTTTTGGGTAAACATCATATTGTGCTTTAAACTGATTAGCAAATTTTAAAAAATAAATCAATAAATTTACAATATATATACTTATACATAAAAAATAATCCGAATTTGTCAAAGAACTAAAAATTTCCTTAGTTCTCTTTTGGGATATGATCATAAATATAAATATATAAATTATTTTCCTTGATATTTATGCTTCTTCTTTTTTTCAATTACGTTTTCCTATTATCAAATTCTTTATGTAAGTTAAAATATTTTAGCTGTTGAAAAATAAACAAAACAACAGGTTTTTCTTGTTTTGTTTTTTGGAAAGACAATTTTTCTGTTTTCAATGTACAAAATCAAACACTTGTGCCTCTTCTATCGTAAAAGAAATAACCAAAAGCATAAATTCCAGTGAGTTTTAGACTTTTATAACAAAAAAATTTCTGGAAAAAGGCAAGTTCAATGAACATTGCTTGTTTCTTTTTGGAAAAGTTATAATTATAAAATAACAAGATACGAAAGGAATATTAAAAATAAATATGTATATTTAATTAATTCAAAAGAGTATAATATATAAAGAAATACTAATGGGCTTAACCCAAACCTAACCTAAATCTTAATGAAATAAAGAAATATATATTTACAAATAATAAAATTATCCTGAAGATATTCTTTCCAACACTCCCCTCAAGCTGGAAGGTATAGATCATAAGTAACAAGTTTGAACAAGAAAGACTAAGAAACATAACATCAAAATAAACGAGGGGGGTTGTAACAACTCACCCTAAAGAGAAATAACAAACATAATAAACTAAAATAAAATATTATCTATATCTCAAGGAATATAAGTATGAGAAATCGACAACAAATCAACTGAAATGAACATCAGTCTGAAAAGCTGGAAAAGACAACAGCCTAAAGGGCTGGGAAAGACATTGTTGCAACTTACAAGCTAACAGAGCCATTTTAACTAGAAAAATCCTTGGACCAGGCAACAACTGAGAAAGTCATCAGCCAAAAGGGCTAGGAAAGACATTGCTGCAACTGGGATATAAGCTAACGGAGCCAGTGTAACTGGAATGACCAGGCAACATCAGAGATAAATGCTCCCCCTGAATGGGAGGCCAAAATAAAGCCAAACAATGGAAACAAATAAATCAAATACATGCCAAATCAGACTTGAATAACACCACAAGCACATGTGAAAATAAATTAAAATTGGTCAAATACAAGCCACAAAAGAAAATCAAAATAACAACAAGAAATCAACAAAGAAGAAGAAAACATAGCTGGAAGAAAAAAGATTCGGCCGGAGAAGAAAAGATGATGTAGCCAAAGGAAAGAAACGCGACTAGAACAATGACTTGATTTGGTTGCTAGAGAGAGCGGATTTGAGTTTTGCCGGAAAACAAGTACAAATCTGATGAACACAGGTCGATGAAGGTGAGTCAGATCGTGGAAAGCAGAGGGAATCCGACGGTGGACCCCTCACCGTGCACAACTCGGCCGCGGCAGCTCCTTCGACTGCCGCAGCGATCGACGGAGACGGAGCACAACACTTCCAACAGCAAAGGCAGGAATGAGAAGAAGAAACTAAGAGAAGCGGAGAGAAAAAGAGAAACAGAAAAGTTGGGAAAGTCAATCCTTCATGGTGGGTGATATCCAGGGGCAGACGCAGGAATTTTAATGACGGTGGACGAAAATAAAAATATTATATTATAAACAAAAATATTTGAAATATAATATAGATCTAATATAAAAAAATTAAAAGAAATCTATTAAAATGATTAAGGTCACTTAATTTGACTCTCTCTCTTTTTTACGTATTTTCTTATTATTAAACTCATGCATAATTGAATCTGTGTTAAAACTCAAAACAATTTCTTTTTTTAATGTATGTAATCAAAGAATCATCAAGAAATTGGTCTTCTATTTTATTTCGAAGCTTGTTCTAGATTTTATTTTACGCATGCGGATCCTGACTTTTTTCTTTCTTTTTAAATGTCAAAATACACATGTGTAAATATGTTTGCTACAAAAAAATTCATATGCTATTGTTGCAGAAGATGCGAACCCTTAAATAAATCATATTATCCATTATCAATAAATTAGATCCCACAAAGTTATATATGTCCTTTCATTCTTTTTAGGGCTTGCAATTTCTCATGTTGCATGAGAAATTCAAGTTTTCCTACAGAAAGAGAAATGGGTGGGCCCCACCTTAAAGAAAAAAATAAAAAATAGAAAAGTGATTGACACGGACATCGAAGTGAAAGTGGTAGGAGAGGAGACTTCTCATGCAACATGAGAAGTCTTTTTCCCCTTTTTTTTATAGCTAAAATTGTTGGAAATTTAAAGAAATTAAGAATAATTTAGAAGAACACACTACAATTTTTAAATCTCACAATCACGTGTTTGGTAGGAGGTGACAAAAAAATTTCCTAAGAAAATGGGGTTGGAAATTTATTTGCCTATGTTTGGTAGGAGGTGAAGTAAAAGTATGACTGGGAAATTTTTTCCCCATTATTTGCTTTTCTATGTAAAATAGTTGGGGTAGATTACTATTATTGAAGGGGTGGAATTATTTTTTTCCATGTGGTGGGAAAATTAACACACAACATCATTAAAATTAACTCACCATTTCTGGAAAAAAAATTGGCCTACCAAAGACCTTTTAGTAACTTAACCAGAAAAAAAAATTCCCATCATATTCTCAGAAAATATTGTTTCCCGGTAAAAAAATATTTCTCCTCTACCAAACGCCTTTTAAGTGCTACGGCACTCTCTTCCTCTGTTTTCACTATTTTTTGTTTTCTTCTTGCACAGTCTTGTTTTTTCATAACCTATATATTGGCAAATGAACTACCGAATCAAGCCACCCACTTTTTAATATTTTAATCCTAGAAATATTTAACTTTTCTTTGTCTTCTTCATAACCGAAATCGTCCTTGACTTTTCAAGCTAGTGCAATTAGGAGAAGCTGAATGAAAAATGAAAATGCAAAAGCTAAATCATTTTCTTAAATTTTACCCCCAAAAGAAGGTAAGAAAGGTTGAGGCGGGTTATTAACTATCACTGAAAACTGAAGAGTGAAGAGTGTTTCAAGATTGAGTCCCACGGCCCCTTCAATGAAAATGCTTGTGTTTCCTCTTCAGTTGTCTTCTCTTGCAATTGCAAACTGAACAATTTTCAGAAGTTTGATTTGAGCCGTTGAGGTTTTGTGCTTCCTCTTCACGCTCATGCATGTCAGTAATTTACCCACTCACACACATTTGTAATATTATTAAAATATCATTTATATATATAATTTTTTCCACCAAATTTTAGGGGGGGAGGGGGCCCACCCTAGCCCCCCTCTAGTTCTGCCTCTACTACCATATTATAATTATGAAAAAGATTAAGGAAAGGCAGACAAGGATTCCTTTCGTTAGGCTCTAGATACCATGTAAAATAAAAAGAGACAAGAGGAACATTGAAAATAAATATGTATATTTAATTGACTCAAAAGAGTACAATATATAAAGAACTACTAATAGACTTAGCCCAAACCTAACATAAATTCTAATGAAATAAGGAAATAGATCTTTACAAATAATAAAGATATCCTAAATATATTATTTCCAACAATAACAATGAAAACCAACAAATTTATGTATTATTCATTTATTTACTTATTTATTTATTTACTTATTTATTTATTTTTGGAAAGAGCAATGAGAGAGTGTTCTAAGAATAATGTCCATCACCTAAAATGGATAATTTCCCTAGAGGTATACAATGGAACCATTCCAAACGCGGACGGTTGAAACCACATGAATGCGTGTGTATCTTAGGCCATTATGGTTCGAAATCTTAGCACAATTTTTTAATGTTGTACCATAGAAGGACAAAATTCATCCAACAAGTGATTGCATAGAGTCATATTCAAGGAATAGAGCAGCGTGCAACGTGCCACTATTGATAGACAGATAGATATATGGCTTCGAAAAAGAAGTGGCTAAATTTTGCTGCACCAAAAGAGTTTCAGCGATATAGGTCGTACAAAATATTCCATTGTGCTTTCTTCCCCCACAATCATTGTCAGAGTATTGTGGCACTGATTACCGGCCAGTTCAATTAGAGAAAAACTTTTTTGCATGTGCGGGTGCTTTGCATTTTTACTTTTTGAAAAGGGTTTGCAAAAATTTTGAACTAATTCAAGTGAATTTAATTAAATACACGCAGCCATGTATGTTTTATAGATGCATAAATATAAATATTGTGTATGAGAAGTGTGCAAATAATAATTAGCAATACAAAAATGAAAAATTGAAGCCTAGCGGTTAAAATAGAAGTGATGAATTCAGATTGACACGACACAACAAAACACGATATGATACGAATACAAATAATCCTGAACTTCAAAGTGTGATTGTTTATTATGCGAGTTGATACGGCATGGTAAGACACCAATATCGTGTTGAAACGACACGACACAACACGGATAACTTGTAAGAAGATCAATACAAGTTAATTTCGTATTAGTGGGTTGACATGTAACACAACACAAATTTTTTCATGGCCGCTTTTGTCAACTCAAATGTCACAAATTTCAAACTAGGTCGATATGAATACAAATTTTTTCATATCGTGTTAGTGGTTGTGTTTAAAATTGTCACCTCCGTTAATATTGCATGTTTATTTGAAAAGGATTGGTGATTTGTATATTTTTTTTAATAAACTAAAAGGATATCACTCAGCCGAAACACAAAGACTAATCCCCGCGAAACGTAGAGATTACTGAAGTAAATTTTGTCTTTACCAACAAAGTATTTTGTATACACACGACCTGCACCAAAAGAGATTTGCATGCTTATAGCCTACGGGACTCAGCTATCTACCAACCGTATCAGGCTTTGTTGGTGATTTGTGTATATTTTTTTTTTGTGCATGTATACTTTTTTTAGTTTAATAGATAAAAGTACAGAAAATTGTCAAAATATATGTTTTTGTTATTTTATTATTAAAAATAATAATATGGAGTAGCAAAAATGATATATAAATAATGAATTTAATGTTTCTCGTGTTGTAGAAAATAATTTTATCATTTACACACATATAAAAGTGTATGAGACCCATGTGAGGGAAGAAAGAAAAAATATGGATTCTACAAACTTTTATATGAGTGTAGGAGATAAAAATTATCTATTATAATATAAGAAACAATAAATGCATAAATAATTAAAAAAAAAAACTACAAAATGGTGATATCCCCACCATCGTAAATGAGATAGAAAGACTCATTTGGTGGAACGCGTCACTATCCACATCGGCCCTTCGAAACAGTAAGTCAATGAGGACGGAAACGAGGTACGAGTGTCAGTACATAATTTGTTACTTCTTGTAAATTATGTTGGAAGGTTTTCTCTAACAGAAACACCGATCAAAATATCACTGTTCACCAAGTTTTTATCTAAATGTCACGCGAACAATGTTATTTCTCAATTTGTCACGGGGGCAAGTTCGCTATCTGGTGTAGCGAACTCGGTTTGCTGACGTGTCACGTTTCTAGTGGATAACAAGTATCAAGTTTAAAAAAAAAATATGGAGTTCGCTACATTGGGTAGCGAACTTGCCCCGTGGCAGATTGAAAAATAACACTGTTCGTGTGGCATTTAGGTAAAAAACTTAGTGAACAGTGACATTTTGGTCACTATTCCTTCTCTAACATGCCCCGTGTTGTTGACCTTCTAGAATGGATGATGCATTAAACACAATTTATTTGTGTTAAGTAATTTTATGATATTTAATTTTTTTATTAATAGAATAATTGAGAATCAAATTTATGATCACTTTGTCATGTTGGCTCCAATACAATATAAAATAACTATTTCACCTAACAACATAATCTTGTAAGTGAATATCCAATAATAATTTTTATATTACTACTCTCTCACACGATAGATGTTAAGTGAATCAGGTAACTATTATTGTTGGTCTTTATCTATTATACTCATATAAAAATTTGAGGAATCCATACGGGGTCATGCAAGAAGAGAGAAAAAAAGAAAATATCGACCTCACACATTTTTATGGGTGTTTTGAAGATAAAATTATTTCTTATAACATGAGAAATATTAATCCCATAAAAAAATTTATCAATCGATTATATTATAAATGATAATATTTTTTATTTTTTTAAAAAAAATCAACCTACATTTTAAATTATTTTAAGAAAAAACCAATTTTTTAAATTAATTTCGTTCAGAACCAAATTATTTTATCAATTCGATAGAATCGAATCATATTTATTTTTAGAAACATGTGAAAAATTATAAAAATCGAAATGAACTTCAGAACTTCCGGAGATTTTTTTGTTCCTTGGTTGTATTTTGTTTTTTTGTTTTTCCTTAAAATTCAATTTCTGTTCTAGTCAAAGAAAATATTTTTCAAAATAAAATTATTTTTAAAGTAAACAGGCAGATATCCATATTTAAAATGTATTGGATTAATTATTAGAATACACTGCTCGCATGCATATCAGTATCGATGCTAATTAAAAGGTTTAATTTACTGTTTACCAAAAAAAAATAAAAAAGTTTAATTTACTAGTGATGTGTGGATCAAAATCTAGCTAGCCAAAACATGACAACATCTCAACATTCGGTACGGGTCCAGCCCATTGAACCTTGACAATAATAACAGGCCATGAGAAGTCAACTAATAAATTGCACCATACTCAAGAATCATTAGTTGAGTTAGTCAATTTTTACCAATATTAAAGATCAAACTGATTGAGAGCTCTTTTGTTTGGGTTTTAGAAAAAATAGTTTTTCTTTCTTTCTTATTTTAGAAGTATTTTTTATAACAGTTAAATTTATTTATATTTTTATAAAAATATTTAGTTTTTGAAAGAAAAAAAATATTTAGCTTTTGACTTCTGCTTTTTTAAAAGTTAAAAATTTTAGCTTCTAAAAAAAGTAACTTTTTGTCTTTTTTGTGACTTCTATTTTTTTTAAACAGACATATAAACGAACTTTAAGTGAGATGTGCTTTTTTTCCTTAAAAAAGTAACTTTTGGATAACAAAAACCTCATCCAAACGGGTCCTGAGTCAGTCGATTTCAATTGAGTGGGATTAAGAGCAATTTTTGAATTCAATAGTAAATATAATTAATAGTATGTGTATATATGTCAAGAAAATTGCTTTGACGTATTAGTTGAAGTTACATGCATTCATTTTAAAGATGCACTATTTGATTCCCTTTGCTTGTAAAAATATAAAAGTGACATGATGGCTTGAACCAAGGCCAATTGAGCTACTAACTCTTGCACAATTTCTTTGACTTTTTTTCATCAACAAAATACAATTGGGTGGCGTTTGGTACGTGGGTAAATTTGATATTCCCAAGAAACTGACATTGAGAATCTTATTTGCCCACATTTGATACAAAGGAGTGCGAAAATTTTTCTGAGATTCTTATTTTCCCAGGATTTTAAATTGTGAACAAAATTCCCAACGAATAATACCACCTCACAGGTGGTATTATGAA
This sequence comes from Gastrolobium bilobum, assembly GCF_033153095.1. Taxonomy (NCBI): domain Eukaryota; kingdom Viridiplantae; phylum Streptophyta; class Magnoliopsida; order Fabales; family Fabaceae; genus Gastrolobium; species Gastrolobium bilobum. Next base: position 60,129 of record NW_026898644.1, read on the forward strand.
AATCCCACACGGTGGAAAATATTGAATTAATTTTTAGACAATAATTCCCCTGTTTTCTTCTCTATTGCTCTCTTCGTCTCTTCCTCTTACATTTTCCTTTCGTTTCCTTCACTTTCTCAGGCAAGAATCTTTACCGGAGGAAAAGCTTTTGAGATCAAAGTTCTGAAGATGTGGAATCATACGTACATGAAAACGGATGTGGAGAGCGGGGCAAGGTCTCTGTACCCAATGATGCTTGAGAGCCCTGAACTGCAGTGATCCTTCATCTGAAAAGTGTACTCCATCATCTCCATCCAATTGCTCGTAACCATTGTTGTCGGCACCTTCATCGTCACCGTTCACCCCGTCGCCAACTTCTTCGTCAACACCGGCGCCAACATGGCTCTCTACATCGTTCTTATATTCATTCCTTTTATAAGTGCGTCTTCTGTCCTAATTGCTTCAGATTCTATCATTTACTTCGTGTTCAATTTTTCTCTAAGAGTTCTTCCTTTTTTTTGGGTTGATTTGCGTGTAATTGCAGCTAGGGGTGTAAATGGGCCAGGCTGAGCTAGGCTTTGGCCTTCCTAGCCTAAGCCTACGTAAAAATATATTCAACCTATCTGGCCTATTGGCCTACCAAAGACTTTATTTATTATTTTTAAAAATTAGAGAGCCTTATATGGCCTACAGGCCTTGTAGGCCTCCCCAGTGAAATATTTTTAAAAATATTTTTAACAATTTTTAAAATATTCGCTTGACATTACAAGTCATTAACGTGTTCATAAATTGCTGCATTTTTTTACACGAGTTATAAATTTCACTAGTGAGCATTAAAATTTTTACAATAGTAAAAAAAATAACTATAAAAATATACTGAGCAAAGTTCAATTCATGCATGCACTAGTACTTCTCATAATTCATAAAAAATGACAAACAAGAAAGAGTCAACATAATACCCCAGCTCTATAATGTATATCGTATATCCTAAAATAAATATTTTATTTTATTTTAAAAAATTAAATAGGCCAGCCTACAAGGCTTTAGACCAAGCTTGACAAGCCTACTCTACTTTTCATCGTAGGTCGGGCTGTAGGCTAGGCCAGGCCAGCCTGGCCCATATACATCCCTAATTGCAGCGTTATGTGCCCTTTACTATTATTACTAGAAGCATCCCGTCAACTACCTCCTCCTATGAATTTTCATTGTTTCTCTTTAAAGATGAAATGTTGGAAGGGGAGAAATTCAAGATGTTTAGTAGCATCCCATCAGTGTTGGATGATTGTGTAAAAATTTTGTTTTAATTTTAAATTGCAAAAGTTTTGAATTATAAAGGTTAATTTTGTAAAATCACCTCCTCATATTCTTAGTAATATTTGACGATCAACCAAACATAGAATAAGTAATCTTAAGTCAATATTCCTTGTAATATTTTGATCTACCAAACAATTTTTTAGTAACATTATTGAGAAATTCACTTTCCCACCATATATTCCTGAAAATCAAGATTCTTTGCACAAAATTTGTTTACCCTCTACCAAATGTCCACTATTGTCATATTTCTGAGTGTTCATTTCAATCAAAGCCAAGCTTTTTGAGTCTGTAGTTTTCATCTGGTTTTATAACGAACTTTGATGCACTGGGTAAAAATAGCCTTACCATAATTGAGGAATAATATACTATAATAACGTATAACAATGTGGAATTTACCAAACAAACAAACTGACTAGGCAGGTTCGTGGCTATAAATAACTCACCACCAATTTGAGACTTCTTAGAATTGCTATTTTTGAAAATTCAAGCATAAAAGAATCCCGCATTAATTGAAAATGAACTAAGTGAGTACTGAAATGAGTACATAATTCATCTTCTTAAGATTTCAGCTTAGAATATGGTATTAGGCCCATTTATTGTTATTTTTTCACTTGGTCCATCGGTGATAACTCTTCCCTAGCTCAATAAATATTGTATTGGATAAGCCATCCCAATGATAATACTGAGGTTTGAACTTATGACCTCGTCCAGATTATTCAAACCCCTCACCACTAGACCAATCCTAATGGCTTAACAATCACTATTTCTTCGAATTGAACGGAAGTTAACCTTGAAGGGAGAATTGAACAATTCGTAAATAATGATATAAATCTATGACATAGACATAAGCATTAACTTGCATGTCCCATAAGTGTCTATTAACAATGTATTTGAATTGAACATGATGATAGAACAAACATGATCCGGATTGCTCTAAATATTTATGAAGATTGTTCACACATCATCAAACCATTTGTTATCACATTTTTTAAGTAATTGTTGTCATTGTCAACCTCATTTATGATGTGACAATGCAGAATAAGATGATACTGCAACAGACTTTTACAGAGCATATCAAAATTAAATCATTCATAAAATGTTCTCTTCTTGGAGCATCATGTGTTAATGACAATGGTAGAGACTCAAAGGAATAACACAACAAATGACATCAGCCTTACCTGACAAAATCAAAAACTTGCCCAAAATGGAAAGAGGAATTAATAACTTAATGAGAAGTATCTAGATTCTGTATTGAGACATTAGATCATGGTTTATCTATATGAATTGTGGTATCAGAAAAGAGTATCCATCCTCCTACCTTAAACTAGAGGTATCATTTCCATCTGAAATGGAATTCTGCTACTGTCACTAAACTGAAATAACATGATAAAATGCAGCAAATCTCTAGTAAAATTAACTGATGCTGAAAATACAACACAAAGAAGATTGAGGAATCCAAACTAAAAGAACTCAAAGTCCAGATATTTACCCCCAGATTTCAAGTCATTACCTACCATCCTCTTACTATTGCTACCAACCCCAACAGTATCAACTGCTTCAAACTTTGCTGGTAGCTCATTTTCAACTGGTCTTGGAACTTCTGGTGGTGTGCTACACCTAATCAATGCCCAGTTCACACCTTCAAAGAAAGGGTGCTGTTTGATCTCAGTTGCACCCCTCTTCACCCCAAGACGGAGCTGTGGCTCCTTCACAAGCAAGCCCCGGATCAGATCACGACTAGCATAACTGGTGGCTGGCGATTCAGGAAACCTGAGCTGCTGACCTACCACATTGAACAGTGTAGCACGGTTTCCTGATCCTTTGAAAGGTGTCTTACCATATAATAACTCATGCAAGAAAATTCCAAATGTCCACCAATCAACTGCACTTCCATGACCTTCTCCTTTGATAATTTCAGGTGCAAGGTATTCATGTGTGCCAACAAAGGACATAGACCGAGCCGTTGTAGGCTCGGCAACAAGCTCTGGAAGTGTGCTGGCTGGCATGCCAGGCTCAGATTTAGGCTTCCGCGACTTCTTATTTTTCTGAAGAAAGATCCGAGGCATAAAACAGGAAGGTTGAATGCATACTGATGAAGGTTCAATACAAGCAGGCTGGACACAGAATGCACCACCACCAATCCGTTTTGAGGGGTCACCATCATAACAAGTTCTGATAAGGGTAGGGGAAACAACACATCTAAGAGAAAGATCAAAGTCTGAGAGCATTATGTGACCATCATCTCGGACCAGTACATTTTCAGGTTTAAGGTCTCGATACACAACTCCAAGCATGTGAAGATATTCAAGGGCCAACAGGACCTCTGCAGCATAAAAGCTACATACAGAGAATGACATGTAATTTAGTCCACCAGGAAAGAAAAATTATATTTAAAAAAAAAAAAAAAAAACCCGTCAACATGAAAACGAAATAAAAAAACAAAAAAATATCATGGTCAATTAATTCAAATAATAAATTGGATTGTTTTGACATCTTCCTATTGTTTCAGATTGCAAAAAGAAGCAACTCCCCCAAAATTCATTGTTATGCAAAGGATTCTATCCATGTGTGCAAGATACTAAGACATGCATTTGCATTTAATAAAAATGCAGATCACGGATCAGGATATTCATGTTTCATTGCGGGATTGCCACAGTGAAACAAGCACTCCAAAAATCAATCCTTCTCTGACTGTCCCAAGCTCTCTCAAAAGTAAAAACGCATAATTAACCCATGTACACACTCTACACATGAAGAAATTTCCCATATCATACAGCCTCTTTAAACATGTAGACATATGATTTCATGGATGTCTCAATGTTCAATTAATTTTGATCATTAAATAATGCAGTTGTATTTCATCATGCCCAATTTGAGCACAAATTTAAGATCAATCTGTATCTGTTGCATAAATTTCCTTCTGACATTATCATAGCCATAGTTATATTCCCCATAACCTTTACAAAAATATGTCAGTCACTTTTACCAGTTTCACTTCTGGTCTATGGTTGCTTTAGTATCTGATCAAACTAACCATTATTGATTTATTCCCTCTTATAAGGCCAATAATTTCAACCCAAACTCAGAGGAGGGGATTGAACCGAAATGTTCTCCTTAAAAATATTCCACACAACGGTCTTGTCACTTTTACCCTCCATTCTCTTTCTCTTCCTTACCTCCCACCCAAACATAGCATATATATTGTAGTTAGAAGCAATTGTTTTGGTACAAAGTTATGTATTGGTTTCAAACCTCCATGCCAACACACAACCAAAAAAGAAAGTTACGCACAATTTTATTCTCTTCCATTCTTGCACAGAGGTAATTATTACTATTCAACAGATATTAACAATCGAATCATTGGTTTTGTGAAGGAATAATAGGAAACGGAATATCAAAACAGCTGCCTATTGCCAAATCAGACATGTATCAATAATGCATGACATGAAAGAAATCAGAAAGTAGAAAATAATGTTCCTCTATTCATAATGGTTAAGAAAAATAGCTCACACTAGTAAAACTTTAGTGTTTACTTCAGGTGTCATAGATGAAGAAATATTAAATAAGCGAGAAGTCATTCAAGAAGCTCAATTAAACACCCATGCTTCCCACTTTCTTTCATCTTCTTTTAAAGCCAGGAAAATTTTCATCACAAATCTCAAAAGTGATAAATTATGGAACATGCATGAAAAGGAGTACGTAAATGCATAAATGACAATTGAATGTATGAACATAACCATGCATGAACACATAAAGATCACTGACTAGAAAAAGCAGATCTTTGTGATTTCAAGCACTTAACAAATAGTTTTTGGTAAATGAATGTATGTTTATCAAGTACAAAACATACCGCGCAGCATACTCTGAGAAATGTTTCCCAGGTTGCCGTTGCCTTAAAGTGTGTAGATCACCCCCTGGACAGTATTCCATTACCAAACAGGAGAATCTGTCAGTCTCAAAATGTGTATACAAAGTAGGCAGAAATGGATGATCCAGCAACTGCAATATCTCCCTTTCTGTCTGTGCCCGGGTCAGCTTCTTTCTGCTTGCCAGGGATGCCTTGTCCATAACTTTAATTGCAAAACAACACCGAGTTGCACTCAGCTCTGAGAGATATACACTTCCAATATCACCACAACCAAGCAGTTTGAGTAACCTAAAATGACTCATGCCCAAAAGTCCATCCCGTGCTCGGATGGCAAGGATAGCCTTCCACCTAGAATCATTTCCTTTGTGAGGCTTATTGGCACTACCAGTGATGTTACTCCAGTTGCTATCATCACTGAGGCCACTGCTACCACTTACTCGACTAGCACTAGTTTTTGCACTCTCAAGTGAATCCCCCCTTACACTACCTTTAGTACTATCACAATTCCAGTCTAAACTAAGCATGCCATCACTAGTGATTGCATCACTCCGATATGTACTTGCAACACTAGAAACAATGCTCATTGCTCTGACAACACCAATACTATCAATACTACTATGTGGACTGACATTGCCACTTGGAGGAAAGGAAGCATCCCAAACACATTCTTTCTCCTCAGAATCTGGGGAAAGGAGAGAGTTCTCAGTATTTTGAGATACGCGAGCACTTGAAAATGGTGAGGGTAAGCTCCCCATGTCATTTGATTCTTCAACCAGACTTTCTGCAGGAGAAACAACAGCTAGGCTTGGTTTCTTGGTGGGAACACGAATTGAAAGATCTTCCAAGAAAGGACCCTTCAGGGACATGCTCTTCATTAAGCATTCAGCCTCAGATTTGTTTTGACCTATGGGAACATAAACCATTCTCATAAGATCAGTATCAACAGGTTCGGGGGGATGACTAGCACCAGCAAATGAACTTGGACTAGTTTCTCCAGAAAAATCATTGCCGCCCTTCAATGTCTCAATATCAGGCATAAGTTCTTCTTGTTCTGGCAAAGAGGCCTTTCCTTTCCATGTTCTTGTAGGTGCGGGAGAGACAGGCTCTTGAGAGGATCCGGTATCGAATCCCATATCTTCTCTAACCAAATCTATTCGCGCATTTGATAACTGAGCCACTTCCCTTATGGAGGCCAGACGTGTCATAGGGCCATCCCGTGCTTTCAAAAACTGATTCACTTCTCTTGCTGACATCCCACGCACACTTGAAACATCCTGCACAGTTAGTCTTTGACCAGCTTCTCTTATTGCAGTTGTGTGTGCATTAGATACCTCAACAAGAACAGGCAAGGTCCTAGGAAGTGCCTTTGGCTCTGCAACCCTCTCCATGTTCCAATATCACATATCATCAAATAAAGACTGCTAGTTAAGAAAACCCTGCAAAAAGAGCAAAGGGCTAATTAATAGGAGCTTCACTTAGCTTGAGTTAAGTTCGCTTTTAATAAATAATCAATTATCATTAAATAACAGGGTCTATTTCAAACAAATTTAAGTGGAATAAGCTGGGAACTATCTAACAGAAGAAGAATATGGAATGAGAGAATCAAGCAGTCATACTTTTCTAAGTAGTGTGGGTTGTTGAAAGCATAAGCACCATTATAAATCATATCAATATAGGAACGACAAATTTAGAAAACTCAATTAGAAGCTTGAAGCCTCGTGCATCAGAAACCATAGACATCATCCACCACAAGGCCTTGTGTAAAATTAATTTCCCAAGCTCTGGATACATAGGAGCTTAAATTATTCAATTTTGGAAAATTGACTTGAAAAAGAGAGATCACAGTTAATCAAAGCAAAAATAATGAAATAGTGGAATGTAATTTAGCTTGAAGATGCCTGATAGCAGATATAATCAGTCAAAGCCTCATCGACCCATCAATTAGATAACCTCAAAATACAAAGCCTTTGAGCAAAAACCCTCAATTTCCGAGGTAATAAGAAATACACAGAACATATAGGAAAAGAAAAAGAAAGAAGGAAGGGGGAAAAACCAAAAAAGAGGCAACAAGAACCAGCAAGGTAGAGATGTGTCAAAATGCAAAAATTTCCTACATTCTCTTCTATTTCCATTGCAAAACTATCACTTAAAACACTTTTAAGAAAAAACAAAACAAAGAGGAAAAACATAAAGAATCTGAAACAAAAAAAAAAAAAATGGTGAAACAAAAAGAGATCTAGGCACCCAAAAGAATAATAAGAACGGAAAAACAAACGAAGAATAACAAGAGGAAGGGACAAAGACCAATGAAGAAGAAGAAAAACAATGGGTACCACTTTATTTCCCCTCTAGTTCTCTGTATTGTCTCCTTCCAGAGCTCAACTCAGAGCTTCTTCAGTTTTATTTTTATTTCACTCCACAGAACACACTCATAGTCTCTCAATGAAGTACAATGGTGAGAGAAGAGTAGAAGATGGAGCAATGCTTTTCTTTTCTCTTCTCCCTGTCTTTTGACTGACTAAGGAAAAAGTGTCATTGGAGATAGTTATTATTAGCTTTTGCTTTTTTTTATTTTCTTTTCTTTTTTAGTTTTTGAATGAATGGAAAGAAATTATTGATTGATGGCTACATAGTAATTGTACTGTGTACACTTTGTTAGCCAAAAGAGTGTGAAAGACAGAAAGTGGGGCCATATGTGTTTTTTTTTTATAAAAATAATTTTTTTAAAAAAATATTAAACTAATGCGATCAATTTTGCACGTTAATTGTACAGAATAATTTATGCACGTCAACGATACAGGATTTTAGCAAATCCTATATGTTGATCTTACGAGATTATTTTGATTCCCATGTATTGAGATTATGAGAATTTTATTTTTTTTAAGATATTTCCATCGTTTTATGATTAATCTGATTCGCCAAAAAAAATCCAATATTCATACGAAGGATCACAAAATCTAATATTAAAAGTAGTAACAAAGAATATTCATTCAAAAACAGATACCCTGAAATATGTAAAGAAAATCCCAAGAGAATAGAGGAGATTGCGCCTCCTACTAACTTGGTGCAATAAAGAAGAGTAAAACTTGTCTACAGTTAAGGAATATCATACTATTATGTTCTCGACCGTTTGGTACATGATTTTTTTTAGAATTTCTGAAAAATTTAAGTTTTTCTAAATTTTAAACTTTTGAACAGTGTTTTAAAACTCAGATCGGTTATCGAACCGGTCGAGGTACTGGGTCACTGATTTAACCGGGTTCAACGGATTTTACTGTTCACATATTAAAAATATAAAAATATTACTTATATTAATAAAAATTACATAAGAAAACTATCTATGAGCTTCAAAAAATAAATTGGTTTTCAATGATAGCAAATATTGTATACTTCTAAGCTTCTAGCTCTAGACCTTTGAGATGAGATCATGAGACCATCAGTGTTTATCACCACTTAACTTCATGAGATCATTATAAGTTGCAACTAAATTACATAAATGAACTACACTAATCTAAAATACCTTATTTTTCACCTTACTTTTAATCATATTCATCATAAAATATGAATATGATTTAATTCAAGAGTTCTTATCAACAAAAAAAAAATTATCAAAAAAAGAAAGAAAAATCAATTTAACCCAACTCAATCGGGTCGTCGGGTTTCGATCGGATCAACCGGTCCAATCCGGACTGACTTCATAACAGGTCTAACTACCCGCTCGGACCGGGTAACCCACCAGGTCACCGAGTCCCGGGTCGACCCGGCCGGTCCGAGCCAAGATTTAAAACACTGCTTTTGAATATTATTATAAACTAAATGTAAAATTTATATTTTTAAAAAACAAAATTTTCGGATAAATTTTTTTTCAAAGCCCGGAAATCCAAGCATTCATCAGAATCTTTCTTCTTTCTCGGTTTTCTCGCCCATGTTTAATTTTTTCTGAGTTCGGTATTCATCCTTTTATAAAGGCTTAAACAAAAATTTACTGATATAAATAATTTATATGAATAAGTAATAAATTTTAAAAATTATATTATATAATATTTTAAATAGTTATATTAATATAGAAATATTGTCATATTATATATAAAATATTAATTTAAGTTGAGTTGAGTAATATTATATTTTGTAATTTTTAGAAAAATTAAAATTTTAAAATGTTAATATTAAATTGAGTTAACTAATTTATAGCCCACTACCATTCAAAATAAATTAGTTTTTAAAACTCAAATCTAATCAAAGTTGTACCGAATTGGGTTTGAAAGGTTTGTGGTTTGCTGTAATATGATTGCAACTTCTATGTTCATGTCCATTTTTTTAGTGTTGAGGACCAAATAGGGCCTTCGATGCTAAGGTCAGCTGTCCAAAACTCCAAGAAGACATAAAACAACGTCGTATTACTTCTACGCTGGCATACTTAACGGTGACTCAGCAAAGTAACGGTCACGTGTGCTCGTTAGTTGGGCTGTTAGATGCCAACTAACGGAAGGACAAACGTGGCCCTTTTTTCAAATATTAGGGACTAAAATGAGCCTTTTTTATTGTTCGGGACTAAAATGTGCCTCGTGAAAATTGCCAGGGACGAAAAGAGGTATTTACTCTTTATTTCTTTTAGAGCTAAAGCACCACTAATTCTAGGTTCCAAGATGGCAACCAAAGTAATCTTGTGCTTCAGGATGAAATTACTAAGGGATGTTTTGAAAGCTTTCTTAGCAGCACCCCTACAATTCCACACGAGACAATTCATTGGATAACCATATCTGATCCAAGATTATAGAGCACCTGGTCACTCTCCAACAAATATTCCGAAGCAACATTACCTGAAATACTCTCCACTGCCATACCATCCAGAATAGCTCTATCCGGAGGATCAGCATCTAGAAGTTGTTCTGTACTGCTGGGCTTGCCAATTTCCATATCCGAGTTCTCATTCTCCACCACACATAACTCACATTTGGGGAGAGGACCAACGTTGCCACTGATCTTGGTTATAGAAATTTTGGTACATAATTCCTTCTCTACCTCATTAGAGGAGTTCTGAATATCAGTGCAGCAAACCGGATCAGGTAGGGGTTTAAGAACCTGATTCTGATCAATCTTACTTTTGACAGAGCTGGATGAAGGGAGCTCTGATAAGTGAGAGCTTTTAACTGCTACTAGGGGATCAGAGGCAAACACAAACATATTGTTCTTCTCTTTCATCTTGGGTGTAAGTGGCCTTGACAGGAGGCTTTTTTTTACTTGCACCAGCTTTTTTTGCTGAAACCGGAGAGATAGGCTGGGAGGTGGATCCAACTTTGTTTTCCTTAGACTTTCCTGACCCGTGACCTGACTGGCTTTTGATAGGCTTGTTTTTCAAAGTGTCTTGACCCAAATTGGTCACTGTCGATTTATTTTTCTGGCTAAGATTCTTCTTGTTGGAGATATCCTCTCAAAAAGTTCTCCCTTCAGCCCCTTCATACTTCGGTAAAGATTGTTGTTTTATAAACTTTTTCTTCTGCAGCACCATCCAGGGGCCCACACCCTGGCTACACGCAGAACTGGTAGCATATGTCAAGGGTTCCTCATTATTGCTAACCTCAATCGGTTTCATAACATCAGGGCATTTCTCTGAATTATGGCCATATTTACCACAATGTAAGCAAATCAAATACAATCCTCCATACTCCACCTTGAAGACTTCTTCCTCTAAGATATATTCTCCCCTCAAAGGCTTGGATGAATATAGTTCAACACAGATCCTAGCAAATTTCCCCTATCGCCCGAAGAGGTTGTTTTATCTACCTTTAAGACTTTTCCTACAGTGTTTCCTATCAGCTTCAACACAGATAACACACAAAATTATTGTGGAATACCTGGTAGTCGAATCCATGCAGCAACTTTATGGATATTTGCTTTGTGAGGGTTGAAAAACAACTCCCATCTCCTTATGGCAAAGTAATGACCCATTAAGACCTATGGACCTCCTGTTAAAGCCAGATTCAGATACTCTACACTTGAGAACTTGATCGAGAAAAAGTCATTTCCCAGGTCTGCAACCACAATGGCACTATGCTTCGACCATAATCTTTCGAGCTTGAACTTCATATACATGACGCCCACTTTCTTGCCCAAGAGCTTCGCTATGATAGCGTTCTTCCACGGGCTTCTCAACCTCTGCTTAGCTTCTTTTGTGCAACTTATTCTGACAGAGTCGTCTTCCCCGAAGATAGTTTGGAAACCCAACTCGTTAATGGCTCCTAGTTTAGGGTCAAGCGGCTCTCTCGGTTCATCCATGGAATCTTCCTGCCAGGTGTCATCGACCCCCATCATGTTACCTTTAGCTCTGAGAGCTTCCGCGAACGTCTTTGTCTTCCCAGAAGGTATACGATCCTGGATATCACCCAAGCTAACTCCTCTATTTGACGAATCCGGGGAGAATTCCTCCCCATTTTTGGATCTCTTGATGTTTTTCCTCATGATTACCTGCGAAACAGTATCTGTCTCTGGTGTTTCTTCTTGCATTTCTTTCGACAAAACCATCTCTTTGCCCTAACAGAGAGAAAAATCTTGCGCATGTAACTCACATGTCTAACCCATAGTTTTTGAATAACCTTTTTTTCACTTATTAAATTAAATTGTATATAGTAAATTATTTTGTAAATCGTAATATTGACTATATATACTTAATCAATGATATTTATTTTTCAATCTTACTTAGTTACTTATAATAAGTGAATATTGCCATATGTAATTATTAATTCTTAATTAATAATATTACATAAATAAATTATTTTTAAGTTTTTATTTCAAATATATGTTTTTTATTTAATTTATTCTCTTCAATTTGTAAACCAAGATTTTTTTCAATATAATTAAGGATGTAGTACATTGAACAGAAATGTACTTATCACGCATGCGCGTGCATGATGGCATTGTCAAGTAGCAATGCAGTTTTGCATGCAGTCCAACAAATCAGAGACACTGAAAGGAGTAATGTAAAATGAAAAAAAAAAAAAAAAAACTTTTCCTTTTGCGAAGTTTTTCTCCTATAACTATGTCCATCACTTTGATATCTGTGTCAATTATTATTATTATTTTTATTTTATTTTTTTAAGATGAAATAGTAACAAAAAAGAATGGTGCAATAAGAAGACGAGGATGAACCAGTGGTAATCTTCTACAGTGTTCATCTGCAAAGTGGCCCCATGCTGTAGCCGATTCGCGACAATGTCCTCTTAAAACAAATTAATATGATATGCATATAAAAAAAAGGTAAAGTGTTGTTATAAAAAAAAAAAAAAGAGTAAAGTGTGTGTCAATTTAAAAAATGTAAAATTATGAGAGAGATAAAGAGATAGATAAAAGAGAAAAAAGAGTTGACAAAAAAATAAATGTGTGGGTCTCATATCTTTTGTGAGAGTGAAATGATATAAGTTGTGTCATTTAAAAAGATAAATATTTTTCTCATAACAAAAATATTTATGTTCTGTTTTTTAAATAGCGGTTTTGAAAAATTTAAACGTGTTTAATTTGACTATATATAATAGGTTAAATCTAATTTAATATAAATTGGACCATAAACCTTTAATAAATCCTCTTACTCATCTACGACCCTAATTGTATATAGACGTGCCAATGTGCCATGACTTATAGGTTGGATTTTTTTTAATAAAAAAAGACTCTCTTTTTTAATAAAAAAAGACTTTGTTTTTTAATAAAAAAAAGAGTTTTTTTTTTGTAGTACAAAAAAATGAGACTATTTTAAATGAAGTTATGACCCTTAGTTACGACTTATAGTTGATTAATTTTTCGTTATATTATTAAAATGAAGCTGCTTTTATGCGTGGCACAACATAAATACAATAAATTACATTTTTTATTATTATTTTAAGTGAAATCATTGACATCAACTATGACTTATACTAAGATTTGTTTTTTAATATTATTTAAAGAAAATATTACTCTCACGTTAGGAGATAAGTAGTTTTCTTTCTACACATTATTTAAAAATTACGCTGAATTTTATTTTCTGTTTTTTGTTTTTGTTTTTTTAAGTGCTGGATCACACTGCTATGTATTTATGATAGGAGATAATTCTTCTCCTATAATATGAGAATAGACAAATACATTATTTAATATTAGTTGTGGCGTATTGTCTCGATTTATATAATCTTTTCATTTAAAAAAAGTTATGATTATTTTATCTATCTGTTCATTTTTTATTTTAGTAATATTATGATAACACATTTAACCTTCATTCATACATGATTTTAAATTAAAAATGGATTTAATATTCTGCTTTTACTGCAAAAAAATATTTTTCTGTTATATTCATATAAAAATGTGAGTTCCATTTTAAAGAGAAAAAGAAAAACAATCAGTAAAACTTATTCATTTTGACACGAGTGTGACAGAAAACAAATTTCAACACAAAAAGTGAAAAAAAAAATTCCATTAAAAATATTACAAGTTTTGAAACTAAATATTATAGTAGAAATCCATACTATCTCGCTTGATTATCATAATTACCTACCTCATAGTCTCACACTGCTTCTCTTGGCTAAATTAACTTATATATGATCTGTTATAACAAGAGTTTTATTATCCAAATCAAATGATTTGCCCCAATACATCAGAGTCAGCGATTCGAGGAGCATCGTGTTTATACACATTTTCCACTTTGTCAGCACATTCGCTAGAGAACAGCTGTGCCTGTAGCCTGTATATATGTGAATACGAAATGAATCATGTTAATAAAAAAACATAAAATGATTAGAAAATTACAATCATATATAAAGATAAATCAACGATATTAATTTTATAATTATTTATTTTATTATTTTTATTCTTTCTTCTTTTATTATCAATATTATGAATCTATTTTTGTATGATTGTGATTTCTCGTTTATCACATCACCACCTTATATTGCTGCTCAAAGATAACCACCAACCTTTTAGAGTTTTGTCACGTGACAAGTGTATTTTTCAGGACAATGTTATTAAAATCGATTCGGTCATTAACTTGGTTGAGATAATGGATTATTGAGTCACTGATTTAACCGCATGACTCGGTAATTATAGTTTATTAAAAAATTTAAGTATACTCAAATATCTAAAAAAATAATAAATATTTCAAATATTTTAATATAAAAAATAATAAATCATACATTATTATTCAATAAAGGATCAAACAAAAATATAATGATCGTGATACGGGACTTTAGGTTCAGTAAATGACATCTCTAACTATAAATCAAATCAAAATTTCCTACATAGTGCATAATTGAGAAAACCTATGTAAGTCAATAAGCAAAAAGTACTCAAATATGTCTATTATGATTTTTTTTTAATTTTTTTTTTTTTGGCTTTTTTTTTTTGAAACCAGGCTGGGTCACTGATTTTCACGAAAATCGATCGGATCGAACCTGTTCTGATGCATGGCTGATCCATTACTTCAACTAAACTGATTATATGATCGATTTATCGATTCTCGGGTCGACTGACCGATCTGATTTTATTAACATTGCTTCATGGTAATTGTGGTCTTAATTTGTAGAGATTATGTAGAATAAAATAAAGTTTCAATCATATTATTTATATGTTTCAATAAATTTATAATCTTCATATCATTTTTATCCCAGACACATCATTTAGCAAGTTTGCGAACGATTAAAGTATAATTTTATAATTAAAAACATAAAGAATAAGAGCTAGTTCAATATATCTTTTATCTTCAATCTGACTGAAAAGAGAAATAAAGAAGATAAAGGAGTATGGATCCTCCATTTATATTCATTTTCATCTCATTTTAAAATTCAAATAATGATAACTTTGTTTTTTAATTCCATTCTCATTCTTTCTATCCTTTTTTAATGAATATGGGTAAGTCTTATATCTATTTGCACATACAAAATACAGATTAGAAAAGACAAGTCTAATAACCTATAATTATAGGTCAAAATGGACAATATAATAGGAGAATATTAATTTATAAAAACAAAGCCTAGTTAAAGTGGCAAAAGTATAAGTGGATGATACTAAGAGGCTACCTTTTGTGGCGTATATTAATTGGACTATAGAAAAGACACGTTATGTTCAAAATGAGGTATTTTAATCCCATGAAGGCATTCATAGTGATGAAAATGATTAGCTTAGTATTATATCATTAAAACAAGAAACTCACCCCCACATTTCCAAAAAGTAATAGTTTTGTGATTTTATTTTTTAAAAAAATAAAATTGTGAGGGGTTTGCACTTTGTTGCTCCTTGCTTTTTGAAAAGTTGGCAAATTAGATGTTTGAAAAGTGAGGGCCTGGGGTATTGGAATTAGGAAAAGGAAAAATAAGGCATTCAAAGGTTGGCTCTTCATGAATCATGATTCCTTTCATATAAGAAATTTGGTCCACCAACGAACCTTTTCTCATATGCTGTGTTCTCGATTATTTACAAGTTAATGGCGCACTAATTACGTAAGATAGGTTAACTTTAAAAAAAATAATAATTGCTTTTAATTTTAATTTATATATTTTTGTTGGTTAAGGAGAAAAAAACAACCCAACGGGTGCAATCAGTTGGTAACTTGGCGCTGAGTTACTGGGGTTGGACATGTGTTCGATTCCTGCTGAATGCATTTGTGGGGAGGGGCTGAACCTTTAGCCATCTCCCCCGCACTCCGGATTAGTTCCATAGCCGGCTCAAAGAGTCGAAGCTCGTGGAATACCGGAGGGAGCCAACTCGCCTCAAAGAGGTAATTAGGGTTGGGTAACTCCAAAAAAAGAAGAAGAAAAAAACAAGATTAGTAATTATCGCCAAGAACAAGAAGGTAAAAGTATTTAAAAAAGAATTGTCCATACCGAAAAAGAAGAAGAAGAAGAATTGCCACCAAAAAATATATAAACTAATATTATTTTAAAAAATTATAAAGAAACTAATTTACAAAGATTAAATTAACTTTCATTTTATTTTTATTTTGTTAACTCTATTTAACTTTTTATTGTATATTTTATTTTTCAAATCTTTTTTATATTTTATATGTTTTTATATTAGACTTATCTAGTCTCATGTTGTATGAGAAAATGAATCTTATGCTATAGGCACATAGTGATGGGGACCATCACCTAAAAAGTAAAAAATAAAGAAAAGAAAAAAGTTGCATGATTATCGAAAGGTAAAAACTTACCTTATGAAATATAAGAATAGTTTTTTCCATTTATATTTGGGGAATATGTCTCTCCTGTAGTGAGGAGAGACAATATTCTTCCTACAGGTACATAGAAATGATTGCCTCCTCTCTTTTTTTTTCTCTTTTTTTATTGTGGTGAGACCCACAGTGCTTTTGAGTCTGCAACATAAGAGAAAATACCTCCTACTAGGGGTGTAAATGGGCTATGCCGACCTACAAGGGCCTACAGTCTAGCCTATATTTAGTATATTAGGCCAGACTTGGCCTATTACAAATAATAAAATAGAATAGACCTAGGCTTTTAAAAAAACTTATTTAGAAAACAGGCCATATGCTTTTTTGTACATGTCGCGCTTAGAAGCTTATAGGTCAACATATATCTTATTATTTATTTTAAATAAAATTATTATTTTAATAATTTGAATAATAAAGTAATATTATTTTAGTTATTCTTTTAATTGTTGAATGTTTAACCGGTTTAAACAGGCTAACATGCATCGGCCAAGGTTTTTATTTTTTAAATATAGGTCAGACCAAACTTGTAATTTGGGGCTTGCACAGGTTAACAGACCAGGCCAGACCTTTTTTTTACACAGACTCGACCTATTTAAGTCAAAATTTAGCCTAACCTATTTACACCTCTACCTCCTATTGCTGGAGAAAATACAAACCCTATATATTTTACTCAAAAACAAAAAACTTTTCAAAGATAACATAACCCAAGAAAAGAAAATACCTAACAAATATAAATAAATAAGCTTTAATTTACGAAAAAAAGAAACCTTGACCCACTAAACAAATCTAAGCCCAGGATCTAAAACCTTGTTTCACCAAAAAATGAAAAAACCTGGATTGCTTACTGAAGCCCAATACCCTAATCCCCCAAAATCGATCTTTTGCAGTCAAAGTAAAACAACACGCTTGAAAAAAACAAAAAAAATGGTGCAAATGGTTTGTGTATGTTCTAATTGGTGATGGTAGCTTAAGTTCATTTCCTATTATTGGAAGGACAAACACCTTGTGATTATTAGTCTGCATGCACATCGGTAAAGCCCCAAATTTCGTGAATTCCCCATGACTTGGAATCAAATATAAATGGTAAGCGATTTATAAGTCTATTATAAATTCTCAATAAAACTTCTCTCACCACAAACTATTTTTTTTTTTATTAAAAATGCAAATTACTTCGTTGGGACGCATATTTACGTGTTGTTTGCATACTGCATAGGTCTTCTTTTTTTTTTGCCGAAAAATTAAGTAAGTGAGGATAAAAGCATGTGTTCAATCCTTTAAATTTATAATTCTGAGACTTGTCTCGAATCGAACTAATCAGAAAATGATAAACTGATTGAAATATTTCTAAAAAAAATCAGAGAAAAAAAGGAGGGATAACAAACCACAGGCATGAATGTTTAGCTCACGCTTTTTCGCTGAAGAACAAGACGAAGGGAAAGAAGGTGAAGAATTTCTATAATTTGTTCGTCATTGAGATCTTCTAGCCTGGTGATGCTTATAGTTACGTATAATAGGATGCTGGTGATGCCTTTTTATCTGTAGGGAAAAGTTCACCGATGTTCTGTGGTTTGCTTTAGAATCATCTAGTTCCTGTGATTTTTTTTCTTATCACATATGCCCTGTGCTTTGTAAAAAATAAAAAATCACAGGGGCACATGTGATAAAAAACATATCCTTTTGCAAACCACATGGACATATATGATAAAAAAAAACCACAGAAACATAAATAATTCTGAAGTAAACCACAACAAGGATATTAACTTTTCCCTTATCTATATTATCTATTACTTTTAATTTTACAGATAAAATTCTTTGTTTATAGACATAATTAGTTACCCGAATGAAATTTATTTTTGTTATTTACCCTTTTTATATCATTTACTTCGGATAGATAAAACATTGTTATTTGTTAACTATTATTTAAAAAATTATGGATTTTTTTTACGAAGTAAGGGGGCTTTTATGATATTTGATAGCTTAGAACCCTTTGATTCCAGACTGCAATGTTAATCCAATAGCACAATTTCACCGGTTAGAAAGTTTAGATCATATATATGAGATAAGATCCGTTTACAAATTTTTTTTTGCAAATTACACTAAATACGACCGATCGTACACTGTAATTAAAATATGACCGGTCGTACTTAGTGTAGTTTGTAAACAAAAAAGTTTGTAAATATAACATGCCTCCGTATATATAGTTGTTAAATGAAAAATCTATAAATTATAAAAAACTTATAACAACACTACCAATTTAGTAAAAAATATGGGAGCAAAGCCGGAGGTTCGCTTTGTTGAAATTATTTAGATTTTGGGACGGTATATATAGACTACAGAGAAAAAAAAATTCTGTGTATATTAATTAGAAACCTAAAAATAAGAAAAAAAATTGTGAAATATAAAGAAATAAGTAAAATTAATAAAATTCTTCTAAAGTAATATAAACTATTACAATAGGTCTCCAACTTCTTCTTTCATTGCATAAGATATTTTTTCCAGCAACTAATTAACATTATGTTTTACTAGTAATACATAGTTATAATATTAAAATTATTTTTTTTCTCTCTCACATGTCAGCCCACAATCTTGTGAGGAAAAAGAAAAAAATAACTTTTAAAATTATAATTATATCTTACAAGTAAGACATATAGTATTAATTGATTGTTGCAAAAAATCTCTTATTTCCCATTACAATATTCTTGAATGAATCATACTTTACCGCTCTAAGTAGGATTGTAATCAGCACAACACAAGCAAAAGGTTGAGCTTGAAGGTGGAGGTGGTGGGGCTTGATATGAGTGAGATTGATGATGTGCTGGTTTGGTTGTGGAGCAATGACTACTTGACTTTTAGCTTGGGTTTCGATTTGTGGTTGTTGCTGCTCGTTTTGGTGAATTGCTTGACGAGAGTTAGGAGGAATCACCATGTGTAAGAGAGTTAGGTTTGCATCCCTTAAAATATATCAATATAGAGATGTTCTTAAACGCAATGGTATGGAATAAAGTTCTAGGAGAAATCACCAATGTGTATATCTCAGAAATGGCTGAAGAGAGGAAAAATATATATGAGGACACGCTAATTCAATATTTCAGCAAGAAACAACTAAAGTGATAAATGCAATATGTCTCTTCAATTGACAAAAAGATGTATATATAGATAAAAAAATATTCTTTAATAACAAGAGTAAGGTGAGCTAGAACCATTTTGACCATTGACTCATTATTACGGTGAGGCAGTGCACCACTATATAGTGTGATGAACTGTGTGGAGGGAGTGAAAGATCCTCCACTATGATATTTAAGGTTCTAACTATGAAAAGACAATGGAATAATCATTACATGAGCCTCTAAAGGTTTACTCATAATTTTGGACTGTGACCGTCCATAACATACTCTTTGTTATGGGATGAAATTTCTGCTTTCCCCATCGCCAATACCATAAAGGGTGTTTGGTTCAAGTTTTTGAAGAGGATTACCAGTAATCCTTCTTTGGTAAATGTAATTACCACGTTTGGTAGAAGGAATAAATTACGATTCCCGGATATCCAAGGATTACCGGTAATTTGATTTATAAAGAAAAGTCACTATTCAGATTACCAAAAATAATATGGTAATTCAGAATACCAAGTAAAGGGAAAGCACAACAATAAATTTTGAGACAAAAATACCCCAATACACATAAAAATCTAGACCCAATCTATCAATTACAAAAGTAAAAATAGTTTGGAGTTATTTTTGTAAAATAACCTCATATTCCAAGTCATATTTCGTTCTAAACCAAATATGGAATCAATCATTTTTACCCAATATTCCCGGTAATATTTTGGCGAACCAAACACATCTTTCGTAAGATTCCAAGTAAACTCAATTTCTACTGAATTCCCATTAATCATGATTCCCGGTCACCATAAAATTTCTCCTGTACCAAACACACCCTAAAGATAATCGAGCATTCAAGAAAAAAAATAAAAAATAGCTAATGATAAAGCAATGGTGAAACGGAATCTGAATCTGAAAAGGGAAGTGAGGGCAGTTTTCAAATGACGATTGACAAAGTGATATAGGACTATGAAGAGCATTTCCAATTGCACAAAAACTAAGAGCGCGTTCGTTTTCCCTTTTAAAAAAAGTAATTTTTATCTCTTCTTTATTTTAGAAGTTTTTTTTTTTATAAAAGTTAAAGCTATTTATATTTTTATAAAAATATTTAGTTTTTGAAAAAAATATTTGACTTTTAACTTCTGCTTTTTTTAGAAGTTAAAATTTTTAGGTTATGGAAAAAGTAAATTTTTGACTTTTTTGTGACTTCTGCTTTTTTTAAAAGCAGATATTCAAATGAACTAAAACTGAGAAGTGCTTTTTTTCAAGAAAGAAAGCAACTTTTGGAGGAAAAAAAACACATCCAATTGAGCCCTAAGTATAAAATAATAAAGGAAAAATGATTTTTGCGACAAATAATTTCTGCTTTCTCTCCCTATCATTTTGTATTTGCGGTAGAGACAATAATTGCTGGTTTTGAAGCAAAAATTATTTTTCCAATAATAAATGTCAATACTAAAACGAATTAAGATCAGGACTCTGCAAATTGTACATATCTAATCTTCAACACACCACGTGCTCTGTGCAACTTTCTAATTTCAATTGTAAGGCCCGTTGTCCGTTCTTGTCCACATTAGCTGTCAGCCTCAATTAGCACACCATCTTCTCTTTGTGGAAATGAAAGATAACAGAAATTGATGTTGAGAGAGCATCTCACTGGGTGTCACTGATCTTACCCCACCATTGACTTTGATGGATATTGAAGAATTCAACACAGGTAATTTCCACACAAAATAATTTTATGTGATGTTAGTTATTTCAACAGTTTTTTTTTTTTCTTTTGTTATTACCTATTTCATAAACGATACATAGGATTTTTATGTATTAGAGTTACATATAATGAAAGAATGAGTTATTAATATTTTATTTTATTTTTATAAAATGAACAATATTTTGTAACCTATTTAGTAAATAACAATATTTTTTTAGGAAATAATATTTTTCCTATAACATGAAGATAACTTTATCCCCTGCACTCAAATAACAGTTAATGGGGTCCTATGAGAAAATGAAAAAAAGAGTCTCATTCACTTTCATGCGAGCTCAGGAAATAAAATTATTTACATCTTGTATGAGAAATATTATTTCCATAAATGAAAGACAACCTAATTTTATAAGATCCTAAACCAGTGTCACATATGGAAGAATTATAATAACCTATTAAACAATGAAGTTTAAATCTCATCCAACTAAATATTAAATTTCTGCATGTAAGATTCCTGGAAACCAAATACTAGGAATCACCCATTAATCTCCTTACTACTTCCCAAAAAATTCACATTAAGATATATAAGTATACAAACTCAACGAAAAAAAAACAAAAAACCTTTGCACTTGTTCTTCAACATAGTACTATATGAGTTTTTATTTTCTCATGTTATAACTTAATTAGTGGTGTGCCCACACTTACTACAAAAAATATAAATAAAATATAAAGAATTTTACACACAAATCGAAGAATTATAACATGATAAAATACTTCTCATACATAGCTTACCAAAAAAAAAAAATACTTCTCATACAATATGAGAAGTGTTTTTTCCTTGGTATATATACACAACACAATTTATATAAAGAAAGAAAAAATTGATAATGGAACCTGAAAGCACAAAGCGTATAATTTATTGATATATTAAAAATTGCAATCCTCTGATACAATAAACAAAGAAAATTCTCTGTACAATAAGAACATTCACATTCCCATCAAAATAGGTGGAACCACAAAATTCTTCATATTTACATTTCAAAATATAACTAAAAATGGCAAGAGCAATAAGAGTTTGCGGCCAAAAAAAATCCCTGCCCTTATGAAGAACTTAGATCCCAAGCAGAACAAATAATTTACCTAGTTGATGGCATATGAACGGTTACATACTGAACCAAGAGCCTCAGTGAACAAGGAAGAAAAACTGGTCAGTGCCTGAAACACTCCAGGCAAACCTGTCTGTAAATGGTTGAGTGTCATAGCTCTTGTAACCTCAACAGATTTTGAATGCTTCAGCATTTCATCTTCAACGCGCCTTTGGCAGGTTGCAAGTTCCAATTTTTTCTCAGCAAGTGGGTCACGTGCATCCAAGCCTTGTCCATTATCAGGTGCAGAGTCTGGAAGGCCAATGCCTACCATAGAATATGAGTGGTAAAACTTCCTTTCTATAGTTCTAAGAGATGAAGCCTTTTTCTCAAGTTCCTTGGAAGCAGTCTCGGTTCTTTTTTTGATCTTGAGCTCTTCAACTTGCTTGGTAGATATCACATGGACAACATTGATAAAGCTCTTGATGGCTTCAGATGCCACTGTGTCTGGGACACGGTCAAGTGCCAGCTTCCATTCATCAAAAAACAGATACACATCAGATTGTTCCCTGCTGTTGTTGTTGTTGATGTTATCATTATTGACTGGAATGAGGCTGAGCTTAAACCAGCCATGTAAGGACAGGATAAAGTCGCGCTGAAATTTTATAAGGCGACAAAAACTGGAATGCCAAACTGACAAAGCCGATTCGAGATCCCGAGTTGCCTGCCTGTGCAGTTCGGAAGTTGAGAAACCTCTTGATGATCTGTTCACGAGGCCACGGACTTGCTGCACAATGTTGCTTTGAACTTCATGGTACTGGTGCATTGATCTCCACATGTACATAATTCTACATTTGACATATCACAAATTCACAAACATAAGACAACTGCCAGTGAGCACATTCCCATTTTTAATTCAGACCAAAATAAAGAGGTTAACAATAGTTGCACTGAGACAATTTCTTTAGGTAAAATTCTGGCACCTGCGCACCCAGCTGTTTCAGAAGTGAGGAAAACAATTCTCTAAGTCATTACAAGATTTTGCCAACACCAATGAATAATAGATAATTCTATCCTCAAGAGTTGTGATTGTCAAACTTTATTCTCATGTCATGCACCTCTTTTTATATGCACTGACTCCACTAAATAATCACCTGCCACATTGAAGGTTTACACAGATTGTGGCAACTTTTTGCCACCATGTGGTTAAGGTAGTTGACACTTGACAATGGCAGCAAAGTTTATATCATGCATACCAATCTCATAAAATTTACCGCCGACCCCAACTAGTTTGGATTAAATGTGATGTTAATGTTGACATCAAGCGCATAAAATCTTACATTAATCCATGATATTTTTTTGCACTCCATCAAAATGTTTAAAAATTAAAATATAATATACTTTTCAAGTAAAAAAATATCAACCATTAGATCACAATGTATTCTTGTTTAGATTTTCTGGACTTTCACATGCAATATCTTTTAGTTATATATCAACATTGCATTACCAAAATCATCTTTCATAAAAAATTATTGAGTGGTGTAATTGTGAGAAATGTTACACTAGTATAAATTGATCCCTACCTTGTATAAAGTTAAATTGCAACTACAT
This sequence comes from Gastrolobium bilobum, assembly GCF_033153095.1. Classification (NCBI taxonomy): domain Eukaryota; kingdom Viridiplantae; phylum Streptophyta; class Magnoliopsida; order Fabales; family Fabaceae; genus Gastrolobium; species Gastrolobium bilobum. Next base: position 83,968 of record NW_026898644.1, read on the forward strand.
AATTAATAGCAACTAAGATGCTTCATCAAAATCACACCACCATGTTTATATACAATCCTTTGGTTTTAATATATTGTGGCAAAATTGCCCCAAATTGATTATATGTAACAATGAAGCAAACGGATGAATAACAGTAACAGCAAAAATATATTTATTTTGTTCAATTTATAGCACCCAGCAACCATTCAAAGAGGCTAGAAACAGATAATGAGTGTTTATCATCATACCCAAGTTACCGTAACATACCTAACTCCATCAATAAATTATTTTGCTCAAATGGAGCCTAATAGAGACAAATAACATTTTGACAGGTACAGTGGTGGGCCAACGTTTGATTATAAGAGGTATGCAGTAGTGGCCAGTGGGACAGTTTGGTACGAAGAGGCACATGCAATTACACAGAGATGATGAAGTAGTTGGCATATGAGAAATGTAAGCTATAATGCTTTCAACTACCACCCAAAATTTTCTTGATCCATACTAGCATACTAACACGGGGCATTTAAAAAAAAAAAAAAAAAGTATTTCGATTGTTCTCAGTTAAAAGTCCTTTCAGAGTGGTGGATACTTGTTACAGTTCAAAGTCCTCGCATTCTGTCATCTACAATTCTTTCCTTTCACACAAATTCGGGCGTAAAAATCCTAGAAGCAAGTCACAGTATGATCCTAAATTATGGTAACATAACAAGCTGCACATAATTTAAAGTGAATTTGATCATGAAGTCTCAAATATCACATTTAATTCATAAGGGGACACAATAAAATCAAACACACGGGATTGCTTTTAATTCAACATACTTGAAAATTTTGGGGACCAGATGAATTTATTACAGTAGTACGAACGGCAGTTCAGTGAGCTACCATATGCCTGAATTTTAGTCAAATTGGATTGAATTTTCTGATCACCATAGTTCCTTGTGGATTAATGATTGAACAGTCTAATCTTATTGTGCTAGAACTTGGTTATTTAGTTGTCCCTGACCGACACTTGGATCAAACAAAACAGTAAAACAATTGCAAAACATACATACCCGTGACAGAGCTCAACAAGCTGAGGAACAAGATCGGAGTCCCTAAGGCCTATAATGGCAGTTGAGGTGGTAGACACAGCCTGAGATGTGACAATTATTAGTGAATGCAGCCTATTTATGGAAGCCTTGGTTTTGAATATCTTTGCTTCATCCTCTCCTTTGTATTCCTGACTCTGCAGAGCTGCCAATTTCTTTTCATGTTCAATCTTCACCCCTTCTCTAGCCTAAATTCAATAAGAATTTGTAGAATGCGTCAGCACATTTTGTTTCCAAACCACATGATTTTAGCTAAAAGTAAACACAACAGAACCAACCACCTGACTTCAGTTTGGTAAAAAGGAAGCTAAGATGGACAGAACATTGATGGTGATTCCAAGCATCCGTGGTGAATAATTGAATACCCTAGGCATTACTTTTTTCTTTTTTTTTAGTTCTGTATGTCCAAAGAAACCAGCCTTTTTATGGCAAGTAAAGCTATATATATAACTGAAAACATTTGTCCTTCATTCATAACTTACGGACATTCAATCACATGTAGGACAAAATTTAAAGAAACTGGCAAGTGATGTAGTAACTTTATCTGTTAACCACTTTGTTCTTCACTTCATTGTTATTTTCCCTTCCAGCCACAAAGCCAGTTTGTCTCATTGGGGAAAGAGTAAAAAGGGTGGGAGTATTTCAGTCATTTCACACACAATAAATAATAAAAAATATCATATAAATAATATTAACACCAGCAAAAAGTCATATTTTACACATTTGTTAATTTTTCTAAAAACTCATTTAGCTTTCATTCATGCCAAAGCAAGCACAGCCATCCAAACCAGGATATTATCCACATTATCTGGTACGCACATTTTTCAAAATAAACACATTTCTATCATGCCCCGCAACCTTACACTATGATTTTGAGTATTTATGATAGACTGTACCTAACTAAAAATTACTACATCAAAAGTTTTTTGAACATCATTTGCGGACAAATTTGCTCAAAACTAAAATATGTGGGCATGTGACAGAATTTGAGTGTAAATATATATAAATATAAAATAAGGAGGTGGAAGTAACTGTGATGAGATGATAAAAACTATTTAGATATGAGACGCGATGTTTGCCTCAACGTGTAAATGTTAGCGTTATTCCTGTAATAAAGGATAGTCCCAATATCCGAGGTTATTTTGGTCAAATTCACACGACAAGAAGAAAAAAGGTTGTCATTTTCACACTAAACAGTCAAATACTGCGGTGAGCCTACGCTACCAAAGTCCAACATAGCTACAATGCTTATCCTCACTCATTTCCTTTCCTTCACCTTTTTATTGTCTCGAAAAATATAACAAAAAATTAATTTTTCTAAAAAGGAAGCATATTCTTGAAAATAACAAAAACACCCAGAAATTAAGCAAAAATTACCTTAACTTCCTCATAGAGCTTCTTCTCCCAAGCCAAAAGCCGATCCAAAGTGGAGCAAAGACTCTTCGTACCGTCCGGTTCTGCCAGCGAACCGGCGTCGATCCGGTACTTAACCGCCAATGGCGGTTTTGAGGTCCAACTGGAGCTCAGGTTGCTCAATATGCTACTTGAGTGATACACAGTTTCTGCAATCAAAATCGTCAAATTCGAAACTATTCAAACTTGCCCAGAATTTCCAATGCGCTGTTTGGATGTTGAGAAAGCCAAAAGCGATGATTTTTATCTGACTTACCAATGAATTTGATGCAAAAATGCCCCGGAAAATTAAACTTTCCCATGGTTTCTCAGTAACCAAACACAAACCCAGAAGAAAAAACTGAGCCCCAGTAAAAAATTTCCACACGGCAAAGATAAATCAAAATCGTCAAATTCAAATCAATTTAAACTTTCACAGAATTTTTATTTTTCTTAAATAATCAATTCAAACGCCGGAAAAGCAAAAATCAGAATTGTGGCTAAAAACTTTCCCAGGAACCAAAAACAACCAACAAAAAAGTGAGACCCAAGATTTCAAAACGAATGAACTAGAACTTACTCCTCAATTGCCTGAAACTCCGATCAATCTGAGCCCTACCGATCTCAAGCATCTCCGAAACCTCATCTCCAGCCATGGCAGCATTCTCAAAATTCTCTTTAATAGCTTCAATAATCTCCTTCAAATCCTTGTGCCTCACCACCATCTTCATCTCCATCATCTCCCCCGTCCCCGTCGACGAAGCCGTCGCGGCAACATAAGCCTTCTTCGGCGCCGAAACCGGATCTCCGGCCAAAGACTCAGCCCGAACCGACGACCCGAAATTGGAGCGGGTCCCAATCTCGGACCTGGAATCAACATCACCTTCAACCCCATCATCGGAAGAGCTTGTTGTGCTGTAGTGATCTCCCCACTCACTACACTGAACTTCCTCTCTCTCAGTCTCAGTGTACTCCCCTGGAAGATGATGACTATGATGGTTATGTTGATGTTGATGCTGACGCTGATGCTGATGTTTTTCACTAACGAGTTTTTCGTTGAAATAATCATATTCGGATCGCTCTGACTCCAAACCTTGGTAGGCATTTTCTTTTTTTTGGGTTTTATAAGAGAATTCAGAAGCTGATTCTTCTTCTTCTTCAGCTTCTGCTTCTTCTTCTTCTCTGTCGGTTTCGGAACGGTGGCGGAAGTAATCGGAAGCGGGAGGTGGGGGTGGAGGGTAGAAGTTTTCCCAATTCCAAACAGAAGAGGTTTGAGAAGGGGTTGATGAGTAGGTAGAGTGTGCTGTGGGGAAGAAGTTCGAAGGGAACGATTGGCTTCGAGGCGTTGATGAAGGGCTCGACTCTGAGAGGATGTGGGGGAGCTTTGGCTGCGGTGGTTTTCGCCGCCGCTGGTGGTGGTGGTTGTTGGCGGAGGCGATGCTCGACGAGGAGAGAATGTGGGGAAGCTTGGAGCTCGCTATGGTGGGGGAAGGTGAAGGGTTGAATCGTGGCGGCGGAGGACGGTGGATGGAAGGTGAGGGAGATGGTTGTCGGTGATGGATTGTGGCGGCGGAGGCGGTGGGTGTGGCGGTGGTGGGTTTTGGGTTGAGGAATACTGCGGGGGTGTTGTCGGACACGGAGAGGGGTTCTCCGGAGGCGAAAGTTGAGAGGGCGGAGCCGGTGAGGCGGAGGGAGCGGCAGTAGTCGGAGTGTGCAGCGGCGAGGTGGTGGCGCGCGTAGACGGCCTCCTTCATGAGGCGGCGACGGTCCTTGCACCGCCGCACCGTGTCCTCGTTTTCGAGCTTCGAAGCCGTGCAACCCATTTGAGATATATAATAATAATGCACCGCAGTTTATCGAAGCCGTGAGTTCGGAGAACGGTGGCGCGTGGATTTCACGGCGTGAAGGGGATGTTTTTAAATGAAAAAGAAGAAGGAAGTGAGAGGGGGGTTATGGTACACTCGTAGTTCTGAGTTGGAGTTGGCCTTTGATGCTGGGGAAGTGCATTTTACTCTCCAAGTGCCAATTTCTGAGTTGTGGTTGTTGTTTTTATTTTTTATTTTTATTTGTTATCCCGTTATTTCATTAAAAATTTAAGAAACAATGATGGTAGATGAATGGAGAGTTAAATATATGTTTCAATGCTGCAATCATTTTAGTTTATTTGAATTGAAATTTTAAAACTATTGATGTTGAAAGGATTAGAAATTTGAGACTATATGGAAAGACCGTGACTTGTGACTGTGAGAGCCAATTTGATGTGTTTTCTCTTATTAAATTATAAGATTAATGTTTTTTATATTGTAGGATATAATCTTAATTCCTCTGTACATATAAAAATACATGAGATTTATATAAAGCAAAACAAATTAACCTCACAATATACATAAATGATAAAATTATCTTATAAATATTATTCCCTTAAAATATAGGGTTATAGCCAAAAGTGTACAGTTTGTATTTTATCTTTTTCTTCCTTTGGATCTTCTGTACAATGAGTTAAGAAAATGAAATATTGTCTTATGTAACACACAAATAAGTGAGTGAAACCCACTTAAAAGAAGAGGGAGAAAGAAAAAAAACAAATCATATTTCTCTTTTTTATGTGTTAGATGAGACAACGTCAGAAAAACATATCCCATTAAGAAGTTGCATGATTTAATTACGGGCTTTCTGGTTTCTAGTATCTTTGTCCAACCGTAAAATCCATGTGTTTTTATGTCTTGCTCTTTGTACAAGAAAGTTAGCTTTTACGAATTTTAATGTGGCTGTGTAGGAAGTTATTTCTTTTTCTTTTTATGTATTTTGTTATTTAAAGTTGTAAGATTACATTCAAATTCTGAAAAGGGGTTGAAATTCCACACCGTGTTGAGCGGGGTGAGTTGGTATTCACTGTTAAGGTTAAAATTGCCAAGCTCATCTACATAAGTTGATATTATAATTTATTTATTTTTACATACGAATTGTGGGAATGTTGTTGATGGAACTTTTAAATTATAAATAAATAAATTGATGTCACTTTTTTATATTAAAAAATTGGCGTCACTTGTTATAATTAAAGAAATAAATAAATAAATTTTTTTATGATTGATGACTTAAACCAATGTAAATTTCTTTAAATCACTAAATTAATGTGAAGTATAATTTAAAAAATAATAATAATTGTGTGATGTAAGAGTTCTCTTTCCCATGATAGGATATTATGAAAGTGGTATACAGAAATAATAACATATAACACTTGACTGAGAGTTTGTGAAAAAATTTATTGGATTTAATGTTTATACAGTAAATACAGATAAGTTATTTATACTTATTTTTAAAATGATATTATTTTAAATTGAAAGATTAAAAAATTATAATAAGAAAGATTATTATAACCCTGAAATTAATTATAATTATAAAAATATTTTGATTTTCGTCCCAAAATAATATCATTTTAGACTTAAAGTAAATAATTTATCTATATTATCGGCAAAAAAAAATGAACTTTTAGGATAAAATATGTCCAAGTATAGTTATTGTTATAAACAAAAAAGTTGAATGCCCTTAGTAATTCATTAAGTATCACCAAGAACTACTATTTTTTCATAATTCCACTAATATGTGGTTGAATAATAGGTAAATAATAATCAAGCTACAAAGTAGCAAACAAAAAGTATTTTCAGAAATTTAAATAAAATTAGGACATTGTTGAATGGCTTCGGATCCCTTGTGTCAGAGATGGCTTGTTCAATGACGAAGTCAACTACATTAAATATTTTCATCAAATCTTGCCATCCTTTTAGTTTAGATTAAAAACTCATATAATTTGCTCTTTTTTTAAGTGGTCACTACATAAGCTAAAGCATCATCCCCAATATGTTTTTCTCTTCTTCTTCTTCTTTTAATATTTTTCTTTTATGTTATTGGAAGATTTGTTTTCTACTCTTTTTTTAATAATATTTTCAGCTAAAAAGTTCAGCTGTCATATATCTATGTTAAAATAAAATAAAAGATAACTAAAAATTATTGATGTATCAATATTAAAAATATTTTCCCTCATGTTTGAAACCAATTTCCATCCAGTATTTTTTTATTTTGTTATATTTCCCCCGCGTATTGATATTTTTGAATCATGAAATGATTTTTTTTATGCTTTATGAACATTGTCTTTTTTAATATAATTTTTTTCTAAATTTATATTGTTATTGTGAGACTTGACTATCAAAATATTGCTATACAGCTTTGGATTTTTTTCGATGAACTATTGATATAAAAGTTTTATATACTCTCATTTAAACATATATGGACATATTATAAAAAAATAAAGTTTGACTATAATAAAAGTTATAATATTTTATTTTGAAGCAATTAATGCATAATGTAAAAAATTCTACAGTAACATGTTTACTAATAAAAACAAAGGACCTATTTAAAATCTGTTTCAAAAAAAAAAAATTCAATTTAAAATATAAAATAAAAAAAAAACATGTTTGATAAGGTCTGTTTTGAAAAATAATTGAAAAATTGTAACTATTTTTTATTTTTAAAATGAAATTCACAGAATATATATGAGTTATTTTTATTTTATGTTTTGACTTTTAAATTTTAAAACAAAAAAAATAGATTTGTGGTAGCTTATTCTTACACCGGTATAGAATAAGAAATTTTACATCAAAACTTAACCGTTAATTTCCTTACATGTAATGGTTATAATTTATTGGATCATTTTAATTAATTAATTATTATTTTCTAATAAATTATAACTATTAGATTGTCAGAAATCAACTATTAACTTTTAGTATAAAATTTGTTATTCTTACATCGATATAAATTAATCATATATATATATATATATATATATATATATATATATATATATATACAATGCGTAACTGCTTTTGCATGTTATTATATATCTTAATATATAAATTATATGTTTGCTTTTTAATATGGGTAGTGCTATATATTGAAAACTTTGTAACTATTTCACATGTAATAATTAATGATTTTGTACACCTGCGATTTTTGTTTCATTAAATTAATGCTGTTACATTATGCATTCGGAGCCACGATCCTGTAAAAGTTTTTAAATTTTTACATAATAATTAAAAAAAATTATGCGGCCCTAAAAAAAAAAAAGTTTCACATAACCATTTAAGATAATTGTATATTAACCAGCTTAAGATAGCCTAAAAGTTATGATAAAAAAATTTATTGGAAGGGTTTTATTTATTATAGGCAACCGACTTGAAGAAGAAAAAGATCTTAGAGCTAACTATGTCCACCAATGTCATGTTTATGATGGTCCCACACTTTTAGTTCATACCAACCAAAAGAAGAATTGTATATTACTTCTTAATTATTATTAAAACACTAAACGGTGACCAATATTTTAGCCCAAAACCACTTATCAAAATAACTGTTAATATTGCTTATGCATATACTTGGTTTAAAATATGATTACTTTTAATTTTTAAAGAAAAAAGTTATCTTCAAGAATTAAGGGGTCATTTGTATTGACTTTTGAAGAAAGTTCTTTTTATCACTTCCTTATTTTAAAAGTACTTTCTATAAAAGTTACAACTATTTAGATTTAAAAAAAAATTATCTGATTTTTGAAAAAGAATATGTGACTTCCGACTTCTGCTTTTTGTAAAAGTTAAAAATTTTAACTTCCGAAAAAAGTAAATTTTTAACTTTTTTTATGACTTCTACTTTTTTTAAAAACAGATATCCAAACAGATTTTTTTCGAAAAGTATTTTTTTTTCTTAAAAAAAATAACTTTTGAAGAAAAAAAAGTCCATCCAAACAAGCTCTAAGTATGTTTGTTAGGAATGCAGTACTTAGAAGTAGCAGCATGTTGATATTCCATACTATATACAACTAGCATCAAAATTTTCATATTTTCATTTTTATATCATTCTAAAAAGAAAAATAAACCATGGCTTAGCTGCTGATCCTCATATAAGTGAAGTTAGTGAGTGTTTAAATTTCACTTAAATCTGAAAAATTGTGCCCACATGGATTACTCAAAGAAAAAGCTCGGTGGAGTAGATTACATAATCATATGGACCATTTTATAATTTACTTTTTATACAAATCATATGGATGTTGGTGTATGATTAAAAAAACACTCAAGTATTATTTTTAAAGTACTTGAGAATTTCTCCACTCAAAAAATGTAAATAAATTTCTTGGTCTAAAAAAAAAGTCTAAAATCAGCATCATTGTTAGATGCTTCATTGTACCATCATCAAAAGGTTATTTTCCTTCAAAATGAAATGATGTATTCGACTCTCGTGAAAGGTAAGAAATTACTAAGACAAAAGAAGCTACCGATAACTTCAATTCTTTACAATAATCCTTCCAACCTATATCACTATCATGATTGCGTGGCAACCACTACTAAATTCTAACAAAAAACCATTTCTGTTTGCTAATTGGTTCACACTAGCAATACAACAAAGATGCCTTGCTGTTCGAAGCTGAGAATCCCACATGACTATAGTAATTCGATTCTCTATAGTATAGGATGCTGTGGAACTTTATCTCACACTTTCATAATTGTTCAATTTGAGGGCATTTGTTAAAACGAAAAATGACATCTTGAGTTTCATTTCATAATAGAAATTATGGGACTTGTTTGAATATTGTTTTTAAAAATACTTTTCAAAAAAAAATGTTTATTAAGATCTGTTTTGTAAAAAAAAAAAAAAAAATTGTAACTATTTTTTAATTTTTAGAATCAAATTTAGAGAGTATATCCGAGTTATTTTTGTTTTGTGTTTTGATTATAAAATGTAAAAAAAAAGAAACATAAAAATCACATTTTTCATTAACCATTCTACAAAATAGTTTTAAAAATAAAAAAAAAAATAGAACACAATCAAATAGACCCATTATATTTTCCATTTTGTTTTCACTTTTCATCCTTTAATTACTTTAATCTGGACATATTTTAGGTCACAAGATATATTTAGCTTGTAGTCTATTTATAAAATGGAGCGGCAAATTACAAAGGGATTATGAGTGCATGTGCCTCTGAATTTAGGGATGATTAAACTTTGCTTCAGTTGACTACTTTTCTTGACAAGGGTCACTGGCGCTGCTATTAAATGTGTGGCCTTTGAAGTAAAGAGAACCCTATAGAAGACACATGAGAAACAGAAAGATGAAACAGGAAAAAGGGTGATAAAAGAGCAGATGAAGCGGGAGAAAAAGTGCTAAATCAAGATCAACATCCACAGTATAAAGTGAAGAGTTTTTCTCAAACTTGGTTGAGGTGAATTAAGCATAATTCAAAATTAAGTTATGCTCGTTATAAAAAAAATTAAGTTATGCTTAAAAGAAATTACTTCACATTAAAATTCAATCACCTAACAAGGGTAGAAATGAGATCGATCCTTGCACGACTATCCTTATATATTTGTAAAAAAATTATTTCTCAAATTTGAATCTAATCTTTTTTTTTTTTTTGGATATTATTCTTTTTTTTGGATATTAAATCTAATCTTTTAATTACAATAGAACAATTTTACCACTACTTCAAACTGCCCCTTCCACATCTCAATCAAAATTGTCAAATTCAGTAAAGGTAATCATTCACCCTTAACCCTAAGTTGCTTCGCTACCCATCTACGTAGGAGATCATCTTCTGTACATTTGTACTAGGTACATCTGTCATTCATCAAATGACATTTGGATAAAAAAAATATTTTTTTCTTCTTTCCATACAAGATGACAGTCATTCCTCGTTTTTTATTGGATAGATGTACTGAGTGAATGATATAGCAGTAGTATCATAGATATTTCTCTAGTGCAGATGGGTTGGCTTTCACTTATTAAATCAAAGTCTTGACTACGATCTTTCATGTTCTACTTTCGCACATTGTTTTGCCACCTCTTTTACCATCTCATTTATCAAAAGATGAAACACGACAAAGCATAACAAGGCAGAAGAGTGAAGTGTTATAAGCATAGCATGTATGAATATTCCACCACTAAGTGGTACCTTTTGTAGTAAAGCAAAGGATAAAGGGTGAGAGGTGAAAGGCAGAAAATTCAAAACCAGTGAAAGAGCCTTTCATATCTATCTCCATCTATCCTACACGCAAAATCTTGTAACCCAACCTTCCACTTCAAGACACACCACATGCACACCTTTTTTATTCATATATTTTATTAATGGGTCTAAAAATATTAATTTAAAAGAGAGAAAAAAAGTTAACTTTGTCTTAGGCCTTCTACCGTTAATTTTAACGGTGTGAATTAAAGGAACTTTCTTTCTTCTTGCTTTGGACTTCCCAATTGGAACATGCATGGAACCCCACCCATCTTTGGTCACTTAGGCGGGTATCCAATTCTTCAAAAAAGCATAGTGACGTTTTTATCAAAATATTCTTTATCTTCACCCTTTTTTTTTTCTTCACATTTTTCCATCTCATCCTTCGAATTTTTCCCTCCCTTTTTAATTCATAGGATCATGCTAGCTTGGATTAAGATAACTGATGTTACTTGTTTAAAAGTTTCGGAGATGAGGATCTTCCCAGTGACTAATGAAGTGAAGAGTGCAAATTCCCACCTACCCCCCAATAGAATTGAGTCTTTTAACAAATTTAATTTTGATAGCATAGTTTGAAATTCAAGGACGAGACTTGAAGGAATAATAATTTTGTTGTTTATGATGGGAAGATTACATATTCAAGTTTGAAAAATAGTTTATTTCTAAAAATATAAGGATAAGACTGCATATAATCAACATTCACCTTTATTGTTGCAAGTTGAGGTTATGTGAATAGCATTGTTCAGCTATTAATGATCTAAACAGCCAAGAAAAATAATAAAAAAATATTGATTGGAAGATAAATTTTGAAGAAGAAAAAGCCTTCTTAAAGTCAGAATATTTCTGTTCATAATGAAATGTTATGTTCTTAATTGAAATGAGGTAGCCTTCCACCTTCCAAAATTTTTATATACCAAAAAATGCCCATACTTACAATTTCTGATGCATACAATCTCAATAGAACAATAAAATGTTAACATTTCATGAAGTTGTCTTAAGCTATACGTCATGGCTGAATAGCCCTAAACTGAACTTAATTTCTAGAATTTCCATTTCTGTAACTGGAGGATACAATTGTATTTTCAGTTCAAAAGCATGATTTAGATGAGCTTCGTTGAATACAATCACTCAAATTTAAATAAGCTATAAAAGTATATCTCATTCAACTTTCAAAATTGATTAACGCATGATTTGGGTTCTAAATTACCCAAGGGATTAAATGGTGTTAAAAAATATATAATAAGTTTAAAAAAAAAAATCTAACCCATCAATCAGACAATCAGCTTAAGATAGAGGTGTCAAAGCGAGTAGCCCGGCCCGTCTTGACTCACCCCATCATTAACTCGTCAAAAACTGAGTTAGTCTGTTTCGTCTCATTTTTAAGAGTGGGTTGAAAAACTTTGTCCGCCCCACCCTATTTGGCAACTAGCCCCGCCCCGTCCTAATGTTTTTTACAATAATACACCTCTCCTTGTCAAAAAATGAGTTAGTATGCCCCACCTCACTTTTAAAAGTGGGCTATAAAACTGAGGCGGGACAGGTCGGCCAACTGAGCCAAGCTCATTTTACTGCCCTGGTGGCTTTTTATATATATATATATATATATATATATATATATGAGGAAAATATTTCTACAGCCACTTTAGATAAATTTGTCTACAGCTACCCATTTTTAACTAAGTATGACCGGTCATACTTTAAAATTGCATTTTCTCTCTCTGTCACGTCAGCCGACAGTGTCTGAGGAGAGAGAAAAAAGAATAGCTTTATGATTATAACTAAGTATGACCAGCCATACTTACTTAAAAAGAGATAGCTGTAGATAACCTTATCTAAAGTGGCTGTAGAAATACTTTTCCATATATATATATATATATATATATATATATATATATATATATATATATATATATATATAAGGGAGAATCTTTTATTCTAATGTTGGATTAATGTCTTATTTTTTATTTCATCAGTTGATTTTTGTCTATTGATAATTTATTGAGATATATCAATTAATTATTAATTCTAGATCATTTGTAGCTGTTAGATGGATAAAAATTAACGATTAAGATAAAAAATAAGATTTTTTAATTTTACACCAAAATTGAAACTCCATTCTCTATCTCTATTTCTCTTTTTACATATGTATATTTATTAGGTTCTTCATTAATTTAACTTTTGAGTGCATGTCAACTTTATATTGAAATACATGAGATATAAGTAGTTTAATTTTAACAACTGTTATTGAAAAATGTTTTGCATTATTAATTAATTATGTATTATCATATCATTAAAAAAAATTGAAGTAATTGTTAATAGAGTCAAACTTTTTTAATAATGTGACAAGGCATAATTAAGTGATAAAAGTACAAATCTTTTACATTAATATTGCATAAAAAAAATTTGGGAAAAAAATATCTAATATGATCGGTTCAAGATAAGATGGGTCAAATCACACACGGTTGAAGATTGAAGGTTGTGGGCCTTAAAATTGTAGCAAGTTAGTCTGGTGCTATGGTGGAATGGGCTTCTCCTTGGTTGGTTTGTGTTGTTGCTCTAGCGCAATGAAAGCGACTGAGAGGATATCTGCAAAGACACTCCGACGCTCAAATCAGTATCAATACGAGGTGTATACTGAGAGATATTTGTACCTGGGATTGTTCCCTCTGTATTTGTAGTGTGCTTTGTTCCATCTTTTGTAAGCGGTATCTCTTCTTATTGATAATTTAGGGTGATTGCTCTTCTGTCACAGTTGTTATGCTGCAAGCTATTCCTTGATAAATAAATCTAGATGCTAGTATGCTTTCCTAGAGTGATAGTAAGTTAGAGCTGTCTCATCTACACTGGTTCTCATATGCGATGGATCTTATAGAATTTCTATATCCTTTTTTAGTCCTTAAGTTTTGCCTTGTGGCTTAAAATGATAGCCCGAGCTATGAATCTGATTTGTGCAATAAGGATAGTCTGTACAATGAAAACATTGTACCTACTACCGCCTTTGGATCTTTTATGAGCTTATAACTATTGGGCCTATATTTTATCCGAATAAATATCATATTCCTTTGTATATTAGAAAAGTTTGGGGTAATGCTAATATACTATTGTCCTCGGTCTTAGTCTCTTAGAATAGATAGAAAATCTTTTTGAGAATAATTGGGTGCTCAATACCATGGTTCTTTCAGATTTGTCTCTTAGCTTTTAAAACATTTGAAAACAAAGTTTATGAAAAGGAACTCCACTCCCTCCTATCAAACGGTGAAAACACCGTGATTGATTTAATTGAATTTTTGAAAGGTGTAGGAACATTTTGTGTAAAAAAAAATTCACTTTTTTTATCGTTAATATAGATAACTTATCTACATTAAACTCAAAACGATATCATTTCGAGACGGAAATGAAGGTATTTTTGTAATTATAATTAATTTCAGGGTTATAATAATTTTTTTAATTATAATTTTTTAATTTTTCAACCCAAAACGACGCCGTTTTGAGAGCGAATGTAGATAACTTATCTACATTCACTTTACAAACAGAAAAAAAGAAGAAAAGAATATGAACATTACACATCTAATGAGTAAATTTATTAGAAAAACAAAAACATACGTATTTCCTTACTGTTTATTATCAAACCCCGGTTTTTGCAAGTAATCTAACAGCACGATGTTTATTCATTTTTTAACACATACCGTAATTTTGTTGGTACTTTACTCTAATAGTGCAATGAAATTTTTTGTTACAGTGATATATCAACGTTCATTACACAATTTATTTACACCATTATTCTATATAAAATTAGGAGAATATGTTTCTCATGTTGTATGCGACAGATTGTTTCATATAATACAAAAAAAAAGAAGGTGGAACCAACTAAAAAGAAGAAAAAAAATTGAAATTCACTCACTTTTTGTGTATTGCATAAGATAAAATTATCTCATATAACATCAAAATCTTATTTCCCATAAAATTATGGTTCAAAGGCTAGATTTTAACATGGAGAGGTGGCACTACATATCCAAAGAGCTATACTCTTGGCGCTGTGGCATTACATATCCAAAGAGAAATTTCAATTTCTTCGGGTACTGTGTTGGCGTTAGCTTCTGAGTGCAATAACGCTAAGTGAGAACTTAGTATGACATATTAGATTTTTCTTCCATTCTTCTTTCTTGACTTCATCTATCTCCATAATGTCTTTTCCTAATGGTTGTTAATACTTTATCCATAAATAATAATTTAAGTGTATATGAGATATTAAGCATAGATAAAAATCCCTTTTCTTGTCTAATTAAATTCACAAATGTGACCTCATTAGCCGTGACAAATACGCAAGCAACACGTAACAGAAACCACAGCAACAATTTCACATTCAATGCATATCAATTAAACACACAAGAAGTGTGATTACACATGCTATTTCAACTACCTAAACATAAAAGATATACCCGTTCATTTGTATGAAATTAATTCCCTTCATAAGTTAAAATGTGAATTTTTTTATCATTAGCCTGAACTGGTTACTTCATCTAAAATTTAAATCATCAAATCAGAAATCTTTCAACCCTAACAATTTACATCTTAACATATGCTGATTTATTAGATAATTTTATTAATAACTATAAAAGTGACATTCAAGACTACATGAGGTTGGAATATAATCAAGCCGCTTTATTTGTAGATTTATTATTTTTCTCTATATACATCAAGTTAAGTTATATATAAAGTAAGGATTTTATTAGTCTCTTTTCACATAAGATAATTATCTTATGAGAAAATAAATGTGAGCTATCATTATAAGAAAAAAGAAAAAAGTTAGGTGCGAAAATGAAGTAAGAGAACATGAAAAAAAAAATATCTTATATAAAAGGAAAATAATATTTCTCATAAGCTAATATTTTAAGCAGTAACAATCCAGTTTTCAATATGTTTAGAAGTCTCTTGCTTACGAAAATATCTTGATTAAAACAAATGTATTGGATTTTTTTTTTTTTTTTTTTTTTGTAAATCTGTTATTTAATTTGGGCCATAAAATTTCATTCCCTTTAAATTTGTCTCATTCTTACCCTTGGTCCCAAAAAAAAAATTATATTTACAAACTATATATTCTGAAAAATACATATTTAAATATTTATATTTCGCAAAACACGTAATTGAATTTGTAAAAAAAAAAAAAAAACTATAAATATAATCTGGACAAGTGCAAATATATTAGAAGTTTAACTGCAAACAAATTCATTGTAAAACGAGGTCCTAAGAATAAACTAATCTCCATAGTTTTGGGTGTCATTGAGCCACCAGGCAGAGCATGAAAAGCTGATATCAAAGAGGTATGAGGTGGTGGGGGCAGCACAGCAATCCAGAGAAAATTATGCATCTGTCCACTTCTAAAAAGGCAGACAGGGGACCCCTTCTTTCAACCCCCACCCCCACCTCCACCTCCTCCAAGGTCCATGTTTATGAATACGACTATTAAAGTTCCAAACGAACTCATTTTTCTTCTTTTTCTTCTAGTGGGCCCACCGTACCTCTGTTATTTGTAGTTTTATTACTATATATAAAGACATTTTTTTGTTTATTATATAAGGGTTTAATATCTGTATGAAATAATTATATATAAAAGTATATGGTGTACATATTTTTTTTTCTCTCTTCTCTTCATATAGGCCTCACATACTTTATATATGTGTAGAGATAATTTTATCTCCTATAACATTAGACTCGTTATATAATGCCATGAATGAACCATTTAAAGGAAGTTGTTTATAGAGGAATGATGTATGTTTTGTACAAGCTTACATGAATGTGATCATGATGCTTGCGGTGTTAGTGATCATATCTCGAGATCAACTAAAAAACTAAAGGATGTTTGTTCTATGCATAAAATCAATTTTAAGATATCGTCCCCCCTGTGTAGGATTTCGGTTCTGTTTCCCTTATTTTCTCATGTAAATTGGAGTTTGTCTTCAATGATAATATCTATCTTAAAGAAGGAAAATACCAAACATCTTTCTCTCAAGTCTATCCAATTTACGATACTATATATGATTTTATGTTTGTACTTATTTAGTTAGGGTCGGCTTTTAATTATATTTTATGTGCAAAGCCCGATTTTCAATAAATAATTGATTGAGCTTGATTAGTGTGATTGTATATTACCAGTCACGAGTCTAGTTTATATATATTAATGAGTTTAATCAAATTTGGACTCAATAATTTCCAGTTAAGATGGGATTGCACATTAATTAAAACTTGAAATAGGACTAAACTGGAATTTGGGTTCATAAAACTTGCAAATAAATTAAACCAACCCAATCCATACTTCATTAATATTAATGGTACTTTTCTTTCTTATTTAACAATCTCGAAAAAGAAAATAAAACTAAGAGTAATGGTGGTGCAAATAGGGCACTAAGAATAGATACTCAGATATCTGCTCGCATGTGTCCTGGGCCCGTAGGTACCAGAGAAGGGAGATTAACACCACAGTTGAACAGTTGAACGCACTGTCCACTGCAATCATCAGAGGCAATAAAACATACAACATTATTGCTAATAACGGTTTTCACTTGTTCCTCTCTCTAGCAACTTGTTTTGTTGTCTTTTTTTTTTTTTTTTTTTTTTTGTAATATGTTTTGTTGTCTTTTTATTGCTAAGCAATGATAAAAAGCCATCAACGTGGGAGGAAAAAATCCATATTTCTCTACTGCCATCTGCTTCACTTACGTACTCCTCTGCAACTGTCAAAATTTTAATAACTATTTTAAGTCACGTTTTGACCAACCTATCAAACGAGGTATCTTTCCTCAGACAAAGTACAGTGCCATTGAATACAAAAAAAAAAAAAAAAAAAAAAATACACTTACCCTTTGACCAAAATATTTTTGTATCCATCACTGGTAGTGGTACATCTTTTATCAAATATAAAATAAAAATAAAAATAACACATTTACACTATTCTTATTTTTATGGTTATTTTCTTCCATATCTTTTTTTTCATTTTTGGCAGAATATCTACTCCCCTTGCACCAAATATCTACTCAGCTTTCACCCCAATATAACACTATTCATTCAAACAGAAAGGGAGAGAGGGAGAGAGAGAGAGAGGAACCAAAAAAGGGTATGCAAAAGGATGCCAAAGCATAAAACCGTGTCCGTGTTGAAAAGTAAAAACAATGCATACTATTTTCATATTTCTTCTACATTTGACATATTATCTCGGTTGGTGCTGTGTGGGGACCACCACTTTTCTATGCCAAACAGCTAGCAGAAAAAAGGGGTAGTGTCTGTGCTGTGTCAAACAAAAAATACATGGAGGAGTCCATACAAAAACTAATCATCCATTTGGCTGAATTCTGAAATAATAACGAACAAGTTGCTGAGAGAACCTTTTTACTAGACAACATTCCCAGCAGAGTGAGCTGGCACTTGTCACCATGAGTTTTACAACCGCAGATGGCAATTGGTAATACAAATATAATATGTTATGCAATGGGAGTGTACCCTCGTGCTTCATGAGGAAGGAAGCACACTCTTGTCATTGACAAAACCAAAGTCCCTAAAAAGTCCCTGCATTATTGGAAGAAATGCTTATATATTATTGTCCCTCAAAACTCCGATAATAAAAAAATAGGAAAAAATGCAATAAATATACACACCCACCCATCGCCATCATATTATATTTTCATGTCTAGACTCATATCCAGAAAAAGTACCCTATTCCCCCCTGCCCCAAAAAACCGACACACACCAACCTTTTTCCAAATTAGAAGCTTGACATCATCATATTGTAATATAAGATTGCAATAAATGCTACACTTAAAAGTAATTTTCCAACTTAAATCCGGGCAAGATATTATAAAGAATACAAATTCATTTGTGGATTGATTTAAACAATCTGCAGTGCTTATTTCCTTATCATATAGTAAACGAAGATACTTTTACCAATCTGCTACATCTGACAGAATAAGTACGATCAAGATCATACCTTGGGATCATTGATTGCATAAGCCACACAGTAGTGCTCCTGAAAATCATTAGCAAGGAGAGAAATTTCAGATGGCAGAAGTGGAATAAACAAAAGAGGAACTATTCATCACTGATGACAGCATGTTGCTGATTGTGGGTCTTGTAACCAATAATTGCTGGCATTATACTGGACTAACGGTTAAATTATAAATTTCTTATTTACTTTTCATCTCTGACCATCGATTCCTAAATAAAATAAACAAGAATAACTGCAATTCGTACCCCCACTTAAAGTGAGAGAGAGAGAGAGAGGAGATTAACCTGCTCTTGATCCACCCTTCAAAGACCCAGCAAAATGTATCTTAACAGAATTCAGACACTTTTTATCGCAATTAACAACAGGAACGAAAAAAAGGACTCACCTGCATCATGTACCACTCTTCAAATTCATCAAACAATTCCAGTCGTTCAATCCTGAACATAAAATATCACCAACTAGTATCTTTTAATATGATTTACAAAAGAAACAGGTCACCAACCATAAAGTAGATAAAAAATAGAAAAAAAGGGATGGAGAATCAGGGAAGAATTGGCTTTTGTTCGTAATATGATACAAACTTTTGTATAATAGAAATAAAATAGTTTCATTAAATGACAATCATAAGATATTGGTAGACCAAATGATGGTAGCTCAGTTGGCGCCAGGAAACTGAGTAGATGAGGGTGAGAGCATGTGTTCGGCCCTCTCCAGTACCGTCTTTGGGAGAGGTTTAAAGCTTTAATCCCGGGACCCATCCCGAAGCGATGAACTGATTGGAATATCTCAACAAAAAAAAAAAGTATTGGTAGAAAATAGTACTTTGTACAAATTAAAATCTTGATGCGAATAAAAAACAGGCAAAAGGCTTCCCTAGAAGAGAAGCCAGGAAATGGAAGCATCAAGTCAAAGCAACTATTACATATGCTCCTTCAGGCAGAACTGACAGGGTACCACTAAATTTGGTTAATTCCACTATTCCATTATGTTTGTACACCTCGACTTTTACATAACTAGAACCCATTCAAAATAATATTTTTGTTCATAGATGAACAATTATTTTACGTGTATTGTTAGAGATATAATATAAAATTATTTATGCGTCTTTATTTAATAGCTTAAGCTTTTAAGATAATTGGTTCATGACATCGTATTAGAGCCTCTATCACCAAGGGGTTTAAAGTTCGATCCTTGCCACCCCTATGGGTTAGTGAATAAGTCAATTGTATAAACTATTAGTCAGTTAAAAGCCTTCAGCATCAAAACATCAGTGAAACACATAAAAATTAGTAAATTTAACACATAAGCTTCCAGGTCTGATTCGGAAGAATACCTGCGTCTTTCTTGAGCATCAATAAAATCATTATAAATTCTTAGCATGTCCCAGGCAACAGACTTCTGATACCCACAAAAATGAATAGCATAAGAGTATCAATATATTAGTGATAGAATAAATACACATTAAGACTACATGATGATTCATAAAAATGGAACATTAACATCAAGAGTAGGACTTGAAATTGAGTAAAAAGTGAAATTTCATAAAACGGTAATAATCCTGAAAATGTGTTTCAAATTTGACTTGCTATTGTCTCAAATTATGTAATCCATTACTTCAAGAGAATAGAAATGGTGCCCATGAGCCTTAGCTCAAGTGGCACCAAGTCCCTCTGGGAACTGCTTGATCCCAGGATTGAATCTCTGCCAAGCCACTTTGCCTGCACCTTAGCCTACTATCCCCCTCCCTATCACAAACATCCTTTGTAAAGAAAATGGAATGAGGGAAGTCATGCTTTAATAAATGGGCAAAAAAGATAAGATATATTAGACATCCAAGGCTTCTCCTGCTCAATAGGATTGACATTTTTTTTATATACTAGAAATTGCATAATGCAGGTACAAATCCCCTAGTGCATAACATGTCACCAAATGAGAATTTTCAGCCATAACTGTGCTCAACTAAGATACTGATGATAATCAATTATCATAACTATTAGCTAAAATGACACAAATTATTTCAATTATCAATAATCAGAATTTTCCAGCCTATTTTGAAGAGCTATCAAAGAGTTGCAGATTGCCGACTATATTATCATTTACATGGTTTTCCACCAATGGATACTGAATTATATATCAGATACATCACAAATACAAAAAAGGAACACCAAAGACTTCTTTTTTAGTAAAAGTTACATTACCTGCCATCCTTGGTCCAGAAATAATTTTTCCTTTGCAAGTAAAGTCGGTGTAGCATAAATACCCAACAGAGCACAACCTCGACTCTGATGCAAACAGGAAAGATAAATCATATTATGGTTTCATACACATCAATGACTATATCATCTATGAATCTGTCAATCCAGGAATGTCTATATACACAAATTTTATGTACATGAGATAGCTATCTTCCATATATGCTTCAAATAAGTTATACAAGTTCATCTTTCCACTCAGAAACCAGCAAGCAACTTTTCTCCACAAACAATGGATGCATGACAGTCCATTATAGGATAGTTCTGAGCAGAAATGATTAAGTCAAAATCAAAGCAATAACATAAACATAAAATTGACAGAGGCGCAAGTCCTTATTTTAGATAGTGTGCTGCTCATACATAAAATGAGACATTTTCATTGCTGTTGTTCTTCTAGTCACTGAAAATTTATGTAAGAAATTAGGTTGTAAAAGGACGTTCCACAAGAAGGCACAAATTTGGGACAAAAAATAAATATTCATTTCATTTGACATTGTATTCTTATAAATGAAATAAATAATCATTATTGGCACAAAATATATCTAAATGCATAAATCATGTATTATTATTAACCCTTCAATCTCAAACCCAAGGTAAATGGTTATCGATGAAAAACTCAGAAATTCATTCCAAATTTTCAATCAAAATAAATATTTATGAGGCTAACTTCACTTAATCCAACATAGCAGAGAATACATCATCAATTCTGTAAACTTGGTTTTGTCTAATTCTCTCATCGACCTTCACCTCTTATCGCAGTTTTTTACTCAGGATTGTTTGTAACAAGTACCACTAGGTCTGTTACTTTAAGCAGACTCATAAATATATATTAGAATAACAAAATATAGTAGATGACTCCTTGCATAAATTACTTTGAGAGCTTCTATGAATTTGGCACTTACTCAAAATTGGATTTCCCGTCACTTTTGTGAGCTCTGCCTAATCTTATACGCACTTGTAAGCCCCACTCCGTGCATATACATACACATGGAGCCTAATCACTTAGATTCGTGCATTCAATATGTATTTTTTCTTCCACCCTTTACCTTCTTTACAGTAATACCAAAAGGGATTATAGTTCACTAGTTTCATTATCACTCAAATCTCTATCGAAATGGCAGTCCCAATTCAATGAATGATCCCAGAATAGAAGAAAAGTGACTAGTAGACACATCACATATAGTAGAGAGATGAAACAACCCAAAACTTGACTCAACTCAAGTATCATAATCCACGCTGAAAGAAACTTGAGGTCTAAAAGAACCATATCCTAGGAAATAAACTTCAAAGAACTAATCTGGGTAGCATTGGTTGCTTGGTAAGAAAGGAGAACAAAGAGCAGAGGATAGATATCCTTCTACAAGAAACTAAAAATCAAAACTAACAAAGAAAATCCAGTAAGCACAAACCAATTCATGTTCAATACAGAGTTACAGAATACATAACCATTAGCTGATCACCAATTTTATCAATATATATAAAACATTATTTCTTGACTTCGCTTCAATTGTGTCTGTACAATGATATGTCAAGAAGCAGAACCTTTTTTCTATTTAGAAATGTCTGTTCACATGATTAGAGAGGAGTGTGAAGTAATAGACTATGCAACTAACAGGAGGCTAATCTTCAAGCAACTAATGGTGGAGTTAGTCTGTGCCTTCTGTTTCTGATTAAAAAATATGATAGAATCTTTTTAACTATACCATTGCTAGAGGCACAGCGGCAAGAAGCCAGAGACCCACCCTTAAAAAAAATTCAAGCAGGTCAGAGAGAACAATTGCTTGCTTTCACTCTATTGCTAATAACATTATGGTTATACATTTTTGTTGTACCCTTCCCTTATAAGTTCTGAATTGTCAAAATGGATATATATATAGAAAGAGAGAGAGAGAGAGAGAGAGAGAGAGGAGATTATGCCTCATTCAATTGATCGTTGCTTCAGTTCATTGTCTATGGCTATACTAGTATCTTGATTTGACACACTTGTGTATGTCAAGCCATGTTCCTTGTATGGACTTACGATTTAAATTTATTATTATAAACAATTAATAGATCTAAACTTCCCCACACCCTTTTGGAGCGATATCCCTGCTTGGGTTACTGATCCTATCCCTTCCCACAAAGTGTTCTCTAGTGGGATTCAAATTTCTAAAATTGCAGGTAAAGTTCATCTTGTTGAATCTCTAGCTTGCTAACCACTTTCCACAAACTTGTCGGTATTAGTATAGTGAACAAAAACAAAGGTACAGCAATTAGAAAAATCAAATAAAATGCAAAGCACATATGTATGCGTTTGAGTGAGAAAAGCAACTCCACTTTTGAGATCACACATTTTCAATGTTAATCTGAAATGAATAAATTGTAAGGGCTTTAAACTTCTCCTGTAACAGGATAAGTACAAAGTTTCCTGCAGAGAGAAGAATTCATGGGCCCCACGTTTTAAAAAAATAAAAAGGCAGGCACAGAAATTGAAGGGTGAGTGACATGAGAAAACTGCAGAAGTGTTTTTCAAAAATTGTAATCTAAAAACCATGGTATAAAACAAAACTTTGATACCCATACCTCCAAATTTCTTATCATTTGCTGCCCAAAAGCATCATCTGGGTGGATCTGTAAACAAAGTACCATATAATGCAAAGAAGATCCTACTTTATTCGCATAAAATAAGTAGAATAAGAAAATATGAAGGTTGTAACCTGCTCATAAAGAACAAATACTGCTGTTGAAAATGTTTGTGAAGCCCAACCAACAACTACACGAGTTGAATCAGGATCCAAGTAGATCAGAACACATTCTGCAATTATAAAAGTCGGCAGACTGATAACAATATCAGAATGAATCAAATTATCATTCTTTGATCATAAAAGAAATGAGGTTTGACTACAATTAAACCAAATATACATATATATATATATATATATATATATCATGCAACATATCAATTTCATTAGCAAATATGAGATCACAGAATTCAATAACTACATTTATACAAGTAGTTAGCACATGAAGCCATAAAAAAATGGAAATTAAGAATTCTGATGCTCAAACTTGGTTTCTTCCTGTCACTTTCCATTTTCTTAAATATATGATTGTAAGTTGTATAAAGAAACACAACATTACTTTCCAATTATAAAATTCAGAAGCATTGTCTTTAAAATCATTTTCAATTTTATAACTTCAAGATTCTATGAGAAATTTTTTATTTATATTTATTTCTTTTCCCGGGAGATGCTGGCAACTTCTAACAAGTTATCCAATTATATTCAAAAAGTAAAAGTATTTCAAAATATTCCGAAGTTGTGTAATTGTAAGCTATATGAAGAAACACAATATTGCTGTGCAATTATCAAATTCAGAAACATTGCCTTTCACAAAAAATTATAAGACAAAATTCCAAAGAGAAGAGAAAGAAAGATGTACAGAAGAAGCACAGGATTAGATATCATCACTGTCTTTAATACGATTTTTTATTTAGAACTTTCAGGTTCTGAGAGGTGTTTTGTTTATGGGTTTTAGTTTTATCATTTAACATAACACAACAAACTTTCCTACCCTCACAACATTTTGTGGGCCCCACACTTTTTAAAACAAAAAAATAAATAAAAAATTATGGCACGCAAAACGAATCTCTATAACATTACACAATCACTTTTCCTACAACATAACAATCATAAAACCCTTTGTTTATTTTCATATCTTTTCCTCAAACAAATTATCAAATATATCCAAATTGTAACAGAATTTCACAACTGTATACAAGAGAACAAGAGAGAAAGAGAGCTGACTCCCAATACATACCTTGGATCCATATCAGCAAGAGTTATAACATCACTTAACTGTTGTACATCACGCAAATCTGCAGGGACTAGTTTATAGTGATCACTGATCACTTCTCCTTTCTCTGGCAAATTTACAAGCATCAGTTCGGATCAGCAGTAATCATGCATGCTAATTATCAGTATTGATGTTTACAACAATCACACTGAAAATATCATATTGATTTCATTCTAAAATGCTACACGTCAAATCAGTTCTAAAATGTCTGTAGTTCTGAGATTAGGCTCAGTGGCACAATCAAAGTTTCTCTAATCTTCTGACATCTACGCTTTCGGTCTATTCAAGCAAAAAGAAAATTATCTAGTTTTAATGTGGAGATTTGACGGGATATCGATTATAGTATCTTGAGGTTTATTTTTCTCTAATTTAATCTGACAGATCACTTGATGAGTCTCGATCCCAACTCCAGTTTGCTTACAGATAATTCATTTAGGTTTCTTCAATTATAATGACCAATCATTAACTAAAATGTTTTTAGAATTTATAGATATTTCATTCCAACTTTTAAGAAACTAGAATACCCTCTAAACTGTCATCATCCTTCCTCACAAACACAGTTCCACATCCATCTCCTACACCATCTAAAATGAAAGAAATCAATTGTTTACACCAAGCATTTGCAGTTTAATGGTGGAGTGGATATCTCTAATGGACATATGGAAAACCACTTTTTCTAACATTCTGTATGGCTCAAGTACAATGTTAAAATGACTTGGAACAATAATGTGTTCTTTAAAATTTGTCATTGAACAGTAAGGATTCAACGTCATAATTGTGTGTGCACCACCAGTACAACTACAGGAAAAAAAAGTTCAAAATTTTGGGAAGATTTGGAAGGGAAAAACCCATGGGAATAAAATATTTTCCTACAAGGGGATCAGAATGGTCATGTAGTGTAAGACACATGGAAATACACAGCTTCATAGTAGATATGGTTTTTGGTAAATCAAATGATTAGGTGAAGTCTATTCTCGACTTTATGATGGCTAATGATTTCAGAATACTAATAGTTGTTTTAAGAAGCAAAGGAGCATCACTTTCAAAAATGGAGTTTAAAGCTCACAAATGGATTTCTTTTAGTAAAGAAAACGAACAGAAGAGGATTTACAAAAATGGCAAAGTCATATCAGTAGAGACTTGACCACCTTTATTGCAATTATGCTTCTTTAAGTATACTATAATATAAACTATTAAAAAGGCCTTCACCCAACACCTTAAGATTTTGGGTTGAATTGGTTATTTACATGGTATTAGAACTTCAGTGACTATAAGGTCACGAGCTCGATCCTCACCGCCCCCCACTTGTGGAATTAAAAAAGCATAAGGTAAAACCAAAAAAAATTGAGCCTATGCAATATCCTATGTTGCACCGACACTGACACGGGACACGACATGCGACACGTTAATTCTAAAAAATGTCATATTCCGACACGTTGGGACACGTTTTGATATTAAATAATATTTTTAATATATATAATATAATTTATATTTAATACTTATAAGTTATAACAGCCCATAATAAGTCATATAACCAATCAAATATTCAAATTTTATAACATAAATATAAACAAAAATAATTTTTCATACCTTATTAATTTTTCATGTCAAATTTCATAACAGAAAAAAATTGATTTATAAATTTTTTTTTCATGTTTAGTTAGTAAAATAAAATTTAGTTCTAAAAAAAAAAAATATTGTCGGATGCGTGTCGGAACGTTGACCGCGTGTTGGAAAAAGTTGACTGCGTGTCGGAGCATTGACCGCGTGTCAGAACGTGTCAGAACGTTTCGGAGCGTGTCGTTGTCCGACACGTTTCCGACATGCATTTTTTTAAAAAAATTGCGTGTCCGTGCATCGCAGGCAATATCCACGTTTCAAGCCCAAAGGACTCTTGCGTGAGGGGGGTGTTAGAGAATAATATAAACCATTAAAAAGGTCCTCACCCAAAACCTTAAGGTTTTGGGTTGAATTGGCTCTTTACAAAAAAAAAAAAAAAAACTCGGGACTTTTTTCAGTAAGTAAACCCAAAGCTAAGAAGCAACCAAATGAGGGAGACTAACTCTCTTTAGATCTTCCAGTTGCAGTTGGAGAACGACAATGATTGTCATGATAAAACAAATTTAAACAAACTTGGATGATGGTCAGCACAAATCAAACTAAAACTTTTAATGATCTTCCTCAACCATTATTAGCAAACAAGCCCAAAAGTTTCTTATTCACAATTTACTCATACACCAGCAGAGAACCCCATGAGTCATTACTTGGCAAACAAAAGATTAAGTGAATCCTTTAAAATGATTACTTGCTTGAACCTTGAGCAATTCATTGTTTAATGTTGTTTCAGCAGTGGAAATAATCATCTGCTCAATTTGATTTTTCAAGCCAAAAAATCCAATAATTTCATTTGATTTAAAGCGAGGAAATCTCAGGCACAACAGGTAAGTGGGAATTACTAGACATGCAAGACTGTGATCTTGGGGTACATAGATTGCTAAATCCATTCACTTGGTATCATTACGCATTTTCCTTTCACTGTATATGTTTAAACAATAGGAGAGGGGAAGTGGGTGCAAAAGCAGCAAAACTAGAGGAACTAAATGTGTAGGGTTTGAAAACTTTGAAGGACGTAATTTTTTTTTATCTTAATTAATATTGGCACTGTGACACCATGAGAATAAAAACCATCAGAAAAATGTCCCTTCAGTATAAAGCACATATTCAGAATTGCTTACCTCTTGATATGGCTGCTGCTTCACCAACTTTATTCCTCAACTGACTGCAAGTCTCAATAAGCGCTGCCTTTTTACTAGTTACCTAGATTACAAATACAATAGAAGGTTTAACTTTCTATACCGATAATGGCAGTTAGAAACTAAAGATTCAAAAACTGTATACAGTTTTTTTGTTCTCTTCATTTTGCAATTAGATATATATTTAGTCAAACCAGATAGTATTAATCTAGAGTTTCTTGACAAAAATCTACGATCAATCCTACACAGAAACAAAAGTTTCATTGGCTACTAAAACCTTTGAAAGGTAGTAAAGTTTCTACCTCCTTAAAATCCACTTCCACGTATAAGTATGGTGCTTTCCCCTCATCCTGCCAAGAGAAGATTTTTAAAATTTAAATTACAACTGTAAATTGGCACACACCATAGATGAATGAAGATAAGCAAAAAAGTTACAACAAAAACTGGACCTATTGGCAACAAAGTACAGAGTTTTACAATTTCTTTCTATATTTAGAGTAACATGTCAACAAGAGGATTTAAGCTATAGAAAAAAGCCTCAGGCTCCAACCAAGCTGCATATCAAATATATTTTTGCATCTTTGATGTGCATGGGAAAAGAATGAAACATTCTTCTTCACTACCAGGCTACAATACTTCGATAATTTAAATAACAAAATGATAAAAAAAATAATTGTACGGAAGCTTTAGAGTAGTTGTCCAGCTGATTCAATTTAAGCTTACAAATAGTGTAAGCTTTGCACACACATTGTCATATCATAATTGAAATATACACCCAAAAGTCCGTTTAAGTATGAGTCCATTCTAAAATATGTGTGCAGTATTTATAAAAGGCAATAATTCGAACCCATGACCTTTTAGCCATGAAAGAACAGCTATATCACTGCTCCGATAAACATAGAAAAAAGAAAAAGAACAAGAACACAAGTAGTGGTGAAAGCAAAAGTGCTAGTCGCAAATATTAGAGTTTGAGAAGAGAGAAAAGGGAGAGAGAAGATGAAGTCATTGATCAGTATTATTTGTTCTAATGAACACAGTACAGGGAAGCTCTATTTATAGAGCTGAAGCTACTAACAGATCTCTAACAGATTAGAGACAGCTGTATTAACAAACTAACAGAAAGGGAGCACTAATCACATATAACCAGCATTACAATAAGTAAGATACATAAGACAACTAAGCAAAGCTGAAGCTTGAATACACACTCTAATAGCAAAGAATTCTTCACAAGGTATGGATATCCACCACTCAAGCACGCGCACGTTATATATATATTTTGAGCTAAAAACACATCAGTGGCATGAGAACTTAAGTTTCAACATAATTCAGACTCCCAATGTCTTTGTACTTTGTAGCACAGAGTATTACATTCTGTCTATTAAGGACTAAGATTGTAAAAGTAACAAGCAGTTAGCACAGGAGCCCAACAAGAATGAAATCAACTGTCCTCATCTCCTGTTAAAACACAAAATAATAAATTTTCACCAAGGTTTAAATGCAAAAGCTTTGGATCAGTATTAATTCAATCCCAAACTTCAATCAACCCACATGCCTCCAAAATTATAGCAGAATTATAGTTTCAAAGGCAGAAGTAGATTAACTTTTTAAGCACAATTTGCACAATATTTATGACAACTCACAAGGAAACCAAGGCACCTGCAACTGAAAATATGTTGTGTCAAAGCCTGCTCCAAGTGATAATATCTGCTTCTTTGTTGGGGAACTTTCATCTGTCTTCTTTTCAACATCAAGAAACTGATATAGAAGTTTCCGAATAGCAGCCCAACGAGAAAAGTAACCTTTATATTCACAAACAATAAAAAAAGCATTAACAAACTACTAAGTTGAGGGACAGGTACTTAAACGAGTCAATTCCATAAAGAAGCTAAATCCTACCACGATTAATAATTGGAGATCTCCTCACAGGCCTTCTCACAAATAAATGAATGTAATCATCTTTCATGTATCCCTTTTTCACACATGACCTACAGCCATTTTATGAAGAATACATATTCATCATATAACAATAACTACTATAATTCATTTAAACTCTGATAAAAGCTTAATGAAAAGTTATGACCAAAATGAATAAGAATAATATCAATAATATCTGAACAGTGAAGCAATACACAAAATTAAGGACAATGTCAATTTTCCTTTCTAAAGCATGCTTCTCAATACACACATTGCATGTGTGGTAGGTAACTGTATTAGTATAACGTTTAAAATTAAAACAAATTATGCAAATGGTCTATCATAATAGAATTTGAACAAATTCTATTAACAGAGGAAATATGTGTTTCATGGTGGATAAAAAGTCTTAGGTGTACCATATTAAGGGGAAGCGTGATATTAATTTAAGTACATAAAACTTCTCAGTCACTCCAAGAAAAGGAATTTATCCAGCTTCCAGCCAATGTTTCCTCAGAACCATGTTTTGCGTATGGCATGCTATGAATAAATAACATTCTCTCTACATGCAATGCATTGTTACATTTCAACAAAAACCAAAAGCATTTTTTTATCACTGAAGTGCTTTAAGGTACTGAGACAAGATTCAGCTAGATTAGTGCCGATGAATATCCACATTGACATCCTTAATAGGAAACATCTCAGTTAACTTCTAAAATATTCATCTTTACATGTGCAAATACAACCTTTGATTGCATCACCCCCTGACGAGCCATCTTTTAGACAAAGCACCAAAGCAGGTAAAACAAAAGTAGACCAGAATATATAAAAGCATTAGAAATGGTAGAAAGAATAAACGATGAAAAACTCATTACTTCTAAAATCTAAATGAGGGCGTAAGAAAGAATATGATGGAAGGATGAAGCAGTTCCAATGAACAAAACAGAATCTCTCATTTTCTTTAGAAAATCAATTTAAGATGATTTGAGGATTCAAAATTAGGACTGTCCCTTAAGAAAAGGGATTTAACCACTATCTAGCCACTGCCTCCATCACAGGCCAGCATCATGTTTACACACAGCAGCTTCTAGATAGACCTGTTCCTAATCTACCAAAAAAGATGATTAAAAAAATAAAAATAAAGAAATTGACAGAACAACAACAACCCAATGAAGGTTATCTCCAATGGTACAGAATGAGCAAAATCCTAAAAAAGAGTTAAGAAAAAAAGGCAAGCAAAATTTGATTTTTACACTAACTTGAAAACGTCAAAAAAAAATGCATAAGCTTCATCATACTTCATGTTAGGAACAACCCAGATGGACAATCATGCTCATAACCCATTATAGAACAGACAAAAAGCTTTACATAGAACAAATTGCATGATTCCAAATGCAAAAACAAAAGCAACTTTTCGCATAGCTTTACATCAGAAAGTGAATGTGCATACAATTTGCTGGCGGAAGCGTCATCGTTGGTGGCTTGCACCGCTACAGTATTGCTGTGTGAATCGGCCACTGAGTTCGCCATCGTTCTCTAACAAACGTGATATTCTGTTGTTAGGTTTTGAATATGAAATAGAGAAGAACCAGGTCCTGTCCTGCGAGCTACGTCGAAAAAGTCACATAAGCTCCACGCTTAAAAATAAAATAAATTAACGATTTCCACTTTTTTGTTACAAAACACATTTATTTCGGAGAAAGCCATATTTGATTTTCGTCAATTCTGAGAGTTAATTTTAATTTATTAAAAATTAATAATTATTTAAAAAATATAACTGAATCAATTATAATCATTAGATGAACAGAAATCAATTATTAAAATATAATTATAAGAAATTATAAAAAAAATAGATTATAAATATAACATTCTTCTTAAGACTTATTTTTAAATAAACCACTATGAACCTATTTTAAAAATTATATTGACAAAGATCATACATATTATCACCCTCACCTAGTTAACTCTCATTCATCACACTACTATTTCCACTTTTACGATATATTTAACATTCAACGTATAATTTAAAATTATTAATATATATCGATGGAAGAATTATGAATTTCATTCATTTATTTATACTCAAAAAATTTAATTTATTAATCACATAAACATTTAAAGTAAATAATTTTATTATATATATATATATATGAAAAAAAATATTTCTCTTATAATATAATATAAGACAATATTATCTCGTCGAGCCCCAAAACACCGTCACAAATTTAAAAAAAATACATAATATTTTGAAAAAAAATTCTCTTATATTATGACTTTTATTAAAATATTCTGTATTTTTTTTCAAACCCGAAAAATAATATTGTTGTGGAATTACAAGAGATAATTTTATTATTTTGCAAGAGAAATGTTAAAAATTACAAATTTTATAATTTTAAAAAATAATATGTTATCCTAATTTTTAACAGAATTTATAATTGTTTTATTGTTTTTTTTCCTAGTTAAGGAAATTGAATAGAATATTTTCCTTAAACGCAACAAGCATAATCATTGCTTTCTTATTGTGTAACTTTGTAACTTTTTAAAAACTTTTTTTTATAAATTTTAAAGGATCACCAAATTTTACTTGTGCAAATAATAACAATTCATGTTTTATAAAGTATATAGAGTTGGTTTAAAATTGTGCATGTGTTCATGTCATATATTTGAATTTTTAGACTTATTTTAATTTCTTTATTAATTTTATTTATTCTATTTTAATTGCATTCTAAAATTAATTAACACTACATAAAAAGTATTTAAGACTATATTTGCATGCATTTTTTATTATTTATATTCTTTACATTATCTAAGCCATCTAAAGTTGAAAAGGGCAAATAAATAACCTACTATGGATTATTACCTCAAGCTCCCACAGATATGATCTACTCTTGACTCAATCTCTTAATGTGTGCCAAATATCTCAATTGTCCCCTAAGTCACAAAAAAATCCATCAATTTTGATCAATTCAAGAAAAAGTAGGCCTTACCACATATGGTTGAGCCTAGTTCAAGTGATGTTGAAAGAGATACTATAATTTTTATCAACATTTAATTATAACCAACTTCACATTATTTTAAGCAAATTAATAGTTTTTAATTATACTGCATATCCAAATATAAAGTGATATATTTCATGAAGACTGACCATTAAGGCTTATTCGCATGCCTTTTGTTGACAGTGACTGCGTTGAGCTGGATAATGCACCGGTAAAGTGAAAAAAAAAAAATTATTTACCAAAAAAAAAAAAAAAAATGGCATTGCCATTTGATCAGATATCACACGCGTGATTATTCCAGGTGGAATGTATTTTTTTTATTAATTTTTTAAAACCTGTAGTAAAAGCAAAATAAGTATGAAGATGATGATAAATACTCCCAAGTCCTAACTGCAGTGAGCTGTAGTTCATGAAAATGTTGTAGTTTAAATTTTGTAGTTGTGATTCCGGGAAGGCTATATTTAACAACCACAAAGAAAGCTAACTCAGTGTATTGGATTGAGATTTTAAATTTTAAAGAATTTTGATGGATTATTTTTGAATAAAAAAATTATTGATATTCAACTAAAATTATAAAGGATTAAAAAAAATTCATGCGATATTCAGTTAGGATTGTAATGATTATTTCATAGTCCATCCAAATTCTTTGGTATTCAATCAAAATTTCAAACAAAGAAAAATAATATTATGGTATTCAAAAATCTAACGTTTTTAATAGATTTTCTATTAGTGTGGATTTCGTAAAACTTTTTAAAGAGAAATATAAATAGGATGTCTCTCTTACAATTTCACCCTAACCCCTAAGATTTCATGAAATTTCTCTACTGCAGTCTTCTTCTTCCTTTGCCTGGTCGACATGCTCGAAATCGAGTTCCGCCATGGGAGCTTCGTCAAAGCTCAAAAACAGTAAATTTTTGAGCAATTTTCATCACAAAATAACCCAAAAACAACAATCCAACAAGATTTTAATATAATCCATCACAAAAACAGCAGATTACTGAGCAATTTTTAAGAGTTTTGGAAGTTTAAAAAATAATTTTTCAAGCTATTAGTCGCGATTTTTCTTGGCACAAAAATGTGTGATTTTTATATTAAAAATAACATAAAATAGTGAGAAAACAACAGGAGAACAGAAATCCCCCAAATCAATTTTCGTTTTACATCAATGAAACAAGATCGATTTAAAAAAATATTAAAACTTTCGTAATATGAACCTTATGTTTAATAACAATACATCTATGAACAAAATTCTTTCGCTATAGGAAACGACATCAAACAATTTTTGTGTCAATAGATCACTAAAAACTTATTTTTCAAAAGCCCAAAGCAATTTAAGGTTTCAATATATCGATTGAAAATAATTTGAGAAATTTTCTAAACTTTCATGTAATAAAATCCATAAATTCAGATTCAAAATTTTCTTGAAAAACTCAACGAAAACATGCATACGGTATATGGTTAGAAGACTCTCGTCACGTAGAACAAAAACTCTAAGGTTTACAATATCAATTGCAAAAAATTCCAAACGAAATTTTACCATGAATTTTTCTGATTAAGAAAATTATATTAGGTTTTAATTTTTCCTATTAAGATCGTTGCATTTCTTTGTTATTTTTTATCGACTCTTGTAATTTTGAATGTTTGTTAAAAATTCATATGGTTTTTTAAAATCTTATAAATTTATATTGTCCTTTTAAATTTTATAAATTGTATTAAAATATTTTAAAATCCAATCTTATGAAATATTAATCGTAAAAAAAGTTTTTTAAAAAAATCTTTAAAGTCCCTCCAATTCTAAATAGTCTTTTAAAATCTATAAGATCTTGTATCTCAAAAAAAACTTTTAAAATCCTAATCCAATACACCCACTTGAATCTCAAACAATACTTTTATGAATATTTAAAAAACCCTAAATTTTGAGTTTTGAATGCACAATTAGAATTATCTTCTTTTGATTTTTCCCTGCCAGTAAGAATTAATTTTCACAATAATAATTATTATTAGAATTATGGAAAAGAAAAATAAGGATAAATATTTATATCATTGATTGGTGATCAATTGTGTAGATAATTGAAGCTCTTGTATAGAAGAGCAAAAGAGGAAATAGAGAATTCTATAGTATTATTAAAATATTAAACTACCCTCGTACCTATACCTTTCCTCAAGATGGAGAGTGAACACAATGAACTCCCATCTTAAACACAGAATTAACAATCTAAAAAGAAAATGGCCAAGTACAAGCATGAAAAGAAGAATACTGATCGAAAAAGTATATTGTTATTCCCCACCTTTCATTCATCAAACATAGATTAAGCATGCTTTCTTTCTGAAAAAGTTAGCATAAATATAAACACACAGGGTCTGTTTGGTGTGATGTATAAGACCTGATAGTATAAGCTTATACTATACGTTATGACATTTTTAGTTGTTTGGGGTGACCATCGTATAGTATAAGTTTATACAGCAAGATCAGTTAATACATCAAAATGATGTATAAGATAATCAGGTCTAAGGAGGTGGGATTAGACCTGACAAGGGATGATGTATTAGGTCTCATTTGTCTCTTCCCCTTCTACCCCTTTCTTTCCCAATCACCTTTGCCCCTCACTTCTCTTCTCCCTCCGCCACCATCTGTCACCGGAGCAACCCGATGTCAATAATAATGGAATATTTCTCGTTCTCCACCTCACACTTCTCCATACCCACCAACACCACTGTTCCTCCTCCTCCGCCACAAACAACCATATCCTTCTCTCTAAAACCACCGCCGGACTCCAACAACTCCACCGTGCCTGGCAATTTCTGCCCCCCTCCAAACCCCTCAAAACCACCACACCCAACAACTCCCCTAAAACCGCCCCTTTAATTCCTCCCAAAATCCCGTTACAAACATGCTATGGCTCACTAGCAAACCTTTTTAAGTATGATTTCGACTCTGATGTCTACATTGATAACAATCTGATAAACTTTTACAGCTGTTTGCAAGAAAATTCTGGATGCACGAAAGGTGTTTGATGAAATGCCTAACAAAGAGCGGTGGTGAAAGAGCGGTAAAGTTACGATTTTGAATGTGAATGTAAACATTTGTTGACTTTTCTTCAATTATCTTTTGTAGAAACGTAGCTGTTTATTAGTGTGAACTTTGAAGCTGAAAACAACTTGAGTTTGTGTTCTTCATTTTTTTCCTGCAATTATTGCTTACTTTGTTATGGTTAAGCGCTTTTAGGTTGCTTTGTAATCATGATAGGATTTGATGAAATGATGCGGAATGGCTAAATTTGGAGGCTTAAAAATTGCTACTTGTTTTGTTGTTGCAAAGTTAAGATCAATGTGTTTTGTTCTTTATGTTCGGCTTAATGATCAATGTTCTTCCATTTTTCAAATTTTCCAATGTAATTTTACATCAGTGCATTTTGGAAAAGCTAAGTTATTTTCTTACTGTTATTTACTGGATTCAATGATATCAATCTACTTCAAGTTAAGCAAGAATATATAAGCCATCATTTTGGAAAAGCTGGTTTATTTTCTTACTGTTATTTTCTTTATTAAAAGATATTTTTGTCAAAAATATTTATTTTTATCCTATCTAGTATGATAGAGTACTATACCAAACATTGGATAGTATTATCTTATACAATACATTATTTATACAATATCATGCCAAACGCTGGATAGTATTAAAATTTAATCAGGTCTTATACAATCAGGTCTTATACTATCAGGTCCTATACTATCAGGCCTTATCCAATACTATGCACCAAACATACCCACAGAGGATAAATCTCAGTAATATTGAGGTTTTCAAACTATAACCAGTTCAGCCACTGTAACGAAAAATATCATTCTCTCAAAACATGCTCATGATAAGAAAATAATATATGGAATAATAAACATAGAAAAGAACGTGTAATGTTTAACTGAAACTACTAAATCCCATTCTCTGATGGTCTCTGCACGTGAAAGGTTCTAATTGGCCGAACTCAAAGACAACTAAGGCGTCCCTTGCAATATTACCGTCTGAACCCAAAATTCGGTGGGTCAGTTTATGAAACGCCCGACCACTTGCAAAATCAATGGTTGTCTCCATAAACCAACACAAGACTTTTCAGCGTGCTTTTGTTCTCACTCACACCTTTCCTGAGAAACTTCCCAGGAAATCACTCATCCTAGAATTGCTCCAAGTTAAGCACATTTAGCTATGGAGTTCTTAAGTTATAGGCTACTAAAAAATAGATGCATCTTGTTAATATAGGTATGTAGTACGTATTAAATTCTTAAAGCCATCCGCAACTCAATTGTATAGTCTTACACATGTACAACATCTGGATCCGATTCGTTTCATTCATGTATTTTTTTTTAGAACTTGCAACTCGACATCTTTTTCTTTCAAGAAATGCAATTTTTCACGAGCTACACTTCCCATTTACAGAAGTTTCTTTAAAACCTAAACCTTCCTTTGATTCTTTGTTGACTCCTGAGTATGATTTTCCCTCTTACCCAAACCATCATACAACATCTCTCGAGGAACATATCTTACCAATGACCAACCCAATCATACCCAATATTGAATAACCTCATACTACAACCAGTAATATTAACTAATATATCATTTCTTCAACATCACCTATTACCAATGACCTAGTCATATCCAATATTAAGCTCTCAAACAAACCTACACCAGTACATCTAGCCCAACCTTGATGTTCATCTCGGCCAAGACGTCCACCCAGCTACCTCTCATACCGTCAAGTACTTCCTCTTCACTTATTCCTTTTTTGTTAAGTACCTATAATCGAAAGTGCTATCTTATGATCATTGTTTTGCCTCATACACTCACTTCTATTCAAGTGTGTCTTCCCAAAAAGAGTCTCATTCTTATGCAGATGCATCCAAGCATGAATGTTGACAATGTGCACTGCGCACGAAGCTTGATGCATTAAACTTGAATAAGACCTGGTTCTTAGTCCATTTTCTTCCTGGTAAACACTCAATCAGTGGCGAATGGGTATATAAGATAAAAAAGCTGATGGCATAATAGAATGGTATAAGGCATAGTTAATGGCAAAAGGCTACACTCAACCATTAGCTAAATTGTTAATCATTTGTGTCCTTCTAACTATTCCAGCAGCTAATCGATGGTTCATCAAGCAGCTGGACGTGAATAATGCCTTTTTATATGGGGACTAGTACGAAGAAATCTTCATGGATCTACAATAAAGAGTCAAAGTGATAGTGGCTCTCCTGGTCAAGTTTGTTGCCTTCATAAATCCCTTTATGGTCTGTGCCAAGCTAGTCGACAATAGTACTTTAAACTAACCATTGTTCTTCTTTCTTTGGACTACATTCAATCCATAGCTGATCATTTGCTCTTCACTAGGTCCACTTCTTCCTCCTCCACCGTCTTACTTATCTACGTTGACGATATAGTGCTCACTGGTGACAACTTAGATGAGATTAATTGGGTTAAATCATTCCTTTATGATGATTTCAAAATAAAGGATCTCAATGACCTGAGATATTTCTTAGGATTTGAGATTTCTCGTTCAACATCTGGTATTTTCGTAAACCAACAAAAATATGCCCTCGAGTTGCTTAAAGATGCTGGCGTTTTTGCTGCTAAACCACCCTCTACATCTAACTCATTCTTAGGGCAACACATTGGCGGACCCACTTGCGGGCAAATGCCCGCAAGTGCGGTCATAAACTTTTTGATTTTAATTTTTTTTTTTTTTTTTTTTGTAGATTTTTATTTGTCTCTTGATTCAATATATATATTAGGAGTAAATAATTTTTTAAGTCCCTAACAAAAAACATGATTCTCAATTTAGTCCTTTACAAAAAAAAAATTAGTCTCGAGGTCCTTAAAAAATTTAAAGTAGATCAATTTAATTAAAATCGTGGTCCATCACAAATTCAAAAAAGACCTACACTAGTCCCACAGAAAGACCAAAGTGGGTCCATAGGGATCAGGTGACTAATTTTTTTTTTATAATGGACTAAAGTGAGGACCAAATTTTTTTTAGGGACCAAAAAGGATATTTATTCTTATATTAGTTAGCAACGTAACAACGTACGAAGATGATTAAAACAACGCAACAACGCACATTGATTAGAAAGAAAACTTATTCTTCCTCCCTTGTCACGTACTCATTTCCACGTTCTCTTCATCCTTTGTTTCCTTTTTTATTTTTATAAAAAGAGATTATTGATTGTAGGTCTGACATTCTCAAATAAGTTAATATCTAGAGACGAGACTTTCACTGTGATTTTGTTTTACTTCTGTATAGGTAGTGTTAACTTTTTTATTCACCACTATAAAATAGAAGGGATAGGTTATTCTACTTATCATTTTTTTGCCTACCTCTACCTACCACCCTCCAACACCGTTAGATCAGAATCTTAACTAACATTTATCTTTTTCTCTCTTCTTGAGATTTTGATCTAACGGTATTGGAAAGTGGTAGGCAAAGGTAGGCAGAAAAATGTTAGGTAAAATAACATATCCCAAAATAGAATGATGATGTATGGATGTACTGGAGTATATTCTCATATTTGTTTTGAAGGATTGATAAGATTTAGGGGGAAAATAATTGGTCAAACTATTGTCTGCAGCTTGTTATGGAAGCAACTAGATTATGAGCGGGTTCAAGCGTTGATTTAAACTTTTATATAAAAAAAAAAATTCTGGGGCGCTGCCCCCGAACCCCGCCACTGATTGTGCGGACATAAATTTTTTTTTCTGGGTCCGCCACTGGGGCAACATATTGTATGACCTTGAGGCTTCATCTTACAGAAGACTAATCAGATGCCTTCTGCAACATACCCAGACTTATCATTTGCACTAAAGCAGTTAAGTCAGTTTGTCTCTAAGCCCACATTTATTCATCAAGCTATTACTGTGCAGGTCCTAAGATATGTAAAAGGCTTTCTCCTGCTCAAGGTTTATTTTTCCTGGTGAACACCTTCTTTGTTTTTTATGGATTTACAGATTCCGATTGGGCTTGCTGCCCCGACAAATACGACCCATTTCTGGCTTATGTGTTTTTCTTGGCAGTGCTTTGATATCTTGGTGCTCTAAGAAATAGTTAACGGTGTCTAGGCCTTACTAGCTCAGAGGCAGAGTATAGAGCCTTTGCCGTTATGACATGTGAACTGCAATGGATATGTTATTTATTCAATGATCTTTTAGTCCCCCACTTTAAGATAGCAAATGATTTTTGTGACAATCGTTCAACCATTTTTCTTGGTAAGAATCCCATGTTTCATGAACGTTTTAATCACATCGAAATTGATTGTCATATTATACGTAAGAAGATTAATTCATAGTGGTTTACTCCAGCTTCTGCCAATTTCATCTTCTGGTCAGCTCGCTGATATCCCCACTAAGGCGTTGCACCCTGCTCCATTTTGTACTATTATCTCCAAGCTAGGATGATGCCGAAAGCGCATAGAAAAGTGGCTAAACAGAAAGTTGAGATTTTCTCAAAAGAGTAACCCTCCGATTCTCAATTTCTATTAACAAAATATCAAAATTCAACTCCTAAAATAAGGGTCATAAGCACACTTTTATAGACTAATTACAAATTGATTCAAAATTCAAAATTCTAAAATCCTAAAAATAAGGAAAATTCCTAAATTAAACATAACGACAACTAACCTCTAAAAATAAATAAATAATTACAATTAAATCATTCAAAATACTTTCCAAATCTTATATCTCAAATCATGCCAAATGTGTTGCTTTCCTTTTCTTGTCAAACAAATCACAATCATGTCTGATGCTTCATTTAAACTTGCGTTTGATTGTAATTTGTTATATTTCAAATTACTTCTTCTTTTAACAAAACAGTTTTAAAAACAAAAAAACCAGAACACAATCAAACAGGATCTAACTTTTCTATTTTATGTTTCCATGTATAGTTAGCGTAGCTTACGTGGATTAGTTAAAGTTCTCTCTCTTCTACTTTTCTTTATTCCCTTGTCAGTGTACGAGTTACGAAATGTGTATGTACACTAGTATTGTATGTATTAGAAAATCAGATTTTGCGAACCACTAGGGCTAGCCTCTGTGTAGCACCGATACGATACGCGACACGTGACACGACACGACAAGACACTCTGACACGTCAATCTTAAAAAAATATGGATTTCGACACGTTAGGACACGTTTTAATATTAAATTATATTTTTAATTAATATAGCGTATATTTCATTTAATATTCAATAATTTAACAAAAAAATGAAACTAAATTAATAATACCCATCAACACGTTATAGAGGTGGGAACTTTAATAAAAAAAATAGGAACTCGGATGAGAGAGAGATAATATCAGATAGAGAGATAAAATCATATAGAGAGAGATCAGAGAGAAGGAGATACAACAAGAGCGTGATAGGAATTAACAACAATGATGCTGAGATGATCTCTTATCTACTTAAGGGGAAAAAAAAATTGATATGATCAGGTGGAAGCTTTATTAATATATTTTAAACTTGTAATTTTTTTTTTACGAAAATGCCATTTGACCGTGTCGGACACAGTCAAATTCGTGTGTCGAAATGGTCAACGTGTCGGGAATGTTGACCGTGTGTCAGACACCGTGTTGGAACGTGTTAGAGCGTGTCGGACACGACACTCCCTGTTTTTTGGAGTGTCCGTGCTTCGTTGGCTAGCCTAGTGGTGTGGGTGTGTGTAATAGGGTGTGTGTGAGTGTGTGTTTGTATTCGATTCCTGTAACCTCCAAAAAAAGAAAATCAGATTTTGCATTAATGGAGATAATAAGGTTTCCTAAGAGTGAGAATGAATGATGAATGTGCAAAGGAAAATGGAGTCAAATAATGTGTTTTCACTTCTTTGAATTGATATATCATAACATAATTAATTATAAGCAAACTCCAAGGTGTAGCTCAGTTGATAAACAGACTATAGCTCAAGGGCGTTCCCTTATGGCTGATGAAGTTATGGATTCGATTAATACGAAAAGTACTTTGGAGCCATTGGTGAAAACTGTTACTCCAATCTACAAAGGGATTAGTCCTATCGTACGAGATAGGAACACCTCGAGTTTACTAAAAAATAATAATTTACAAGCATGATTATATGAAGTTAACACTTAACACTGTTACATTTTAATGAATAATATACCTTATAGAAACAACATTAATATTTTACTCTAATGGGGCATTTGGTACGCGTCATTTTTCAAGATTTCTGAGAAAGTAAATTTTTCTAAATTTTAATTTTTTAAATATTATCGTAAAGTGAATGTAAAAATCATATTTTTGAAAATCGAGATTCTCGGATAAATTTTTTTTCTCCTCTACCAAACGCTCAATTAATTTATCCAACATATTTGTATTATAATTCAGATATCCTGTAATTAAATATAGATATTTTTTTGAGATTTTTCTATTGTAAACTAATTCGGTTGAATTAGTAACAGAAAGCCAACAAAATTTTATTGCATTCCTTCTTCTTTTGTTTTTTTCCCTCCCTCGTACGGAATTCTTAATTTAATTACTAGAAAATTTTCGGATTAAGTAAGCGCTAGTATATAACAACTTGAACTCACAAACAGCTCTTCCGGGAGAGCGTTTCTTCAGATTAAGGCAAGCTCTCAAATACCCAAAAACCCTAAAATAAGTATCTAAAATCAAAATTAAATTCCAAAAGCTCAAATCCTGAACCGAAACCCTAATCCTGAAATCCTTCGATTTTATCGAATCGGTTCCCTTTCAAAACCCTAGTTCGTTCCTCTTCGTCGAAGATGGACATCGAGCAGAGGCAATCGGAGCTCATCGATCACTTCGTGAAGCAAGCCTCTGCCGCCGCCAACGCTGCCGCACTCGCTTCCGTCCTTGTCGAAGCCACTTCTCATCCTTCCCTCTTCGCTTTCTCCGAGATTCTCGCCCTCCCCAATCTTCTACAGGTTCCTTTTTCCTTACTCTCTCTCTCCGCTTCAATTTTTTTTTTTTACTCTTTTTGTTGTTATTATTATTATTTAACGTTTTGTATACATTGCTTTGTTTGCATCTAAGCGTGGATGTTGATTGCTAATTTTTCCCCATATATATATATTTTAATTGTTTTAGGGTGTTTGTGTTCTCTGTGATCATGAATTTGAGTCTATTCTATTTTGGGTGCTATAAAATCAACCATGTTTTGTGGTGGGCATTTATATATATATATATATATATATATATATATATATATATGAGTTCGCTTTTTTTTCTGCTGTAAGCCAATACCACGTCGTTTTGGGACGAAAGGTGTTTTATAATTATAATTATAATTTTTTAATATTTTATTTTCAAGACGACGGCTGTTTAGGAATAAATGCAGATAACTTATATGCAGCAACTGCAGAAATATTTTTATATATATATATATTTGATGATTTTGTCTAAGATTATTATTATAATTTATAAAATCATTATTTTGTTAAGGCTCTTTCGGCTGGCAAATAAACTTTTCGAGGTAATATGAAAACTTCTAAGTAACATGAGAACTCCGTTTTATCTATTCAATTTGAGAAATTCATGTCTGCTGTAATTTTTTGACTCATGATTTCTTGCAGCTTGAAGCAACTGAGAATGCAGTCTACCTTGATATGCTTCGGTTGTTTGCACATGGAACATGGAGTGATTACAAGAGTAAGACTAAGGATTTACCTTTCTGTTTTCTTTTTCTTCCAGCATTTCTGTCTTCTGGGTGAATTTTTCCCAACTTCATTGATTGTTTTTTCTTTTCCCGTGGAATGTTGTTGATAGCTTCGATCAATATTGTAGCAACCACCCAGCACTATACCATGACATGTGTATGGTGAATAATGTATTTTGATGTTAATAATGTATACCATGACCTCTATAAGGATTATTATATGGAAGAGGATGATTGAGAAATGAGGAGAACCAATAGTCTAGCCATTTATGTTGTTTTGGGTTTTTGAATTGTTCTTACTTGTTAGTCTATGGTGACATTATCATGTTTAGATCCTGCTTTGATAGTTTTAGAATTTCTGTGTGTCGTTTTTTCCTTTTATAATGCATTCGTATTTTATTATTTGTGCTACTTTTGGTGAATTTTATTTGCTGGAAAATGTTTCTATCATGTTTATTATCCTCGATATTATTTGGTAGTTTTTTTTTTAAATATATTCTGCCAGGCTTTTAAATTTTAATATATATTACAGTCTTAACTACTGTTTTTAACTTCATCGCCATGCTTCTACTTTTGGCCAACACTATCCACCATACAGTTATGGCTTTTGGCTTGCTGCCATTTGTTATTGACTTCACTAGCCTCTTATTGCTTCTTCTCATAGCTACTTCTAATGTTACTTATATTTACATGCGGGCTTATTATAAGGTATGCATGCCAGGATGGAGGTATATTTTTCATTTTTGTGATTGGTAACAATCACATCCTACTAGTTTTGAACCCCAATAGGTTCTGCATATTGTTTTGTGATGTAAAAAGCCTTTAAAGTATACATCTTGCATTGTTTTTATATTGTAAATAACCAATTCAATCTAAAACCTTAAGGTGTTGGGTGACGGCTTTTTAATGGTTTATATTATTTTCTAACAACTCCTTCACACAAAAGCCCTTTGGACTTGAAGTGTGGATATTGCGTAGGTCCAATTTTTGGTTTATCTTGTGTGTATTTAATTCCATTAGAAAGTGGGGGTGATGATGATTGAACTCGTGACCTTTTATGGTCATTGAAGCTCTGATACCATGTAAAGAACCACTTCAACCCAAAATCTTAAAGTGTTGGGTGAAGACCTTTTTAAGTAGTTCTTTACATGGTATCAGAGCTTCAGTGATCACGAGATTACGAGTTCGATCTTCACCGCCCCCCACTCACTTGTGGAATTAAATAAGCATAAAGTAAAACCAAAAGACAAAAAAAATTGAGCCTATGCAATATTCACGTTTCAAGTCCAAAGGGCTCTTACGTGAGGGTGTGTTAGAGAATAATATAAACCATTAAAAAGGCCTTCACCCAACACCTTAAGGTTTTGGATTGAAGTGATTCTTTACATATACTATGTGAATAATATCATTAGGAGAATTTATAAATTTAAACTCATTTCATAATTTGTTATTTTTGTTTTGTGAGTCTGTGCTTTTTATAAAAAAACTATTTATGCCTAAATAGAAAAGGCATAATGGTACTTGTTAAACAGTTTAAGTGGCTTACAGGT
Source organism: Gastrolobium bilobum (assembly GCF_033153095.1). Taxonomy (NCBI): domain Eukaryota; kingdom Viridiplantae; phylum Streptophyta; class Magnoliopsida; order Fabales; family Fabaceae; genus Gastrolobium; species Gastrolobium bilobum. Next base: position 128,424 of record NW_026898644.1, read on the forward strand.
AATGCTGATCGTCTTCCACAATTGATACCTGAGCAGATCCTAAAGCTTAAGCAACTTACAGTTCTTACACTGGCCGAGACATACAAGGTATTGTCTTATTAGCTACCTTGTTTTGCTGCTTTGCTTGACTTAATGATTGAGGGTGATTACTGATCCATTATAATGTGAGAGCAAGCACCATGTGACCTACTCCGGTCCAGATGACTTGCTTTTCTATCATTGGTATAAGTTATGTTATAAGTGGAAACTAATTTAAATTTATTAGACACGTCTAAATGTTTCATTTTAGTTTGTGTTCCAGTCATGGTTTTTTCAAGAAATTTTCTCGGATATGTAGATATTGGGCAGCCTTGCAGCATTTTTAATTTTCTTGATGTTCCTTTGTGTTTTAGAGCTTGCCCCATCTCCCTTTACGTCCCTTCAACAATAATTTCTGTTTGAGATAGGGAGGAATTTATTTGTTTGTGGTTGCCATCATACTTTTATTTTATTTATTATGTTTGTTAAATAAAAGCATCTTCTTTTTTCTGGGTCATCATCAAGGGACTTGATAAGTTTTCTTTTTGTGCCATCAATTTCATATTTAATTTATGTGTTGTATTTGTTAACCCAAGATGCCCCTTTTTTCATGGTCATTCATTTTGATATGTTTGATTTGCTAGATTGCTGAACTTGCTTGTAGTTATACAAATGAAATGTCTCACCTCTCATTTGGGGGGGGGGGGGGGGGGGGGGGCTAAAATTGTGTCAAGTGTGCAATTTTTTCTGTCCTTTGATCCGTTTAGCAATGCTTGCATCTGTAATGGTGTCTCTTTGCCCCTAGACCTATCATAGGATAAAGTTGCGTTTATGGTTTCTCTATGGTGTTTTGCTCAAGGTTGTTTGAGGGTTTAGTTTTCTCTAATTTTGAGCATATCTTATCTTCCACTTAGTCCTCTTTACTTTAATCATATTTCTTTTCCTATAAAAAATGGATAAATCTTCCGTAGAACCCATTCCTTGATTTTTTGTATAGGGATTGTTTCATCCAATTCATCATTTTAAAAATGTGTTCTCTTTTTCTTTGAACTTTTGTAGAATGTCTTGTTGCTATATTTGGTTTTGCTGTTTGAGTTTTTATCCTTGTCTTCCAATATTAGAAATTAATTTGTACAAATTCATAGTTTTTGATTTTTCTTTTAGGTACTACCCTATGACCAACTTATGCAGGAGTTAGATGTTACCAATGTTCGTGAACTTGAAGATTTTCTAATTAATGAATGCATGTATGCGGTAGGCATCATTCCCTTCCAGAGAGTATATTTCTGCTCAAGTGTGGAAAAATTAATGGAATATGCATTTATGTTATCATAATGATGATTATTGTTTATTTTTATTACAATAAAAAGATTCACTAGTAGAGGAAGAGGAATATTAGGGTGGTAATAACATCACATCTTTCCGATGGAATCCGGAGAGAAAAAGTAATGTATCTATTCTGAAGCTCTCCAATTCTTATGCAAGAACCATCAGCAAAAACTATAGGAAATCCATAAATCACTCAAAATCTGCCAAGGAAATGTTCACAATGGAAACGTTTGGGGATTATGCCTTATAAGGTCTTTGCTTATGAAAAAAATAAATTGTCTTTATCCTATTCAGTATTACAATCCCAAGAATAGCTTTACACTAAATGGGATCTATAAAACAGCGCTGTAATTGTTATATGATTAATCTCTGTTTAATAATTTAGTGCCTATATGGTACTTGTCTTTTTTTTTTTTGTTTAAATTTTAATATACTTGCTCTTTGCTCTTATCATTTTGTGTTATTTTTTCATTCTGTCCTTCTCCTAAGGATTGTCAAATTAATTAATTGGAAACAATATTTAATGATCAGCGGATATGTTTTTTTAACTTATCATGCTCTCTTCAGGGAATTGTCAGAGGAAAGCTGGATCAGTTGCGGAGATGCTTTGAGGTCCTAGATCATCATCATCTATTAATTTTTTATTTTTTGGAAAAATGCTCTTTTAATCCCTTTCTAATTTTTTTCATTTAATGAGTCCTCTATTAGGAATTTAGTTGATCTTTGAGGGTTATTTCAGGTCCAATTTGCAGCAGGTAGGGATTTGAGGCCTGGTCAACTGGGGAGCATGATACAGACTCTCTCTAACTGGTAATCTATCTTTTTGAAGTTGGGGCTTAATTAAGTTGTAGTCATATGTCTGATTAATAGTAAATCAATTACCGATATCTGGAAATAAAATATATAAATTTCTTTATCTGACAGTAAACATGGGTAGTGATACTGGACAGCTGTAATATGAGTGTAAACTTTTGATTTCTTTGCTTCGTTACTTCAGAGCTTTGAAATTTTCAACTACCACTTTTGAAAACAGCTTGTATTTTAGTCTGTTTAGCATCCAAACTCGGTTGAAGTTGGTTTAAACTTCCAATTATCAGCTTGTCACAATTTTGTATTTTATCGGAAGCTTTTGATTCTTGTTTTGCAATTCTGCTTGTGTTGTTTCTTTGGTTCGAAACTTCTCAAAATGGCATTTTGTCTACATTATGCTAATTTTTGGGATGTGATATGTGGAGTTTCTCTGGCAATTACTATTAAAATTTAATTCATGATTGGGAAATATAGGTTATCTACGTCAGAAAATCTGCTTGTTTCAATTCAAGAGAAGATAAAATGGGCCGATGCTATGAGTGAAATTGACAAGAAGCACAGGAAGGATGTGGAAGAGAAGGTAGAAGAAGTGAAGAAGTCCATTTTCAAGGTCGGTTGAATTTATTTTTATCTCTTTATTTTCTTCAACAAATTTTTTTCTTAAATACAGATGAGAAAATGTCCCATAAGAATGCTTACATGTAATTATTTTTTTTTTTTTGGATACAATGGTGGGAATTGAACACGTGACCTAATATAAACTACCCAAACCCCTGACCACTAGACCAATCCTAGTGGCTTACTTTCATGTAATTTTGATATTGTATACATTTTCTCCATTATGTGGCTCTCTATGCCAGAATTGATATTTCTACCCTTCGCTTCTGTGCCTTTGACTGATGCAGGATGGTTTTGTTTATAAAGGGTTTGTACTGAATATGTTGAAGTTTTCATATATCCTTTTGTTTATCTGTGTGTGTTCTGGGTTTGGTGTTCGAATATCTGGTGGGTGTATGGTGCAAGCTGGATTTCTCATGAGCACTATTTGTGAACATAAAATAAACATGATGCAAATTGACCACTTAAAATGATTAATTTCTGTCTGAGGACTTTGAATATATTCACGAGCAAGGTTTCCCATTCATTTTTCCATCCTTTGTCCTATTGTTTCTATGCTCAATAATCTTTGGTTTGGAGTTGTATCTGAGCAATTGAATTCGATCATTTTGTTTTGTAGGAGTGGAAGCCGAATCCATATTATCTTTTCTTTTAGCTCTTAGCAAGTGAAGCTTAGTACATTTTTTTTTTATCTTAATCATAGCAATAACAGAATCCTACTAAGCCATCTCAAGTTTACCATCATAGCAGCTAGTCATCATAACTACTATCCAGGAAAACTGCTATTGACAGCTTCTGTATAGCATCCCTGCTTTAGTCTAACTCAAATATCTAACTGATTGTCAAACCATTAAAAATGTGATACCCACTAATCCTTTTGTTATTTTATGTCCCATTTTTATTCTGATGATGGCTTAGAAGCCAAGTATGTGCAGTCAAGCTGCATTCTTGTTTTCATTATAGCTTAGTGTCATTGCATATTCCTGGCATTCGTGGGTGGGATTGGTTTGGCTTTAAGCTTATCTTTGAATGGAACCAATCATTATCTGTTAGATTTTGCAAAAGAACGGTTTATAGAACTTTGTTCGTCTGAGGAGGAAAAGCCTCACTTTGTTCATTATTTTATCAAATACAAGAGGAAAAACATTATTATTATTATTATTATTAATATTGGATTGGATTGGTGAAATCAATTTGGAAATTTTCCACTGTGGACAGGACTGTATTTAAAAAATATATTTGGAACCAAAATTGAACGTCTCTAATTTTGAGAAAAAAATGTCAATCTGATGATTTAGTTTTGTTTGATTGGGTTGGTCTGCTTCACGGTCCACTCTAGCTACTATATATAGTTATTTGGGATGGCGAAGTTTGGCTACTGAAAGACATTTATGAGAAAAGACCATGTACTATTACGAAGGAAGGGAACAAAATTATGATGGAAAAATAGTAGGTAAGGATGATAACTGTTTGCATAAAAGCAATATCCAAACCGCCTGCATATCTCCATATTAATGACTTCAAATTTTTAGGGAAATTGTGTTGCGCAAACGCTCTTATTCTTTAGTATAACCAAAATAACATTTTCAGTTGAGTGTTTAGCCATAACGTATGCGGCTCCAACATCGAGGCTGTCCTCTGTGTGGATTTGTAGTTTTATCAGATAATATAGAAGTATCAGTCTTATTTATACGCACAGATAATTGCCTGCTCTTCTTTATTTTTGGAATATATTGGTCGACGAGTCTTACTTACGTCGTGGCAGAAGTTACACCCTATAAGCAGGCCGACATTGACTTCAGAGGTCATGAGGAGATCTGCTCTGAATCTGGTGGAGTGATGGATTATGAAGAAGACCGAAGCCGACCAAAGAGGTAATTTGAGACAACTTTGTGTATATCAAAGTCAAGTGTTTTGATTAATTTTCTTGAAAACAATTGATTTTCTACGTTGAAATTTGCAATGAAATCACCTGATTGCAATATTAAAAATGTTTTTGGTTGCTGATAGGGTCTATGATCTTGAAAAAATGAATGAAGCTGGTGTTACTTGAATATCATAGTCACTTTTGTATAAATATTTAGTGCTAAACTTCTTGGTGGTGGTAGTCTTTTAATGCTAAACTTGTATTGCATAAGCAGAGTCCATAAATGGGAATGGATATTAGATATGACATTATAAAGGAAGTTAGATATAAATGTGTTCTGTAGCATCCATTTCAATCTCGAATATGATTAAATGCTGCAAATTATTCCTCGGCTTGGAAAATTTGCAGGAGGCGGCATCCAATATCTTGAAGATTGTAGTAGATAAAGGAGCTCCTTGGATGGGTGTTTTAATAGCTTGCCTGACTTTTATTCATGGCATGCGTCAATTGAGAAAATATCAGCTTTTGGAGATAAGTACACCTATCATCGATTATCGCACTTGTCTGTCACACCACCAAGCCGAGATAGGAACAAGGGATAAAAGGTGGAAAAACCTGTTTATTTCTTCAGGGTTGTATTTTGGAAATTGATAGTTTCTTGAACCATTGTCAATCCTATATTGAGTTGGCAAGAACAAGCTGAGATGGTGGTGCGGCTTTTGTTTTTGGTTGCTATATGCTAAACTGCTTTTCTTTGTATTATGCTTAGTATATGCTGGCCCAATTGCATTGCTTTACATTATGGTGATTATATAGTCCAATATTTAGATACATATTAGCATAAAAGGATGATGACATCTTGGTAAAATTGTAGCTGGTGTTTGAGGACACTTGTTGTCAGAAGAGTTCGTTTGAATGAGTTTTTTTGGAAAAAGGGTTTTTTTTATGCCTTGCTTATTTCAAAAGTTTTTTTTATAGAAGTTAAAGTTATTTAGATTTTGAAAAAAAGTTTGGCTTTTGAAAAAAATTTGACTTTTGACTTCTATTTTTTTTAAGCTAAATTTTTTAGCTTTAAAAAAAGAGAGCAAGTATTTGACTTTTTTTTGTGAATTTTTTTTTTTGAAGCAAACATCCAAATATTAAGTTGCAGCGAGAAGGGCTTTTTTTATTATTAAAAACAACAGTTTTGAAGGAAAAAAAGTCCATACAAACAGGGATCACTTAATTTTCTTTTTGTTCAATGCTACTCACAACTTCGAAGAGAAACAAAGTAAGAACTGTTTTAGCTTGCGGTTTAATTGTTCTCTTATAAAAAGGCAGTTGTGTTTGTGTTTCTCGATTGTTGCGTGCCTAGCTTTGCTGTCTTGCATGTTATTGTAAGACCAGTTAATCTTTTACTTATATGGCCCTGCTATGGGATCGTTAAGATCGATGAGCATTTAGAATATGAATGTAGTCAGAATTAAATTTAATCTAATGATATGTGATAAATTATTATGGTGGTTATGATGTTGATAGTCATCTTTCTTCTATAAATTATTATGTTTTTCAAAATAGAAGTGACATAATTTTGTTGGATGATTTTAACTGTTTTATTAAACAAACTATTTTAATTATGTAACTAAACAAACTTTAGGTAGTTCTACGAAAGTGGTTGACTTGTTGGATGGGCCAAGCTCCTTTTAGTCACATGCTTGAAGTTGTTATTACCACAAATTTTTTTAATTTACATATCAATATCATTACGATTTCTGCATACGTATTGGACCTGATACAGGTGCAATGTTTCATCATTCAAACCCACGCTGTTTAATCTTTTTAATTATTTATGTATATAAAAAAAAAACCCGTAATATGGGTAAAAGGGTTCATACTAGTCTAGGCTAGGCAGACCCACCCACGCACATAGACTTCCATGCTCTAAGAAACTTGCATTTTAAAATCTTGAGAGTTGACCCTAAGTCAAGCAATGCCGTAACATACAAGTAGGCTCAGTCAACGTGGCAATGCCTCAAATCCTACGTTGACGCGTGTTGTACAAGTCAAGCGGGGTGTGACTGTGAGAATAAAAGAGTCACCACCAACCAACGAGCAGTTTAGTCAGTCACATAACATTCAAGTTTAGTTTGTGATACATAAACATAAACATAATAATAACTCATAAACAAAGTTGGTTTGGAGTTTAAACATTTCGGTCTGTGCACATTAAAGCAAACAATGCATGGGAGAGAAATATGGACAGCCTTTTTTCTTATTTGTGGTGTGAGTGTGACTACTATGTTGACTCCATTCGAGTTAGGAGGATCTGCTGCTGCTGCTGCTGCATCATCATCCCAGCTTGAGCTTGACTTTGAAGCAAATGCTTTACTCAATAGTGGATGGTGGAGATCATACTACGATAATAATATCTCCGAACGCTGTAATTGGACAGGTATAGTTTGCAACGACGCTGGAAGCATAACAGCAATCCAACCCCGGTACTCATATGAAAGAAGGGTTGAATTTGCAACACTCAACCTCTCTGCTTTCCAGAATTTAGAACAGCTTGAGCTCTTCGAAATTGGAATACGAGGGAGGATCCCACCAGAAATCGGTATTCTCCCTAAACTCACTTATCTCGATTTGTCCAACAATGCTCTTGAAGGTGAGATACCTCCTTCACTTGGAAATCTTAGGCAATTAGATACCCTAATCATCGCTGGCAATAGCATTAATGGCTCCATTCCTCATGAGTTGGGGTTCCTCAAAAATCTTGTTACACTAGTTCTATCTGCTAATATGATCAGTGGGAACTTGCCTATTTCGCTTACAAATCTCACTCGATTAAAAAATCTTGACATTTCCATCAATCGACTTGAAGGTGAGATGCCACCTTCACTAGGAAATCTTAGGCAATTAGAGACCCTAATCCTCGCTGACAATGACATTAATGGCTCCATTCCTCATGAGTTGGGGTTCCTCAAAAATCTTGTTACATTAGATCTTTCTAATAACACGATCAGTGGGAACATAGTATCCTTGTTCGCTGAAAGCCTTGCAATGCTAACCACTGTCGAGCTCAGTCACAACCGCATTGGTGGTGAAATGCCATCACAGCTTGGATATCTTCCAAAGTTCACCTCTTTGGATCTAAGCTACAATAATCTCACGGGAATGGTTCCCCAATATCTCCTTCATGTTGATTTCGTGGACATGTCCTACAATAATTTGAAGGGTCCAATTCCAGATGGCTTCAGACCTTATGCGCTAACAGGCAACAAGGATGTATGCAGCGATATTCCAAATTACCAATTGGCATACCAATTTCAACCTTGCTCAGCTCACAGAAAAACAAGCATGAAAGTAAAACATCATCTGCTCATAGTTCTTCCCATCCTTGTTTTTCTAATAGCCGCCCTCTTACTGCTTGTGTATCTGAAATTGCGTAAAGTACGTGCAACAAAGAACAAATATGCAAACACAGCAGCAACTGAGAATGGTGATTTCTTCTGTGTATGGAATTATGATGGAAGCATGGGATATGAAAACTTAATTAGAGCTACAGAGGACTTTGACATGAAATATTGCATTGGAACTGGAGGGTATGGGAGTGTTTACAAGGCACAATTATCTGGTGGCAAGGTTGTTGCCTTGAAAAAACTCCATGGTTTTGAAGCAGAGGTGCCGGCTTTTGATGAGAGTTTTAGAAATGAAGTGAGAGTGTTATCAGAAATAAAGCATCGACATATTGTGAAGCTTTATGGATTCTGCTTGCACAAAAGAATCATGTTTTTGATCTATCAGTACATGGAGAAAGGAAGCTTGTTTGCTGTCCTGTATGATGATGTTGAGGCAGTGGAAATGGATTGGAGAAAGAGGATTAACATTGTTAAAGGCATTGCAAATGCTCTTTCATATCTTCATCATGATTGTTCTCCTCCAATAGTGCATAGAGACATAAGTAGCTGCAATGTCTTACTGAATTCAGAGTGGCAGCCCCGTGTGTCTGACTTTGGCACGGCCAGACTCCTCCAACATGAGTCATCCTATCGAACTATAGTTGCTGGAACCATTGGATACATAGCTCCGGGTAAATTCTTCATTGCTTTCTTTTCATTTTTTATTTTTTTTTCTTTTTAGTTCTCTTGCCCTTTTTCCCTAGGCTCTTGTGTTTACTTGATTCGAAGCCTAGTATATACATGTAACATGTAGCTGCACTAATTTGTAATGCTGTGTTGGTTTGGTTCTCTGCTTTTTAAAGCCAAGCCCATTTTTCTTAAGCAAGTCACTTACATGATTTGATTATTCTCACCCTAATTAGTTGCTATAAGGCTTTGTTTGGGACTTTAGAGGGAGAGGGAAAGAAGGGGATCCAGGGGGAGGAAGGAGAATGAAGGAGAAAAAAATTGAAGGGTATTTCCTTCCTTTACTTGGGAGTTAAAAAAATGGTAAGGGAGAAAAGTAGAGGGTTAATGAGATATTTTTACCATTTTATCCTTTTTTAAAAATTAATACAATTATTACATTTTACAAATTAAATTAAATTTAAAATTTCTAACAAAATTATTTATGTACTTTTTGCAATACTAAAAAAGATCGTATTTTCGATAAAATTTCTATGTTGCAAATGACGAAAATTTCGTCAGAATATTTTACGTCGAAAAGTGACGGAATTTTTTCTTGGATGAAAATTTTTACAAAAATAAATTTTCTATCGAAATTTTGGACGAAATTTAATTTTCTTCAAAAGTTTTGACGAAAATGATTTCCTCCATCAAATGTTTTAAACGAAAAAGAATTCCGTCAAAAATTTTTACGGAATATTTTTCGTTCAAAATTTCGATGGGAATGTGGTCTGACCAAAATTTTGACGAAATTTGTTTTGTCAAAATTTTTGAGGGAAATGTTTCGTTCGAAACTTTCGGCGAAATTTAGAATCTGTAAAGAATTTTGACAGAATAATTTTTTCCTCAATATTTTTTATCGAAATATTTTTCGTCAAAAATTTTTACAAAAATATTTTCAGTCAAAACTTTTTGACTGAAATGTGTCCCGTTGAAAATTTAGATGGAAAAGTTTTTTATCAAAAAACTTGATGGAAATATTTTTCGTTGAAAATTTTCGATGGAAATGTGTTTTGTTAAAAATTTCGATGAACAAAAAATTTTACGAAAATGTTTTCGTCGAAATTTAAATTCTGTAAAGAATCTTGATGAAATTTTTTTCTGTCAAAAATTTTCAATGGAAATGTGTTTCGCTGAAAATTTTGATGAAAATATTTTTCCTTAAAATTTTCGATGAATATTTTTTTTGTGAAAAATTGAGGCAAATATTTTAAAGAAATTTAGATTCCGTAAAGAATCTTGACAAATTTTTTTTTTTTGTCAAACTTTTTTACAGAACTGTTTTTAATCACAAATTTTGAAAGAAATATTTTTTGTCGAAAATTTTTGCGAACAATTTTGATGGAAATTTTTTCCCTAAAAAAATTTGACGTAATTCATTTCTGTCAAAAATTTTCGATGGAAATGTGTTTCCTCAAAATTTTGGAAGAAAATATTTTCGTTGAAAGTTTTAACGGAATTTAGATTCTATCAATGATTTGTCTGAATTTTTTTTCCGTAAAAAATTTATGTCAATGATTATGGTAAACTCTGATTCCGTCTTTAGTTTTGACGAAATTTTTTTGACATGTATGATTTTCATCAAAAATTTCATAACTATTTTTGTCGAAATATTTTTCATCGAAAAATTCTGTCGATATTTGAGACTTTTCTAATAATGTCACATTTAAAAATGATTTACATTTATCTAGTTTTCACATTTTAATGCTAAGGGTAAATAAGTTATTTTTAATATTTTTTCTCTTAAACCCTCAAATTGGGAGAACTTTAATTTTAGGAAGAATGAGGATTTTGGAGAATTTAGTAAAAATTTCTAATTCTTTCCCTTCAATTTTTTAAACTCACAAAGAAAGGGAAGGACTTACTAAAATCCTATTTTTTCTTTCCTTCCTCTCCTAAAACCAACTTCCAAACAAAGAGAATTAAGAGAGGAGGTTAGGAGGATTGAAGAGAGAAAAAAGAGGAGAGGAGCATGTGTTTAGATTGCTTGTAACACTCCTTTGTAGGTGACCATTTGATGTTGTGAAATGGTTGTATATGTGTGTAGATTGCTTGTAAGAATCCTTACAGTTTTGTTTGTTGACTGTGGAGATTTTACCATGGTTTTTTCAACTCTTACGTTGAGGACATTTTTCCATGTTAAATATGGTGTCTGATTTTTTTGGTCATCTTTTGATCTTTGTTACTGTGTTTGCTGCTATTATTACTATTCCGGGGGGGGGGGGGGGGGGGGGGGGGGGGGGGGGGGGGGGGGGGGGGGGGGGGTTTCCTTATTTATGAGTTTTTATCATGCTGAACTTATAGAAATCAAAGATTTTATTTAAACCAGTCAAATTTCAAATATTCTCTTTTCTTTTTCTGTTTGATCCTTTAACATGCTTTATGTTGATCTGATCGATGCAGAGCTTGCCTATAGTATGGTTGTGAATGAAAAATGTGATGTCTATAGCTTTGGAATGGTGGCACTTGAAACTTTGGTGGGAAGGCATCCTAAGGAAATACTGTCATCACTTCAATCAGCATCTACTCATGCCATCACATTATGTGAAGTACTGGATCAACGCCTTCCACAACCAGATATGGAAGTTTTACCAGACGTAGTTCGTCTTGCCATTACTGCATTTGCATGCTTAAATCCCAATCCTTGCTCTCGGCCATCAATGAACTGCGTGTCTCAACGTTTTCTAACTCAGCCAAAACCATTAACCATTCCTTTGGGTGAAATTTCATTGCAGCAGCTCATGAACGAAGATTTCAAGAATTATTTATAGTTGTCAATTCCTGAAAGCGGAATTCAAGATGAAGTTGATGCTGCCACCATTTAGTAAAGACTTTGTCAAAGTTGATTTGCATGAATTGTTAGAAAACCTCATAAAGTTTTGTTTCTAAGGTATCTCATTTATGTATAAACTTCATAAACTCAATTCGGACCGGTGTTGATGGATGAATTGAGTTTTAATGTTTTTCTTTGTATTATGCTGAGTATATGCTGGCCCAATTGCATTGCTTTATATGGTGATTATATATTTCAATAATTAGATACATATTAGCATAAAAGAATGATTACATCTTGGTAAAATTGTAGCTGGTGTTTCAGGACACTCGTCAGAATATGGGCCCATTTGAATGAGTTTTTGAAAAAAAGATTTTTTATACCTTGTTTATTTTAGAAGTATTTTTTTTACAAAAGTTATAGTTGTTTAGATTTTGAAAAAAAAATTGGTTTTTGAAAAAAAATTTGATTTTTGATTTTTATTTTTTTTAGAATATAAAATTTTTAGATTTAAAAAAGGAGGTTTTTGGTTTTTTTTTGTGTGTCCTTTTATTTTATAGAAGACATTCAAATTAACACTACGTTGTAGTGAGACTGATTTTTTTTTTTTTTTTTAAATCCATCCAAACAGGTTCTAATTAACTCAGTATATTGCTTGGATGGGAGCATTATATCTAATTTGGCTCACTTAATTTTCTTTTTGCTCAATGCTACTCACAATTTTGAAGAGAAACAAATTAAAAGCTGTTTTAGCTAGCGGTTGAATTGTTCTCTCATAAAAAGGCAGTTGTGTTAGTGCCTGTTTGCATTTTTTTTTTAATTAGAAACTACTTATAAGCAGAAGTTAGATCAAATATGTTATGATTTTTTTTTATAATAAATTAAAAAATTTAAAATCAAAATTTCTTAGGAAGAGTTTTTTTTTTAAGCTCTTATTAACTTCTCTTGAATTATGTGTTTTTTTTAAATGAAGAGCAATAGGAAGAGAGAAAGAATTTTATTGAAATATATATTTTTAAACTAAATTTTTTATGTAATCACTAAATAGTTTTTAACTTTTTTTTTAGTTCTTTTTTTTAATTTTAGTGTATAAATAACTTCTAACTTAAAGAGAAGAGATCCAGACAAACTCTTTTCGATTGAGCCTAGCTTGGCTGATTACCATTTTCTCGATTGTTTCACCAATTGACATATTAAAACATTGTCATGCTAATTACCATGTTGCAATGGAAAAGTTTGGGCATACCTGAACCGGAGGGTTTTTAGCTATGTTGTTTTGGTGTTAAGTTTTGCTCTAAAGTAAAGAAGATTTTTTTTTTAATTAAAACTCTCAATTTAAAAATCGAAATTGCCTCAATCAAATATTTTTGATACTATAATTAATTCTTTTATCTTTAGGGTATTGCAAGAATTTTGAATTTAATTGTGTATTCCAAAGTAATACTTTTAATAGTATTTTAAATTTAATCTAATGATATGTACGGTTATGATGTTGATACTTGATAGTCATCTTTGTTCTATAAATTATTATGTATTTCAAAATATAAAAGTGATATAATTTTGTTGGATGATTTTAACTGTTTTATTAAACAAACTATTTTAATTATGTAACTAGACAAACTTTAGGTAGTTCTACGAAAGTGGTTGCCTTGTTGGATGGGCCAAGCTCCTTTTAGTCACATGCTTGAAGTTGTTATTCCCACAAATGTTTTTAATTACATATCAATATCATTACGATTTCTGCATACGTATTGAACCTGATACAGGCGCAATGTTTCATCATTCAAACCCACGCCTGCTTAATCTTTTAACTAATTTTATATGAGATATTTATTAACTAAATCCTGCCCATAAACTTTTCATTTTAGACGAGAGAATCTTATATGATGCAACTATGGTGAGAAAATAAAGTATTGACATTTGACGATAAAATAAAATTTATATCAATTAACAATGCAACTGTGGTGAGAGTAGATACTCTAGAGGTGAAGAATGTAGAAGTTGTTTTGCTTCATGGATAAAGGAAACATTTTATCCATGATGAAGAGAGTAACACATTACACATGCTTAAATATTATGCAAACTTTCTAATGATATAAAATAATAATAAAAAAAGAAGAAGCACTATGTAAGAAAGAAACCTAATTTTATATATTATCTGCCATTTTCTCATTGTAGTTGGTTCTCCTACATTGTCATTTTCATTGCCTGAATTTATAAATTCTCAGGCCTCTAGCCAATCATGACTGCCACATCGATTGAAAACTTTATGGATAAGTATAGCCACTAACTGCGGTGAGTTAATTTAAGCATTCACATAATTAAATAAACTCAGCACTCTTACGGATACTGACACGGGACACGACACGCCGACACGTTAATTCTAAGAAATATTATATTTTGACACGTTGTGACATGTTTTGATATTAAATAATATTTTTTATATATAACATAATTTATATTTAACACATACAATAGCTTATAATAAATCATATAACCAATCAAATATTCAAATTTCATAACATAAATATAAACAAAAATAATTTTTCGTATCTTGTTAATTTTTCATGTCAAATTTTATAATAGAAAAAATTGATTTATAAATGATTTTTTTTTATTTTTAGTTAATAAAATAAAATTTAGACTAAAAAAAAATATAAAAAAAAACGTGTCCGAGCATGTCCAAGTGTGTGGAAACGTTGATCACGTGTCGAGAAAAGTTGACTGCATGTCGGAACGTGTCAGAGAGTTGACCACGTGTCCCAAAATGTTGACCGCGTGTCGGACGCGTGTCAGAACGTTTCGGAGCATGTCCGTGTCGGACACGTATCCGATACGCACATTTTTTAAAAATGCACGACTCCGTGCTTTAGAGCTCTCAACAACCTAAAAGAATCTTATATATATAAAAAATTCCTGGAATGAAAAAAAATGGTATTAAGTCTGACATCGCTCCAATTGAATTAGTTGGATAATCGTTCCCTTGGTGGATATATCAAAAGAAATTTTTTTTTTTTTAAACAAATATTGAATGGATATGTTAGGAATTTCATATTGGAATAAAAGAGTATTGTTTTAAATACAAATTTTAATGGATATTTGCTAGAATCATCATAGTTCAAAAAAAAATATATATCTACTTTTCGCTTTGGTGAGAAATGGAGCTAATTAAGCACACCAGAAACTCAGCATAGAAAAATACCTAGATAAACATGCAAAGCATACCCAAGATATAGTAGCCTTACTTTATGCAAGTATTTAATCTCGAAACATGACTGAAATCATGAAATTTAACACTGGCGTAATATTTGAGTGAAATCTAATAAATTTTTTAATCAAAATAGCAAAGTAAACTAGCATGCTTAATGATTCTGGCTAAAGGTTATATTATTTACATAAAACCTTTTATGCAGAGTTTAGTATAAAATGATATCGGTTTCTGAAAATAAAATTAAAAATAATTATTTTAAAGACAAGCTCGGTGGGTGCTTAGTTAATTAAGGTGAGGTGTGCCTCATAATGCAATACATCAATATTCAATATTAAATGGCATTAAAAAAATGGCAACTAGACAAGAATAAAAAAATTCATCAATAGGGTTTATTATTATTCAAGTGAACAAATCACACGTGAGGACAAATAGTGCCACTTCAAAGTTCAAACTTCGATATACGCCACTCCAAAATCCATGAAGTTTCAAAGAAACAACCACTAAAAGAATATATATTATATATTTAAAAAAAAAATAATATTTAAAATAAAATATCATCACGTTGTTCAATAGTCAGTTTTCGAAAAATATAATTATATAATGAGAGTTCGGTGCTATAAATAATACAATGAAGCATATAGTTAAAGGCTCATAAGTGCATTCAAAACCCAACACCAAAGTTAGCTCCAAAACATGACTTCCAATACCATGGATTCCGAGTTTGCATACTTAGAATCTATTCAACAATACCTACTTGGATATGATTCAAAAAATCTGATCGATGTTTCAAAACCTAAAACCCTCAAATCTGCATCTCACACCTCATTTTCAAACCCTAATTGTGATGGCAATTTGGATAACATTCATGCAATGGTTAAGGTCGCGCGTGATGTTCACGCGCCGCCAACATGGAAGCATTATAGGGGCGTGAGGCGGAGGCCGTGGGGGAAGTTTGCGGCGGAGATCAGGGATCCGAAGAAGAACGGAGCTAGGGTTTGGCTTGGGACTTATGAAAATGAAGAGGAGGCAGCTTTGGCTTATGACAAAGCTGCTTTCAATATGCGTGGCCGAAAAGCCAAGCTGAATTTTCCTCACCTAATCGGCTGTGACGTGGCGCCGGAGCCGGCGAGAGTGGCGGCTTCCAAGCGGAGGTTATCGGAAAGTCCTCCGCCGTTGTCGTCGCCGCCATCTTCGGAGGATGGTTCAACTTCACAAGGGACAAAGAGGAGGAAGAAGAATCTAGCTGATCTACTGAATAAGTTAGCCAAGAATAGAGGAAGCCAAGCCAAGGTGGTTGAAATGGGGTTAGAGGAAAATGTTGATCAATGGTTGAACATGAATGACCTCAATGATTTTAGTCTAGTATGGTGTTCATAGAGTATAACCTTGCTTCTGTTTTAATTTGGGTAGTTCTTAAGTTTGACGGAATTGTTTATATATGATTGAAGAAGTTTAAGTAGTTACCCCTTTTTAGTATGGTTCGATTATTAGTTGTAAAATTAATACTACAAATATGTAAAGTAAAATTTGGTTAGTACAAACTTATCCAAAACGACATCTATTTATCCAAAAGTTTATTTTTAGCAAGCTCCACCTTCTAATTCTGACAAAAAAATTACTTGTTTCTAAACAAGTTTTGTTTGAAATGGATCTTCTAATGTGAAAAAAAACATGACATAGTCATGTGAGAAGATCACAACCATACAAAGGTTTATGATTTTGTAACTATCTATTTTAATATATTTTTTCTCTTCTCCTTTATTACCATAGATCTACCTTTACATGATTATGATTTCTCACATGACATGTTCATGTGATTTTTCACAGGATCCAGATCCAGTTTTGTTTAAGAATGTTTTATTAGTAATATGATACTTAATTCATTTATCTAGTAATGTCATGTAACTATACATGATTATTTGCAAATAGTATAACCTCAGGAGAGAATTGGATATCACTCTATGAATCAATATCAACAATCAAACCCACAATTGGAGCTCTGCAGTTTGGGCAATCTGATATTAAACATGTCAATGCACTTGAGTACACCTTACCATTTCACCTTTCCCAAGCAAAACATGCATTTCAGTTCTTGTTCAAGCCCCTGAAAGATTTAACCAAAACTCAACAGAGAACAACAAGAATGTAGCTAGCCAACCATGGGAAGTGGGAACCCTTGTCCTTCCTAGCCACATTATAGGCTTCCATGTTTTCATAGGTTTCTTTAATCATTACTTCAGCCAAAATTCTTTCCATTAGCTTTTTTTTTTTTTTCTTTTCTTTTCCTACTTGTCATGCTCAAGTAAATGCAATGGCCCTTTGTAAGCTTTATATCATACCTGATTCTGAAGTTCCAAGTTTTCTTTATGCAAAGTTTAGTTCATCTTTTAGATGTATGAACTTTTTTGTCTGAAAAATAAAATAACCAATTCGTCATATTAGACAAAAAATAAAGATTTTGGCTCTTTCATTTCATCTTGTAACCAAAATGACAGAGCCATTATGAGAAAATGGATGGGGGTGACATACCAAAAGTTGAAGTGGCCAAACACAGTTGACACTCTGATTGTGATCATCCCCTGCGCAGAACATCATGTGTCCACTCTTTGTCCCTTTAAGATGAAAGAAAAAGCTGAGACTTGAATTCTGGGAGTTATCAAATGGATCTTTTCATCTTCTATTTTGTTTTTCTTAACAATGAAGTTATTTTATTCTATAGTCTATGTGGAACCAAATTTTCTGTGAGCTTAGGCTGAATAGTGTATCTACAGAGCAATAATAATTTACCTGCATATCTATTTACTATTTTTTTTAATAATTTTTAGACGCATAGTTCTAGCTAGCTGTTATGCAAAATCGGATAGGGTTATTTTTGTTATTTACTCCACAACTCTAATATTCTTGTTTTAGAATATCTATCGTTAATTGATTAATCGGTTAATCCGATCGAGTTGGGCAGGACGATAGAACTAATTTTATCAAATTTTTAGTATAATTAAATTTTCAGGACTCAACATAAAAATATTAATTAAATTAGAATAACCCCCAATCAATTCATCCACATGTTTTGTGGTGAGGCTAATTATTTTTATGAGTGATTCAAGTTTCCCGATACCCCAATAACGTGAACGGGGAAAGTGGAACACTAGCCCATAAATGATAACGCTTAATTTGGGAGTTTAGTGTAAAGGGTTACATGGACCCACATTATGCTTTATAGTTCAGACTCAGAGTGAAGGGATTTACCGAATTGTACTCCCCCTTTTAGCGTACATTTGATTAGATTTTAGTAAAATTTTGAAACTTGAACGGCAAAACACAAACAGGTCCTAAGCCCAAGCATCGAATACCGATTAAAATGTCACTCTTTATCAAGTTTTTTACTTAAATGTCACGCGAACAGTGTTATTTCTCAATCTGTCACGGGGACAAGTTCGCTACCTGGTGTAGTGAACTCGGTTTGGACGTTCCACATTTCTAATTGATAACAAGTACCAAGTTAAAAAAGAAAGTATGAAGTTCGCTATCTCGTGTAGAGAACTTGGTGTCCACTAGAAACGCGACACATCAGCAAACCAAATTCGCTATATCGGGTAGCAAATTTGCTCCCGTGACAGCTTGAAAAATAACACTATTCACGTGACATTCAAATAAAAAACTTGATTTTGGTCATTGTCCTGGCCAAGCATTAAGCATATATCTTTTGGCGAACAAACTTATATTCATATACTGTGTATAAGTTGTGTGGTTTACTATTCACTTGGGTTTTTCTACTGCCTTTTACTGGAGCATCATCTCTGCTCTTTAGTTGACAATTGGTATGCGGGATTCTTCAAGATTCTTGAAAAATTGAATTTTTCTAAATTTTAAATTTACGGATATTATCATAAACTGAATGTAAAAATTATATTTTTAAAAATTGAAATTTTTGACTAAATTTTTTTTTTTTTTACTATACCAAACACATCGTTAATGTGAGACTATATATATGCATTAGTTGACAATCTTTAGGTAGTTGGGTTGTTTCCATGTGAGTGGGGCAAGCTTTTGTCACATCGTCGAAGGTGTTATTCCCCTATATTTTATGTTATAGTTAAGCTACCATTACTTTTTCATGTTATTTTTTAATGCATTATTTCTACAATTTTCGAAGTTTCTAGTGTTGTTGGTTGATTATTTGTTTTTGCGAGTGACGTATATTGCGCCGGATAAGACTAAAGTTTCATTACTCAATCCCATGCTTGTTTGGTACTTTAACATCTTTCATATAATGTACCGGAAAAATTAATTTGTTTTTTGTACTATATTTAATAATTTAATCCTGCCAAGAAACTTTCAGTCTTTTTTAATGAAATCTTGTCGATAAAATTTAAAATAAATTTTGTGGCCAACTAAATGAATGAATTTTCAAGTTGGCTGTCCAAATACAAGCGAGTCAAGCTAAGTGGACAATGAATGTAAAAATGCTTGACATGATCCCTGAGGAAAAACTTACGAGAAGTTAATTTGGCATTGTGAAAAGATATTTATAAGAAGTGAATTTTTTTTTATTTTTTTTTTGGTGTGGTAAGAGGTGAATTTGATTATAATCAATGTAAGAAGACATACACATATATATCTTTAAATGATTTAAAATATATTTACGGATCCATTTTTTAAGTATATTTTCTGATCTTTTCTTCTATATGTTTTGGATTTTGAGAATTGAAAAGAAAGCAAAGAAAACGAATATGAAGTCCCTAGCTTCGCCCCTTTTAATATTTTAATTTATTTTTTGTCTCAAAAGAGCCTCACCACTGCATTTGAGACAAAAATTATATAACTAATGTTCGCCCCATTCAAAATTTATTAAAAAAAATTAGCTATAACCATCATTTTTATTTTTTTTGTCATATAAATAATTATAACTTCGAAGAAAAAATTATATTATAATTTTATTTCACTTCAAAAAAATTTCTGGCTCCCTCATTGGTTAAATATATATTATTACATAATATAAAAGGAATGCATTCTCAGTTTTCCTCACCTTACGAAATTTCCTTGGTTTATGTAAATCAATTATATTTCCTTTTTTTATTTCTCTAGTTAATTTATAAAATTTATCTCTACATAATATAGTATATGCCTTATAATTGAAGAGTAAAAAATGAGAAGAAAATAAATAATCGCAAAGTAATGGGTTGAACATTTTCTACACATAATCAACAAACTGCTACTACAAATAATAATAATGAAAGAATATTAAAATTGTAAGTTTCTTCTAATTATTGAGTTCCAATAATTTAGGTTAACAAGCCAAAAACATATTTCTTCAATTAAAGTCTAAGTATCACGCGCGAACAATAGTTGGAAAACAGAAGTTGAATCATCTCTTGGTATATTCACTCTTGTATCTTGATAAGAATGGATTTTATTTATGCTTATATGAAATATTGAAATCCCAAAATAATATAACAACATAAGAAGTAAACAAAATAATATCAAGACATAATTAACTAAGATTTTACATAGGCCAGACAGTTCAAAATCATCAACTAAAATTTAACCAGAAAACTTATCAAAGCCACTACTATATATATATATATATATATATATATATATATATATATATATATATATATATATTAATTCAAAATAAATATAAAAAATGGTCATAGATCTCCATTAATAGAACCTCACTTAAAAGTTATAGAACTAAAATTCTAAAAATGTTACTTAGTTTAGTACGGACCTAATCACCTAAAATAGAGTGGAGAAACAATGTTATTTATCACACGATAAGCAAACAATGAAGAATATAAAAGCAGGACACAAAATTGCCAAAAAAAAAAAAAAAGCAGGACACGATAATATGACCTATTATAATTTATTTAACATTTCTCACTATTAATTTATAGTCTTAATGTTTTTACCGTGAATATAGATACGTTATCTACATTCACTATTAAAACAATATCATTTTGGGCTCAATATAAATAAATTATCTACATTGACTGAATAAAAAATGAATTCTTTATTTATTGCTTAAGTTACAATAAATAAAAAGAAATAATTTTGATCTCATCTTAAATAAAAAATTAACTAATCTCTTAAAAAAAAAGGCTTAGCAGATCACCCTTCAAATCTTTCTTTAATCTCTTAACGCGTCTCATATTGTCTTTTTCTATTTCTTTCTCCGTTTCACTTACTCTCTTTCTCTATCTCTCTCCATCTCACTCTCTAAAACTTTTCAAAACAAAATTGTTTAGTTGGCTTTTCTGTCAATTTCTTATTTTATTTGGTAAAATATGATTTTATCATGACTCCAATTATATGTTAAAACAAAGGCAATTCTAACAAAAGCAATTGACTAATACACTTCCTGTGTATCTCTATATAATTCATTTCTTAGTGCAGCTATCTACTTAATCATTAATGGGCCCATCAGGTTTTCTCCTTTTGGATTGTGCAAGTGAGGTGGCATATGATGTTTTCTAACTTAAAAGAAGTAAGAAATTAATCATAAATGTGTGAAAATAAGTCATAAATGCAAGTTATATTGATTATTCCTTCTCAATCATTCTCTCACTCAATTTATGTGTTTTAATAGCAGGAAACACCAAAAAAAGAAGTGAATGAGAGAAGTGCAGTTTTTCAGCGGGCGCACTTTGCGCGGGACTTGGCGCAAAGTGCGCCATTTGATCTATTTCGTCCTTGTATCTTGGCGCAAAATGCGCAGGAGGTGGCGCAATGTGCGCGGGCTTGGCGCACTTTGCGCGGGACCTGGCGCAAAGTGCGCCATTTGACAGCTTCCACTCTGTTTTCCCATGCAAATTGCGCCAGAGTTGGTGCAAAGTGCGTAGGCGATACTTTTAATTTTAATTTGACGCGAATTACTCAAAAAGGAAGCCCAATTAGAGGCCAATTGAAAGGAGATTTTCCTAAAACCTAATAAAAGGATCAGAAACAGAGGAATGAGACACTTTTTGACAAGACGGAGAAGAAAGACAACAAAGAGAGAGAATTCTTGGGAGCTTCTTGGAGTTTCAGAGAATCGAACAATTAAGACGGAAGATCTTCATCTTCTTTCTCTTCTTTAGGTTCTGAGTTTTATTCTCTTTTGTATTGATTTTGTCAGACATGAATATGTCTAGCTAGTTTTATTATTGTGGTAAGGGTTACAAACCCTTGATGTGAACCCCTTGTAGTTTGGTTGAAGTTTATGTTTATTTATTTAAATTGAAATTATCTTGCCTTGTTCTTCATTATATAATTCTTTTGGAACTGATCAATCTATTAGGATTGCGAGGGTTAGAGTTTTAAATAGGGATATTAGAATTCTAATTCCTGACAAAGGGTAAGATAACTGTTCATGTATGCACTAGGGATAGGCTACATGAACTGCAAACGTTAAAGATTCATTGATTCTAAAGGTTAACTTGAAAAGTGATTTATAAGGGATTAGGATTCTAATAGAGTTAATAAAGTTAAAGTCACTAAGGGATTATGGCTTAACTAATCAATTAAAAGATGATGAATCGTTTGATCAATTGAATAAGTAAACGTAAATGTAATCCAAGTTGCAGGGTGGGGATCATAAAGGTGTTTGTTTCTCTTTACCGCAATATTTTCTCATCCTTTACTCTTTTATTCTTCAGTTTCTAAAAGAACCTTTGAATTATTCACATTTTCTTGAATTGTTATCATTTATTTCACAAACCATACTTGTCCTTAAATCATCTTTATTAATCCAACAAGAGAAGAATAGTTATAATAAATTCGGTTCCTCAATCCTCGTGGAGACGATACTCTACTCATCATTTTATTACTTGGAACGATTGGTACACTTGTCGATTATTCACAACAAGTTTTTGGCGCCGTTGCCGGGGATTGAATACTCCAAGTTTATTGATAACTTTTGATTTTCTTGATTGGATTTTCTCATTTTGGATTGCGCAAGCAACACATACAAACAACAACTTGTTGATTTCAATATGTTGAATTAAGCCCAAACGAAATAATTTTGCTGTGTGAGAGAGAGAGGTATATGATTCTTCTGAGAGTCATTAGATAAAAAAAGATCAATAGTGTCACATGCTTACAAATTAGAGTCGTTAATCTTTTTTATCTAATGATTTTCAGATGAAGTGTCAAATTTTAAATTTAACACTGGTGTCAAAGCAATGGCGGACCTATATATGTGTAAATGTGTACAAGTGCACACACAGATTTTTTGAGAAAAGAAAAAGAATAAAATATATTTTGGGTCATCAACAAAAAAATACGGGATCCAATTTAATCTCTTAAAAAATAATAATCTCGTGATCCCTCTCAATTCCAAAATAGACCCATGTTAGTCCTTTTGAGGGACTAATATGGGTCTTTTTGAATTTCAGAGGGACCACGATTTTGATTATCTGGGTCTATTTTTGAATTATGAGGAACCACGAGTCGACTTTTCTTTTCTAAGGGATTAATTGGGGCTTGTAATTTTTGTTGAGGACCCAAAATGTTCTATTGTAACAATTCAGTAGACTCTTAATTACTTTTTTTTTATGTTAAGTTAAAGTTTTCTTTTCTTTTATGTTTATATTCTTTTGTATTTTAATATATTTAATTTTTTTTTTCCTTCTTTTATTCTAAGTCTGTAGACATAAATAAAATTTTCTAGGTCTACTATTGTGTCAAAGGATCCTACCTCATATATATATATATATATATATATATATATATATATATATATATATATATATATATATATTTATATAACAGCTAATCTAATTCTAAATATTTATAAATAATATTAAATATTGGGGCAGGATCTTATTATAGCATATAAGAATAATAAATTCTATACTTAATCTTAATAATTGATTTATATACCTCTAATTATTGTAATTTATTTGAAATTAATAATTAATTAATAAGAATAACACAATCAATTACAATTGTTTGATAAACAAAAATCAACAGTTAAAATTGATTATAAAATTTATTATTCTTACACCAATTTAAATTGATCATGTGATCTTGTCCCTTAAATATTTTCTATATTATGTTATTTTTATCAATAATCATTTTAATAATATATCACATATCTCCAAAGAAACCAAGAAATCAAAATAATAACTTTTTTTTGGAGATTACAAGGAATTGAAAACAACACCTGAAGAAATTAAAAAAATTCACAAACATGGCTCGCTATTAGTTTTTTAAACAAATCACACGTGACAAAATTGGTGCCGCTCCAAAACCCATCGAACTTTCAAAGAACCAACATTGAAAAGAATATTTAAGGGAATAACACCACGTTGTTCCATAATCATTTTTTAAATAATACAAATTCTACAAACATAAATACTAGTTGCTATAAATACAGTATTGTAGCATAGTGCTTTCACAGACAGCAAAAAAAAAAGAGAAAAACCATTGTCACCTATTCACCTCCAAAAACATGGCTTCCACCACCATGGATTCAGAGTTCGCATATTTGGAACATATTCAACAATACCTACTTGACAATGATTCTACCATTCTTCCAAGCCCTAATGTGCTCTGCTTCGAGCGTCCCACAGCTGCAGCGGCGGCGCGTGAGGTGAACGCGCCTCCGACATGGAAGCATTTCAGGGGCGTGAGGCGCAGGCCGTGGGGGAAGTTCGCGGCGGAGATAAGAGACCCGAAGAAGAACGGCGCTAGGGTTTGGCTTGGTACTTATGTGACTGAGGAGGAAGCAGCTTTGGCTTATGACAAAGCTGCCTTCAAAATGCGTGGCCCAAAAGCCAAGCTGAATTTTCCTCACCTCATTGGCTCGGATGTGCAGCCGGAGCCGCCGGTGGCGGCTGCGGCGGCGGCGGCATGTAAGCGGAGCTTGCCGGAACCTTCTTCTTCATCTGAGGATAGTTTTGAGTCACAAGGGTCAAAGAGAAGGAAGAGCTTAGCTGATCTACTTAATAAGTTAGCCAAGAATAGAAGCCAAGCCAATGTTGTTAAAATGAGTTCAGAGGGAAATGTTGTTGAGCAATGGTTGAATGATGACTTTAATGATTGTAGTCTCATTTGGTGCTCGTAGTGTACTTGTACTTTTTGTTTGTGCAATTCCTAAGTTTTTTGGTTTTTGCTGTCAATCGTAGTTCCTGATTTTTGCATACCACTATGAAATTCAAGTGGTGATGTTTGTCAACAATTATGAAATAGCTAGCTAAGCATCAATAAAACAATGGCAGTGTTGTTAATATTTCCAATAGAACACTTCTTGGGGTCATATGTTTGTTGAAAAATTGGATTATTAAATAATGTAAGATTTCAGGTATGGAACTCCACGGAGCAAAATTTTTCCTATTAAGTTTCCTTCTTTTGGTATAAATTAATTGGTATTCGATTATTAATGACCGATCAATCCAGATTCGAGTTGGATAGTTTCACCGAAGCAACAATATTTTCTTTGCCAAATTTTCAACACAACTGTGTAATCAATTCAAGATCACTAATGTTCTGTCCTAAGGATAGAGATGCTTAGTCCAATAGACTGGTATATTGATCTTGGATCTAGTGTCCTCTTTAAGGTATCTATGGAAGAGATATCTTTGAGTCAAGCAGATCACTGTGAACAGAATACTACTAACAGCGTTAGCCAATGTGGTGTGTATTTATAGAGGTTACCTGTGATTAGTGTGGATGGACCTTTAGTACCTCTGATAAGGTTCAGGCCTGCTAGCTATGCTGTCGTATTAGGATTAGTATCCTTGATGGATATCTATCCATGATTATATTAGATTTACATCTTAGATAGCTTCTTATTGGACTTGTCATTCTACGAGCCCTTCATACAGGTCCATAACTGTTGAGAAATATAGTCTCACATTGGTTGTATGGGCAACTAATGTGAGGTTTATAAGGCCTTGAGCACTCCCACCCTTTGAGCTAGCTTTTGAGGTGGTGACCTCAAGGTTCTTAACATGGTATCAGAGCGTTCGAAATCTCATCGCCTCCCACTTTCTTTGTAGTGAAATTTCCACATGTAGGTGGGCTTGTATGTTGTCCACCCTTCAAGCTCAGTATACTCTCGTATGAGGGGGCGTGTTGAGAAATATAGTCCCACATTGGTTGTATGAGCAACTAATATGAGGTTTATAAGGCCTTGGGCACTCCCAGCCTTAGAGCTAGCTTTTGGGTGATGACCTCAAGGTTCTTAACATGGTATTAGAGCGTTCGAAATCTCATCGTCTCCCATTTTCTTTGTAGTGGAATTTCCACATGTAGGTGAGCTTGTATGTTATCCTCCCTTCAAGCCCAGTGGGCTCTCGTGTGAAGGGGCGTGTTGAGAAATATAGTTCCACATTGGTCGTATGGACAACTAATGTGAGGTTTATAAGGTCTTGGACACTCCCACCCTTTGAGCTAGTTTTTGGAGTGGTGACCTCAAAGTTCTTAACAATAACAACTAACTAAGCTGAAATAACTCTATGCTGATTAATCCACGTGCTTGGTGGGTTTTCTTATCAAGTTTTTAACACCGCATACATGTTCAGAATTATAACTCATTAAGTGGGAAAACTTACACAAACGGTGGTAAAGTTGTTTTACTTTTGGTTAGTTCAAACTTGGTTCAAGATCATATCCATTTTAAAATTTTAATCCAAAATATAAAAATTAACAGTCACTGTTAAATAGGCAAAATCAAGAGATAAACTAAACAAAGAGTACGCCTACAGAAATTTCAAGGGTTTGCTTAGTAGTAAAAACAAGAATTATAGTATATGGTTAAACACTGTTATGAATTTGAATCTTGACTTTGTAAATTTCTTAGCCTAGGCCCGCAAGAAAATTTTCAAGAGAATTAGTGTTCACTAATCTAACTTCGTAATATTATGTTAAAACTCTATTATCCAAAGTTATTAGCAAGTAGAGATCTAACTTATTCCGAAATTCATGATACAATTGCTATGATTTTTTTTTTTTTTTTTTTTTATGGGAGTTGAACAAATTGCTTTGAGTTTTGTACATTTGGAATTCATTTTATTTTATAACCTCGAATTTTTAAATTTATATTATACATTTGCATGTGTAACCATTATGCTATACCAGGGAATTCTGTTTCCAAAGCCTGAGATGCTTGATGCTTATCCAACCTCTATATATATATATATATATATATATATATGAGAATACGTGTAGATTAGTCACCTAATAATTAATATGCATAAATAAACTCTGCATAATTTGAATTGATTCCCTTTCAGAGAAGTATAAAAAGAAAAGTGCAAATGCACGTGTGCGCTGTTGGTAAGTATATAATGTCATGACCTACCCCCAATAAAATATTCATTCATCTGCTATGTTCCAATAGTTTGTGAGAGCTTTTAGCACATAGAATCTGCACATTAAGATTTGATTCCATTTGTTACTGAGGAAATTAGTGCAACACGACAATTATTGTCTCAGGTTCTCGTCAGCAAATAAAATAAAATAAAGAAAAAGAAAAAGAAAAAAAGAGAGTTACTGTTGATTTAATACTTCTCAATTTCGCTACAGTAAAAACAAATAAATGAAGGGGGGATAAAAATCCAAACAGATATCCAATAGGTGTTATTCTGTTGGAAATTTAGTTAGATTTTAGGGTTTGACCTATTTAAACAATAATGAGTTTGAATTCTGAGAATTGTAATTCCAAAAAAGTATGGAGAAATTAATACAAACCTAAAATTAAAATAGTGGGGTCATTAAAATTTTGGATATCGATTCATATTTTTTTTAAAAAAATCCAAACAGATCACTGTTTTTATCATTGGATTTTCACTTCACAATCCTTTTATGTATATTGAGGAGATTGCTCTACCAAAGTGATTCAAATTATAAAAAATAAATAATAGGATAAAGACATGATGATATCTATATAAAATTAATAAATTTTATATTCAATTTTAATCGTTCATTTAATTTATTTATTAAAAGAGTTTTCTGAAAGCCTCGTATAAAGCAAATGTCATATTTCGAAGAGGATATTGAGATCTACATATCAAAAACTATTGTTTTTAGAGCTATCAGGTTTCTCCACATTTTAAATGAACTGTGTCAATTTTATTGCGTTGCATACTCTTTTTTTTTTTTTGAATACTGTGGTGCATATTCTTACAAACCATAATTATACTTAATATGTTATTTGACACATTTTTAATTTCATATGTTTTTATAAATTAATGGACAATGGTGTATAATGTTAAACTTTAACATTTTATGTACAAATTACAAAATTCACATTTATAAATATTAAATATAGGATTCATTTTTTCTTAAAGTTATTTTAGACAACTTTGTCTAATGTTCACTGAAACGACATCGTTTTGAGAAAAAAAATCATAGTATATTTGTAAATTTAATTTATTTCAAGATTATAATAATTTTTATCATTTTATTTTTTTATTTTTTACTCCAAAATAATGTCATTTCTATGAATATCACAAAAAATTATTTAAAATAATATTAGATACTTTTTCCTATTAAATATTCACAGATATGCATAATTACATATTTCTTTGCAAGATTAAAAATAATATCCTAATAAGGATAGGGATAAGAAGAACGGAGAGTCAGTGAGTATCTACGCGCTTCCTCTCTGCCGCGTTGATTCTTTTGTTTGATTTGCTGAAATCAGATATAATATATCTTCCCAAAAGAGAAAGAAAGATATAATATTATCAAAGGTACCCTTGCCTAGCTGGCCGTGTTTTTATGTATCAAACAATTTTTATATTAATACTCACGGGTTTAGGGGGAGTTGATGATGGGAGGCCATTATAAATGAGTTAAGTTAGATAAATTACATTAAATGAATTTGATATTATCTTATAACTCAAAATTTTAAGATATTAGATTTATATATTTTTTTATTTATATAGATTTCACTTGACTCAATATCAATCAATATGAGATTCTATCACACTTAAATATTCTAACAACTCATTTAATTATATTTTATTACATCAGTTAATTGAATTTTAATTTAATAAAAAGGTATATCTTCAACCAATATTTAAGTAGAAATTATAATTATCTTGATATGATAGTCTTAAAGTTTTGATTGAGTACTGATTAATCTCTGTTACAATTTCTTTTGAATTTGAACGAAAAAAACTTTAATATTATTATTTGCTACAAATAATATTTCAGCTTGAGAGAGGTACTACTAACCAGAGGTAACATATAAATTCCGAAATCATATCACACAAGGCTATCCTTTTAGTATGTATCCTTTTAATTTTTTTTATTCTATGTACTCTCGGTAGTATATAGTTATAACATAAAAAATTAATTTTTTTTTCACTTTTTGTGCTGATGTGACTGAAGAGAGAAAAAAAACTTTTCATATTATAACTATGGGTTCATTTTTTCTGCAATTACTGCAGATAAGTTATCTGCAGTAAACTTAATACGATGTCATTTTAGAGCGAAAATCATGATATTTTTGTAATTTTAATTTATTTCAGGATTATTATAGTCTTTAATTAAAATTATAATTCTTTAATATTTCAATCCCAAAGCGACGTCGTTTTGGGAGTAAATACAAATAACTTATCTGCATTAATTGCAAAAATATTTTTTTGTATAACTATATACTAACGGGAGCACATAGAATAAAAAAAATTAAAAGAACATAAATAAATTACGCACAAATAATTTTCCCATCGCACAAACAAAAAGGTTACGGGCCTTTTCTAAAACTCAACTCAATATTCAAATTAAAAGATCGGCCCTAAATTTGATTTACATTAATGTTTGTTCAACACATGTCAAACATGAAATTAAGTGAAAATGTTCAGTGCAGTGAAGATTACTGAATCTACTTATCAGCAATCATTTCGTGCGTTATATAATTTCATTCATTAAGTATAACCTTATACAATATATATATATACACTAAATATCAGTAGGTTCCTTCATAAGATATCCTAGCAATCGAAATGAAAATTGTTTCAAACATTACGAATTAATTCACTGTCTATTTTTAAGCCTAAAATATTATATTCAAACACATTTAAAAGAATTACAATCATTTCAAATAATAGTTATTCTGATTTTTTTTTATAAAAAAGGTTTTTTTTTTTTTGTAAATAAAAAGGTTTTTTTTTTGGTAGTTAAAGAGGGCTAATAAAGAAAAAAGGTTTAGGAGAAGAGAACTAGAAAGCTACTTAATTCAAAATTAGGCCGTTTGCTACAAGCATTATCAAAAAGGGTTATGTTTATCTCATTTTACATGAGATAAACATCTCTCCTACACACACAAAAAAGGGGTTGGGTCCCACCATTTTTTTTCTCTCTCTCCTCTTACATGTGGGTCCCACTTATACTTTTATCTCTACAACATGAGATAATTCTTTTCCTACAACATAAGAAAAATATATCCCTATCAAAAAAGCTTATAGTAATACTTGGATCTTGCAAAAATCAAACCTAAGCGCTACTAGTAAAATTGAAACAGTTTCAAACATTATGCATTAGCTGTCAATTTTTATATTACAAAATTTAGGATTAAAATTTTAGGGCCAAAATTCTCTTTTTTTCCAAAAATATTTAGAACTAATAATTTTTTTTTTTTCAAATGATATATATTAAACGAGAAAAAGATTAAGTGAAAAGAAACTACTCAATTTGAAGCCTAGAACAAGCTACAATCCTTACAGAAGGCATAAATTAGTATTTACATAAAACCTATAGGCATTTGGTAGCCGGTATTTTTCAGGATTTCCGGAAAACTGAATTTTTCTAAATTTTTAAATCGTAAACTGAATGTTTTTATCATATTTTTGAAAATCGAGATTCCCGGATAAAAAAAAATTTCTCCTCTACCAAACGCCCCTTAAGAGAATACTGTCATAAAAAATCGAACTTAAGCCTTACAAGCAAAGTTCTTCCATCCTTGCCGGTTGAACCAATTATAGAAGGCAAATCCCGGTGCACAAGACTTTTGTGAAAATGGGATGAAAGTCGATTATATGCCATCTTTACCCTCACATTTCTATCCCGTGACCTTTCAGTCATAAACAGCAACTTTATTAACGCTACAAAACTCATCCTCGAGTTGAACCAACTATACTAACAAACAACACTTACTCTTTCCATTCGACTTTAGGGGGCTGTTTGGAAGTCCAGAATTGTTATTGTGAGGAGTTTCAGCAACATCATCATTTATAAGGCAGCCTAGTGCTGCATAATCAGCGCTATGGGCAGAGTTCAGAGAAGGGTCTATAGTAGACATCTTTACTTTGCATTTGCATAAGAGACTGATTACACGAACAGCATCATCCTTTATATTGGCAAAATAGAGAGCAGCTTCCTTTACACATTGTCATGCAGTACACCTGTCAGCAGTAGAACGTATGTTGCTTTTGAGACCATTTGAGATTGGTGCAGCAACAGCATGCTACTGAGTTCTGATGATAACAAATTACCATTTATTGAACAAAAAGACCAAGAGAACAATGATGGCAATGATAGCTCTCTCCATTTCTTTGTAATTCTTGTGGTAGCAGATGCTTATATTTTAGCATTTGTGTATATTGCTGTGGACTAAAAAAATTCTTTGGCGTTGAACCAATATCTGTAGAGAATAACAACTAGGTTACACATACTAACATTGTGTTGAATTGTTTCCGCATATGCAAATCTGCAGAGGGTGGGTGACACTAGGTCATTTAAACAAGCCAAAAGAGAATTCCATTTCTCCATTATTCAATTGGGAAATGCCATTTCCTATATACGAAATGGATTCATAGGGAGAAAATTTGGGAGGACTATCCACATTGTCAAGGTTAACTGTCGAATGTCAAGACTTCTCCATTATATATAAATTTGAACTTCATCAAGAGAATAATATAATAACCTTTCCATTCCAACTTTATTTCAACCAGAGACAACCTTGCTTAGATGCGTCTGAGAGGTAGACAAGCTCATCAAAGGGAACCTTACAAAAAGTGAAATATCATGGACAAACTTAATCCTTGCTATTGTATTTCCTGTCCAGTTATGCAAAAACAATATAAATAAGAAAGGGAAGAAAAAACTAAATGAGAAACTATAAAGGAATGATAAATCAACTAAAAATAAAATTTTGAAATGAACTTCACAAGCTAAAGATTTCAAATATTCCAGAATTTCAATGGGGAGAGGCAAATGTAAGGTTACCAGAGGAGTTACAGAATTGGAAGGCCTTCATGAATCCAGATGTTGATCACATTATCATGATGAAGATTCCACAAATCTCACATCATCTCCAGCAAGTGCAATTATGACCCAAAATACTTCATCAACTACAAAATCTGACTATTTACAGACCCAGATGCAGCAGCCTTTCAAAGAACATCGTAAATTTTGCTATTTAGTGACTTTGATTGCTAAACGATTTTCCTTGTGTATCCTTGCAGTCAAATCAGAAACAAGAGCATACTTATTGCTTTCATAGCATGCAGTCATAAATGCTGCTAATGTTACACGATTTACATGAAGGTCCATGTCTAGTAACTTATGGAAGAACAGTGCTGCCATACCCACTTTCCTCTCACTACATAGCTTCCTGATCAGGGTATTAGCTGTCCTGATCCAGAGTTTTTTTTCCAGCCTTTCAAGAATAACCATAGCAGAGATACAGTCATCTATCTTGCAATACTCATAAGCCAAAGTTACCCGAGTAACTTCACATGGAGTAATTCCCTTTTCTATCATGGTGTCATAGAACCTACGAGCCTCACCCAGCTTTGACTGTTTACAAAGCCCACTTATAAGAGCACCATAAGTAATAGAATCTGGAGCACAACCATGGTCACCCATCCTATTGAAAAACTTCAGCGCCAACTTCAAATTTCCTTCTCGGCAGTAACCACATATCATAGATGTATAAGTTTTGTTTGTAGGGATAAGTCCAAATTTCACAGCTTCCTCAAAAAACATCTCACTCTCCTTCATTCTTTTTTCCCTACAAAAGACTGCAATCAATGTGGTGTATGAATGAATGTCAGGTTGAATACCACTCTTGACCATCTTATTGAATAACACCAATGCTAGCTTAATATCTGCCTGTTTGCAATGTTCAGATATGAGAATAGTATAGGTGACTTTATCAGCTTTCAACCCATTATGAAAGCCATTCTTAAGCATTTTGTAAGCCTCTTGTACCCTTCCCTTTTTACAAAGGCCATCAACAATGGCATTATATGTACACACATTTGGACTGAAACCTTCGTTATTCATTAGATTCATCAAACCATATGCTCTTTCAAAATTTCCTGCTTTGCAGTGCCCATCAATGAGGGTTGTGTATGTGTTGGTGTTCGGGACTAATCCCTGTTCTTTCATTCGGCTGAGTAGCATTTCTGCCCGGTTTAGTTTGTCATCTCTGCAATAACCACTTATCATGGAAGTATATGTAAGGACATTTGGCTTGTGATTCTCACTTCGAACAAGCTTAAGAAACAGTCTGAACGCTTTCTCAGTCCATCCTTTCTTGCAGAGACCATCAATCAATGCTGTATGTGTATACACATTAGGTTTCCAACCTTTACCAACCATCTCCTCTAACATTTCAAATGCTTGCTTGATGCTGCCCTTTTTGCAAAAACCTTCAATCATGGATGTGAAATTAATCAGATTAGGCTTCAAACCCATATCACTAAACTTACGGAAATACCATAATGCTCTGGTTGCAAAGCCCTTTTCAAATAATCTACTGATTATTAATGTAAATGATGCATTATCAACCACAAATCCCCTCTCAAGCATGGAACTCAACCACCTATCGGCCTCCAAAACATTACCCATCTTACAATATGCAACAACCATCACCCTATAGCTAACAGAATCTGGGCGAACGCCTCTCGCACACATTTCCTCAAACAGGTACTCTGCATACTCAACCAAACCCATGTCACTTGTAATCTTGATGACCCAATTCAATGTCCGAGTATTTGGTACTAAACCCTGGTTATGCATTTCAATAACCATTTCAACAGCCTCTTTCAACCTCCCAATCTCAGCAAAATTCTTCACCATACACTGCATCACCTCACGAGCTTTCTCTAAATTCCCATTCCCAATAAGAGATGTTGCACACACTATATAAAGCCGCATAAAGTGTCGAAATTTGGAATACCCAATGGCCCAATTGAAGAAACTCAAGGCCACGATTGAACCAGCATCATCTGCAAGTGAAGCAACAATGGTAATAGCCTGTTCATGGGTCAAGGAATCAGCATCAATGCCAAGATGGAGCCTTGGAGGTGACACTCTCATGTGGGCATGCTGATAGTAAGATTCACACACTAATGAGCAAACCCTTTTGACCATTGACTGGGATGAAGGCACATGAGAAGAAGAAGAAGATGATGATGATGTGGGTAGTGTTGAAGAAGAGCAAAAGCACAGTGCTTTTCTGCTAAGAATGAACACTGAGGTGAATCTGTGTGGAAAGCCATGAGTTCTGAGAATCAGAAAGGACACCATGAAAAGGGTGTTAATGGAATCAAATGGATAAAAGAACAATGGGTTGTTGCGTTATTCGTGAATTTCGTTAGTAGGATATAGGAGTTCTATGTTGTCTAGGAGCTACATCAGTTTTTTCATGATATTGATTGGTTTTATTCAATGATGGATTTTGTACTTTAGCAGTCGCGTTCTAATCTGTGATTTTGAAATCCATTTGTCTGATGTTGTCGTGTTCAATGTGGTTAAAAACGATATTTTACACACACAAAAATTGGGGATAAAAAATTATAAAATGTAAAATTATAACGTACTTTTTTTTTTATATAGAAACATAACAGCACTTAAAATATTGGTAAACAAATTTACAAAAATATAAAAGCATAATAATAAATTGAGATTTTAACTATCATAATCATATTACATTACTTTGTTTAATTTAAAAACTCAAAATTGTGATTCTTTTTGTTTAATTTATTTTTATTTTATTTTTTTATCTTAATTTTTCTTCTATTTTTTGTCTTCGGTATTTTTTTTCATTTGGACTAATTTTAAATTTTTTTAATTTTAGTCTTTTCTGTCACTGTTGTGATTTTTAGTATATTTAATCTTATTTTTTCTTCTATTTTTTTATTTAGACACATTTAATATATTTTTTCTATTTTTTCTTTTAGTCTTTTATTCAATATTCTAAATTTTCATAACATTTGGTCTTATTTTTTTTATCACTTTATTTTCTTCTTCTAAGAAAAGTAAAGTAAGTATACTTAATTAAGTTATTAACTAGTGTTATAGGAATGTTGATGAAAAAAATCACAGGGATAAAATAATTAAAAAATAAAAAATACAAAGGTGTAAGTGATTCAAAGCAATAACTTAGAGAATTTTTGAACTTTTCCCAAAA
This sequence comes from Gastrolobium bilobum, assembly GCF_033153095.1. Classification (NCBI taxonomy): domain Eukaryota; kingdom Viridiplantae; phylum Streptophyta; class Magnoliopsida; order Fabales; family Fabaceae; genus Gastrolobium; species Gastrolobium bilobum. Next base: position 163,503 of record NW_026898644.1, read on the forward strand.
TATAATTTAACAGGAGATTATGGAATATTACCTCGCATTCAGAATCTCAACATGTGTTTATAAAAAAAAAAAATCTCAACATGTAGGTCCTTCGCATTAGCATCTTTCAAGAAAACCAGAGAAGGGATACGAGGAACCATTTCAAAATGTGAATCAATTCCATGTATCTTGAAATAACGAAAACTTTGTTCTTTAGGGAGCGTTTGATACCGGAGAAATTTTTTGAAATCTTGTAATCATAATTACTATGAATATGATAAGAAAGTGAATTATCCGAGAATGTTATAAAAAAGTTGTTTGATATGCAAAAATATTACTGAGATTTTTTGATTAAATTTACTGAGTTTTTGTTTGGTTGATCGTGAAATATTAGTGAGAATGTGAGGTTATTTTACAAAAATAACCCCACCTTCACTTTATTTTTTGAAAAAGTGATAATGAATTTCTTCCTTTCACAGATAAACACGTGATGGTCTGAGCTTCAATTTTGGTCATCATCGTAATATCTTTGAGAATAACAAAAAAAAAAATGCAGACACCAGAGACCCACTCTTCCCCCTTCCCCCCTTTCTTTCTTAGTTGCAACTCTCTTTCCTTGTTCCTTTTCTTTCTGGGGTGATTTGTGCATTTTTTGGTGGCTGGATTCAATTTCTTTTATGCCCTCTCTTTTGCATCCATCTATGAATAATGTTGTTGCCTTATATTCACTACCTCTCCTGCGTGCAGATGGGTTTTGTAGAGAAGAAATGAAGACAACCAAATGGGTCATGTAGAGAAGAAACGACGACAAGGAAATGAAGAAGAAGGGCACATTTGTCCAAAAAATTTGGTGTCCAAATCCCTTAATCCGGTAAACCAAAAATACCACCCCTTTGGTGGTATTTTAACAAATGAAAATCCCTCACAATTTGTACATAACTTGAAATCTAGGATAAATTGGATTGCCGGGTAAATATTGAAAAAACTCTTACCAAACATGATATAATATAAATCCCACTTTCACTTTCCTATCATTCCAAAAAAGTTACTCCTACCAAACAGATTAGAGTTATAACAAATCAAGGCATTGCTAGGATGGAATATCATTAAATCCTCCCTGTCAAGTTACCTTATTGGTCGATACAAACCCCTAGGCCAAATGTTAAGAGAAAAGGTATTAATTACTAGCCCTTTGGTTGGACAACCAGTTGTTGTAATCTAATTTCAACACCCATAGTTTAAAATATAATGATAGCAGTTTATTTTGGTTAGGGAGAGACAATCATGTAATACTCTCAATCTCATGCTTCTATTGATAGGAATGCAAGTATGAATGAAAGGGTGAATTTTTTTTTACATTGGTTAAAAATGACTTAAGTAAACACCATATAAGTGGAAGGATCTATGCACCTAATGCTTTAAAGTTTTGAGTTTGATTGTGATGTTCCAAACCCACTTAATGTTATTGCTCACTTGGTCAATGGTTGGTGGTCTCTTCTCGCTATGAGCTCCCCCTGAACAGTCCAATATGTGGTATCAGAGACAATGGTGGGATTGGCTTGCCTCTGGTGATCGGGGGAAATATGTGGGCCTAAGACTCACACTTGAGGGGAATGTTAAGGAATTCAAGTTTAAATGATTGAATGTAGTCCCACATTGGTTGAAAAAGGACTTAAAAAAGAAAAGGAAAAAGTGTCTAAATAAAAAAAATAGAAAAATATGTCTAAATAAAGGAAATAAAATATCTAATGTTACTTTAGAAAATTTTGTCTAATATTCAATGAAACGACATCTTTTTGAGATTGAAAGATTAAAAAATTAGAATTATGAAGATTATTATAACCATTGAATAAATTAAAATTACAAACACACTATGATTTTCACCCAAAACAATATCGTTTCGGTAAATATTAGACAAAATTTTCTAAAATAATATTAGAAAAAACGAACCCTAAATAAATATGTTTTTCTCATGAAATGTGTGAGTACCAAAAGTTTCTCCCCGGCCACAAGTTCTTCCTGCGGGCCCAACAGTTTTCAAGTGCACGCTTATGAGCTTCAACAAACTAATATGGTGGTAGAACTTTGGATGAAGTTCTCTTTATCAAAATTGAAGCCACCAATAGAACAAGGGATTAGATTTACAATTAGCAAGCCAATGAATAGTTCTATTTACGTAAACACAAAATATGATCATTTATATGGTGCTTAAGTTGGCTTCAATGTTCCACATGTGATACTTTTAAACCAATGTTCTTCCAGTCTTGTAAATACCCAGTGGTTCTCCATGAACTCAAATCAAGAGTGAGTAACTGAGCAACTCTATATATTTCCTCCTCTTCTATTTCCAAATCCAATAACCTCATCACTTTGTACCGGTTAGTCTTTGGGCTAAAGCCAAAACCAAAAACAACAAAGTCGGTTATGAACAATTCTCCTATCTCTTCTCCATTTATGATGAAATAATTTGAATCATCAGGGTCTATAAAGATAAGTTCATATTTATAAACTAGACTTTCGATGAGTTCTATGAAGATTTAAATTTTTGGTTTCTATTTTGAAATATTCTCGAAATGGGCATGTTTTGGGTTGGATTTAAGCTTAAATCATGTTGAGAAAAATGTTTATATCATGATTTTAATGGCGGAAATATGTTGAAAAGTTTGGTTAGACCATATGCATGAATTTTGAAATTTCATGCCTATGTTAGTGTGATTTCTTGCAATGCAAGCAATGCTCCATGTGTTGATGATAAGGCTTGTGTTCCTTTGATTTCTAGAGTGAATTAGTGAGCAAACGATCATTGGATCAACCTATGGAGGTGTGAGTTGAAATTTGAATTATTTCAAGTATAGGTAAGTTGTTAAACAATGTGGAAATGTGTTGACATGTGATGTGTGTCATTATCTTACAATTGAATTGTATTGGTCATTGATTATATGTTCACCTTGTAAATATATGATTGTTAGTAGATAGCTAACTTGTGAGGTATATTCTTGCATATGATCAAGTGAGTGAAGTTGGCTTGTGCTTGGAGCAAAGCTAGAGAGGAAGCTACTACAGGTAAACTTTCGGATCTTAGGATTTATCCCTTTACTATTCCAGCAAGTACCGAGGGGACTGTGGTATATGTAATTGCATGAATTGTGAAATATAGCATTTTATATATGTTATTTTGTGTGCCACACAAGATGGTTGATTCCTTGTGTGAGGCATAAGACGGTTGTTTCCTCATGCATGGTATGTTACACGATGATTGCTTTCTTGCGTAATGCATACATTATAGATCTCTGGCCAGTTCTTTCATATGTGCACGCATTAAATTGATATATGCTTATATGCTTTATTATCATAATGTTATGCTTTTATGCCTCAAGTGAACTTTGGGTGGAGAAATTCTCCAAGAACCCTTAGTTTACCGAGATATATATGTATATCTCACCCCATGTTGTGAGGACCCCCTTTCAGGTACAGATGATGCAGGAATATCCGTTGGCAGTAGGCCACAGTAGACTACATTTGTATATTATGGACTTGCATATGGCATGTTATCTTGGATGACTGTAGCATCATATGTTTATAGAGTTTTATTTTGAACGTATGTGTTGTCGATGCATGGAGGAGGGACTTAGCCTATGGTCATATTTATTAGATATCTTTCATGTTGTTGATGCATGTAAAGGACTTTGATCATATGTTTTGTATTAGTTAAGTTCTTATTTATGTAGTCTGTGGACATTTATATATTTCGATAAAAAATGATGGAAGGCCTTACACGCCTATTAGATAGACTGAGATGATGTCAGTATTTATTGAATTCTTTATCAGTTGAGATACCATATGAGAATTAGCCCTAGATGTCTGAAAAACAAACAGAGCTTGGTCCTTTTTGTTTGAGTGATGTTGGTAGGAGATTATCACCTTGTGTGATTAACTATCATCATTTTCGTGTGAAGCCATGTTGTTTATGAGAACTTCATTGTGGTATAATATGTTTAAGCAATAATAGATGTTTATGCAATTTGTATGAGTTATAATTACAATATGAATTGTTTATAAATACGGAAAGTGTTTTAATCAGAAAATAATATGTTTTCAAAAGAAAAAGTAAAAAGTTTATCCGTGTTTTAATCAACTGTTGTGATTGTAACTGTGCTTAATGTCAAACGTAATGATAACAAATCGGTTATAGAACGAGTGTTACAATAATACTCTGCAAATTGGAATCAGGCCTGATATTGCATTTGCAGTGAAAGTTCTAGCAAGACATAGTTTTTCTCCTTATAAAATTGGAATAATGTTAATCATATTTTGATTATTATCAAGGATTTGTCCATGATATAATATTTTACATTGGTTGAAAATTTTGATGATGACTATATGTCTAATAATCACATATTAGATATGCATCCCTCTGTGGAAGCACTGCAATGTTATACTTATCCTTGAAGGGAGCCATGAAGGTTTATTACTGTACTCTTTTTTTCCTTTTCTAAGTTTTTTCCCAAAGGATTTTTCTTGGCTAAAGGTTTTTAATGTGATAGTTTGTGTAATGCTTTAGTAGAACATATCATGTACTCTTTTTCCTTCACTGGTTTTTTCCATTGAGTTTTTCTAGCAAGTTTTTAACGAGACATGAATATTAGTGCAATGATGCCTATGTGAAATTTTATAAATGGATATTATAGAAAGTTGTAACTATTACTCCATTTCCTTATATCGAGCAGTAGTTATATGGTTTAATTGAGGGGGAGTTATATGCATTGTACTCTTTTTCCTTTTACCAGGTTTTTATCTCACTGGATTTTTTTTAGAAAGATTTTTAATGAGATGGTCTAAGTTAGCGCATAACAAAAGATTGTATATTAATTACGAATATTGTACTATTTTTCCTTCACTAGGGTTTTATCTCACTCGGGTTTTTTTTTTTAGCAAAGTTTTAATGAGGCATATCTATAGTAAATTGTCATCCAATGGGGAGTGTTACAAAATATTGATGGATGACTGATGACTTTTTGTATTCTGATACAACAATTCAATTTATGATTGTACCGCTGGCATTTATCCCCCAATTTATAATTGTTTAATTATCCTTTATGGTTGTAACCCTATATAAATTAATGGTTATTATCATCATGCTAATGATAGAAGTTTTTTTTTTTCTCTCATCTTCTCCTGTATTACTCTCTAACTTTTTTTTTTTTTTTTTGTAATATATTACTCTCTAACTTTTACTTGTTATTCTCATATATACAAATTCCCTTCTCCTCAGCCCCTTTTTCATAACCAAAATAATGTTATAAAGACAGAAATCTAAATTAATTGAAATATGCTTCAAACTAATAATTCAACACTACATTTAATGATACTTAGATATAAGATATAAGTAAATATAGCGAGCACTTATAAACAAATTGTGCTGGATACGGATCTTCATACAGACCACAACAGTTTCCACGAAATTTATTACGAAGTTCTTGTAAATATGACATAGCATTTAATATAAAATAAAAACCACTTAAAAAGTTCCTTGTCAATTACAAAGATGAAATCACAAAGGGAGACATTAACGAAAGACTCGAGCAAGCTTCAGCATCCTTCACTACATATGAGTTTTTGTGAATGCAGAACTGAATGGAGTATTACGTTCCACAATTTTAGAATATTTAGCGGATATAGCCTCTTCATCTTTTTCCACCAGTGCAAAATCATAAAACTCCTTCCAACCATGAAGCCTCACAGAATCCCTAAATCAAACAGCTATGTTAGAACAGCATGCAATCTGAATATAAATAAAATCCCAGAGAGAGAGAAAGATTATTCTATTTTCCTTTGAAGCTCGAAGCCAAGATTGTTACTAGTGGTAACAAAAAAACTTAGAACTAAACAATATATTGCAATTAGTTAGGAAAATATAAGTTATAATGCAGTGAACAATAATATATATTGATCGGTAAAATCAAGTATATAGCAAAATAATGTTTCAAACAAAACATAAAATTTATTATGCAAAATAGAAAAATAAATAAGTGCATATATACAAAAACAAAAAAGAGGCCTAAATAATTAGGGACCTGTTTAGTATATTGCGTAGTAGTTATTCACACACAATCAACTCAAGAAATACTATCGAATCGAAGGAGAGAGATTTAACATGTAAAACAATATCAAAAGCTTATTGATGTCTTTCATAAAGAGTATTCCACAAATCAATTCTAAAAGTAATTGCTAATATAAGGTAATAAAAACATATATATGAGAGTTGGAACAAAAGTGATATTAGAGACTAGCAATTAAGACTTTATGCAAGTTTATATTTTTATGCACTTGATCTACAGAACAACGTAACACAATAATTATATATACACTAGAGGAATATTTCCAAATATATATATATATATATATACACACACACACACTAGATCCACAATATCTAAATAATAAGAAAATATAATTTAATAGGAGATTATCGAATATTACCTCACATTCAAAATCTCAACTTGTGGGTCCTCGACATTTATAACATCTTTCATGGGAACTAGAGAAGGAATGTGAAAAACCATTTCAAAATCTGAATCAATTCCTTGAATCTTGAAATAACGTAAGCTTTGTTCTTTAGGGCTATAGCAAACCAAGGAATTGCTTGGATGAAACATCAACAAATCCCCATTGTCAAGGTACCTTATTGGTTTATACAAACCCGTAGGCCACATCTTACGAACAAGGGTATCAATTACCAGCTCTTTGGTCCAGGACAAAGGATCATTGTAATCTTTCAATACCCATATGTGAAAATGAGCATAATGGGTTGTGTCAGTAAGGTAGAGACAATCATGTAGCACTCCTAATCTCATGTTTCCAATTGCACGCCTATCTCCTTCAATAAACTCCTTAGGTGGAAGGATTTCACGTATGTTCTCATTATCAAAATCAAAGCAACCTATGAACAAGGTAGCATATTTACGATTAGGAAGCCAGTGAACAGCTCCATTCAGGTAAACACAAAATGATCGCTTATAAGGTGCTTCAATGGGAGCCCATGTTTGTCTTTGTAATACTTCTAACCCAATGTTTCTCCATCTTTCCAACGAGCTAACGGTTCTCCATGAACTTGAACCAAGAGTGAGTACTTGAACAGCTATATATCTTTCACTCTCCTCCGTTTCCAAATCCAATAACCTCATCACTTTGTATTGGTTAGTCTTTGGGCTAAAGCCAAAGCCAGAAAAAACAAAGTGCATCATACATAACTCTCCCATTTCGTTTTTATCCATTATGAAATAATCTGTATCATAAGGGTTTCTCTCAGGTTTAGGGAGATTTATATACTCTCCCGTTATGGGATTACAAACATAGATAGGGTTGTTGAATGGGGTTGTGCATACACAAAGCAAGCCATTACATGAGTTCACTATACCAAACTTAGGAATCAATTGCTTACTTGCTACATCAACCAATGGGACTTGAGGGGGTATTAACTTTGAGTGTAGCTTCAATGGGGCAACAAGGTCATTTGGGTTGGTAGCTTCAATTAAATGCAAATCACTAGGCCAAAATCTAGGTTCAAAGGCTCTCAACATTGGGTACATAGCTGCACGATCAAAGTGCATTTTTGAAAAAAATGGCTCCTTAATGAGGCCGTTCCATTCTTTACAAACACATTTAGAGCTTTGAACAGATCTAACTGGGAGCCTCGAGAAGATGTTTAGAAGAACATGATGAGGTAAATCTGTGATACTAGTAGGACAAGTTATCAAAAGTATTTTGCTCCCTCGTTTACCATTTCTTGACACAAATTTCAAAAACATATCTCTATCCACCATATGTTCCCAGAAATCATCAATCACAAGTAGGAATCTTTTTCCTGTTACAGATCTTTCTAGCAAGTAATGTAGGTCACCTGTTTTTATCAAATTATCATCCATGGAAATCCACATCTTAAATTCAAAAAATTCTACCACCTCTTTGTCATTATATATTATATGAGCTTGGTTAGTGTTGAGGGATAGAAATGAAACCTCCCTTGCTGTGTTCATGGACAGTATGAGTTGAATTAATTCCTCATCATTGTTCTTGTTTGCTTCAGAAGAATCTGATTTTGATGAAATAGCTCGGAATTGCTTATTTCTTTCATCCACCAAGATTTCTCTTTGATGTCTTTTCTTGTTGATTGTGTTCATGTTTATGGACCTGTGTTTCACATAACACAAAAACAACAAAAAGTGAAAAAAAGAGGGTTAGGAAATCCAAATTTTTGCATCAAATCTTGCTGATTTTATCAACTACTCTTAAAAAGAATCATATCATGCTAGTAAACATTGAAAACATATATGCTAACAAAAAATTGAGAGTAGGATTTTCATACATTTGATTAGGATTGAAGAGCAGCCTGCGCGTTGTAATTTGATTGTGTGTTGGGTTTTTTAATCTAAAGTTCTTCACATAGTTAAAAGAAATAAAAAAAGAAAAGAAAAAAGAAACGACAGTTATCAAATGATTTTTTTAATAATATATCTTAGTCAAAAGAAACGGATGTTGTCAAATATTTTTTTTTTTACATATTTTATAGTTAAAATATTATTTGTCTTTAATACAAAATTAATTATATGAAATTTGGAGAAGGATCCATCTACAAATTTTTTTACAAATTACACTAGGTATGACCGGTCAAACATAGTGTAATCTGTAAGAGTTTGTAAAAAAAATTTGTAACTATAACCTTCCACATAAAATTTACCTAAACATTTTATGATAAAATAAATTTTAATTAATTTCTTTTTGTGTTGGTTTTATTTTCCTTTTTACTAGAATTCTATACAAAGTAATTTATTAAATAATAATTATGTGCAAAGAATATATATATATATATATATAATTAATTAAATATTATTCTATTGTCGAAGTTTGAATGGTTAGTCATAAAAATATGCAGGACATTTTGTCTAATATTAATTAATTCTCGTATATATATATATATATATATATATATATATATATATATATATATATATATATATATATATATATATATATATATGGGAAAAAAGTTTCCGATGTTACTTTAGACAACTTTGTCTAATGCTCATCGAAACGACGTCGTTTTGGGGTTGAAAAATTAAAAAATTAGAATGATAAAGACTATTATAACCCTGAAATAAATTAAAATTATAAAAAGACCATGATTTCCGTCCCAAAACGACGTCGTTTGGATAACATTAGATAAAGTTATCTAAAGTAACTTTAGAAAAAACAAACCCTATATATATTTGAGGTATGATCCTTTGACACCAGTGTCAAATTTGAAATTTAACATCTAATCTGAGAGTCGTTAGATAAAAAAAGATCAATGGTGTTACATGCTTACAAATCAGAGTACGTAGTTTTTTTTGAACTAATGGTTGTCAGATGATGTGTCAAACTTGAAATTTGACATTGGTGTCAAAGTATCTTACCTATATATATATATATATATATATATATATATATATATATATATATATATATGGGCAGGATATTCTTACACCGGTGTAAGAGTTAGAAGTCTTACACTCAATCTTGACCATTGATCCACTTGTATCCAATGACTCACATTACTAAAAAATTAGAACCCTTAGATATAAGTGGGATCAATGGACAAGATTGAGAGTGTAACTTACACTGGTGTAAAATGATCCTAACCCATATATACATATATATATATATATATATATATATATATATATATATATATAGGGACAGGATCATCTTACACCAGTGTAAGACTTTTACTCTTAACCATTCACCTAACTTCAATCCATCGGTTCTTATCTGTTAAAAGTTAGTGGGCACGTGACTTTCTTTCTCAAACTTATTTCTCGTTGCACCCTCTCCCATGAACATTTCTCCCACACCACATCCACCATCGCGACCTAGCCAGTTCTTCCCCCTCCTCTCTGCCTGTGTCTGCGTTGGTAGCTCCGACTAACCCCAAAGTCTCCAAGCGGTTCTAACATTGAAATAAATCTTGATTTGGAAGAGTTTTCAATTCCTCTCTTCAATCCTCTTTTACCTTTTACTATGCTGTTAATTTCCAATCTTAGGTTTTATTGATTTTGAAGTGTTTTTTTTTTTTTGGGATTTGGTTGGTTCTTATGTCTCTGTTGTTCTTTTTGCTTGATTCCTCATAATTAACTTTGTTACAAGTTCATGTTTTCTTCAACACTTCATGTGCCATTTTTTTTATATTGCATTGGCTTTTATTTAAACTAATTGTAGTTTCAAATTTAATGCTTAAATTGATGTCGCTATCTTGTTTGTTTTTTTAGGCTTTGGTTGCGGCGAGTAATGCTTCGAAGGTGAAGACGCAGGTTTACTACCATGTAGACCTTGAAGGATGGCTTTAGGCATCAGAAAATCATCTTATAAGAAGTTGTGAAAGTGGTTACAAGCAAAATCCTCCTCTAGCTTGGTGGGTTTACCTACTGTTTTCTTTTTTACTTGGAGAAACGGAATAATGAATAGAAACAATATCAGAATTGGTGACTATGGCAAAAGATTGAATAGGAAACTAGGGATTTAACATTCTAAATTTGTGTGAGTTAATACTTACAGCCTATGTCATACATATTTCGTAATTTTTGTGGAGCTTTTGGTAAAGGTAATACTTTTATGGTTGTTCCATTGTTATGATAGCAATGACATTTATCTATTTATTTGTGCCACTTTAATAAGGGAACATGTACATTCCCATAGACAATTGTTTGCTTAGTTCACATCCTCCAACCAGATATGATATATTATGTTTTACACAGGTGGAGGAAAACAATTGAAGTTGTTCTGTCTGAATTCCCAAATGAAGAAAAAGATGTTCCTCTTATGGCTGGTGTCTTCCTTTGAATGGACCTGGAATAATGTGGTTCTTCACCATTATTATAGCCTTATTTTTTTCGTTTGTTGTAAGAAGGCATCCATGTAATCATAGTGAGAGATCAGAGATGCAGGTTGGAAAATTTGTGATCTTTCCCCAATGAAATTGTCAATGGCCTCATTAATTTCAACATATTGAAGCTAGTCCATTCACACGAAGGGAGTTTAACTTATGTTTTTAACATTGTTGGTCTCAGATGAACTCAAGAGAGGGGTGAATTGAGTTTATAAAATAATTCGCTAATTAAAAATTAACTCAAAGCAATAAATCAAGATAAGGGTAGAGAGATATTAACACAATAGTTTTTACGTGGAAAACCCACAAGGGAAGAAAAACCACGGGCCCTAAAATCGAATACTGAAATTCGACGGGCAACTCCACTATGAAACTTGTGTACAAAGAATTCTCTAGTATCCTAGTTTCCTAGTCTACCCCTTACACAAATTTCCCAAAATGGTATCCTAGTTTTCCAGTACGAAACCCTAACCCTTTAGGATTCCGAAACTCTATCACACCAGGGTTCTCAACTTACTCTCAATTTCCAAGAAAAAGAGACATGTTGGTATCCCAGTTTCCCAACACAAGAACTGGTATCCAAGTTTCCCAGTACAGACCTTCAAAAAGGTCAAGAAGAAATTTACAATTAAATGACTTACCTCAGTGCTTCTTTTCCTCAAGCATATAGGTAATCTGAATTCCTATGGAGAAATATCCACTTTGCCAAAGGATGAATGTTCTTGAGAAAGCTCTTCAATTGATGCACAAGAAAGAATCCTAATCTTGAAAAACTAACTCTCTCTTTTCTTTCTTGTATATTTTTCTCTCTTTTCTCTCTTGTACTTTTTTCTCTCTTCTCTCTCTTGTTTTTTTCTCCACACTGGAATAATATGCAATGAGCCCTATTTATAATAATAACATCTTAATCTATTATCCAATGCAATCCTAATCAAATCTTTGGCAAAGAATATTTTATTTCTCTTACATGAAATCTAAAAAGATAAAATCTTTCCTAATCTATACTTGATTCCATGCTTTTATATATCTTCATGATATCTTTCATATCTTCTCCAATCTGCATGCAATCTTTAATTATCTTGGATATTGATCCCATGCTTTTTTCTCTCTTCATGATATCTTCCATATCTTTTTCAATCTTCATGCAATCTTCAATTATCTTGAATACTATTTCAAATCAGAATAAATATTATTCTGAAATCCCAAACAATCAGCTCATTAGTAATTTCAAGACAATAAAATATTATTAATTAAATTAACATTAAATTGATTGTAATCATCAAAACATATTTTAAATCAATTAAACAATTGGGGTATAACAAATATCCAACAAACATTGTTTACTTTTTCTTTCAAGTTTAAAACAATCTTTCAAGTTTACTTGGGTTACTCAGAAGCGTTAGATGAGGATAAAGTTTTTTTTTAAAATGAATTTATCTTTGAAGTAAATAATTTAAAGTATATTTATCTTTGAATTATACACTGCACTTGAAAATTTCAATTTTGAACGAATGGGTTCATTTGGCATGCTTTCAACCTGGTCCCTTTCTCATATTAAACAATCAACTAAACTTTGCAAGTCTACTTCAAGCATACTTGAGTGTGCTAATATCCATGGGAAACATCCTTTTTCATTAATACTTCTAATTTGGCCAATGTTGGCCTTCATAATACTCCATATTTGATAAAAAGACTTCTAAATGATCAAAAGGTAAAATCATTGATGAGTACTCCATAAATTATAACATCATACCGTATGTCAGCCTAATTTCAACTCTTGTCACCAAATGAAGAATTTCTCAGCTTCCAAAGTATACCCATACGTACTCTCCATATGCATCGATGTTGAAAGCATAGCACTCGCCACTCGGATGTCATATTGTCAGCTAGATGAAACCTTTGAAACCACAAAATAATTATCCTTCATAGTCACAGGGTTCTGGCAGTTCCAATTTGAAAAGAAAATAACATTAAAGCAAGGGAGCAATAAACAAGAGGCCAAGATTTCAAAAATTTCAACTAATTGAGCTCCAGAAATTCTGTATGTCGGCAACCCAAAGTGACCTTTGAAGTCTTGACACCAACTTCCTTTGAAAGAGGCTGATGTCGCAACGGAGGCTAGCGGAGAGGTTAAGGAGCTCGACGACTTATGAGGAATGTGGTGTTCCGCTTGCAACGTTGAGCAAAGAATTCGAGGAGGAAGAAAGTAGGGGTCACGTGATTACTAATTCCTAAAAATCATAGTCGTTGATTTAAGTTAAAGTGAATGGATAAGATTAGGTGTACTACTAAAAGTCTTACACTGGTGTAAGATGATCCTTCCCCATACATATATATATAGGGCAGGATATTCTTACACCAGTGTAAGAGTTAGAAGTCTTACACTCAATCTTGACCATTGATCCACTTGTATCTAATGACTCACATTACTAAAAAATTAGAACCCTTAGATATAAATGGGATAAACGGAAAAGATTAAGAGTGTAACTTTCACTGGTGTAAAATGATCCTGACCCATATATATATACTGAGGGGACTTTTTCTCAATTTCTTTGTTCTATCTCATTTTCAAAGTTGAAGTCTCATCATGTTTTTGGAGATGCCTTCTGTTAGTTTCAGGAGCATTTGTTTTCAATGTAGTAATACTTATGCGCTACCCACCATGTTGAATTGGATTTTTATTGATATTTTGTTGGTTCATTGACTCATAATTCTGCATTTAGTTTTCTGATTTCTCTGTATTCAGTCATTTTTAGAGTTTCGAAAATAAAAAGGGTTAAAGAGGAAGTCCAAAGATTTGATTACTAGACATATTATCTTCTCCATAATTTCTTTACACCTAATATTTTATTCTTTACTTCAGTTATGGATGATGAAGTTGAATCTGAAACTCCACTTGAAGTGTCTGAAAGTTTTAGGATAAATAGAAAAGAAATCTCTAGTGTTTGGAAGTATTTTACGAAGATTGGTACAGACAAGGATGGTTTTGAAAAGGCTGCATGTAATTATTGTGCTGCTGAATATGTAGTTGGTAGGCATCCTAAGACCCGAAGTAGCCTTGGAACTTCACATTTGGGTCTTCATATTCTTGGTTGTAAGATTCTTGCAAGGTCTGAATCTAATGAGCAACATGGAAAGTCTAGTACAATACAGATTAATGACGAGGTTCATCGAGAAAAGCTTGCTCGAGCTATAGTTTATCACGATCTACCTTATAATTTTGTTGAGTATGAGATGATTAGGGATTGGAAAATTATATTAGTCCTGGTGTTGTGATGCATTCTAGGAATACCATTGTGTCAGATGTTCAAAAAATGTATGTCAAGGAAAAGGACAAACTTAAGCAAATCATGTCGAGGATTCCTAATAGAGTGTGTCTAACTTCAGATGTTTGGACAACAATTAATAGTGAGGGTTATATTTGTTTAACAGCTCACTTTGTTGATGATAATTGGAGATTAATTAGTAAGATTTTGAACTTCTGTCGAATGAAGCCTCCACATACTAGGGTTGAATTGGAGACTACGTTGTTTGATTGCTTGAAGGAATGGGGTATTGAGAAGAAGGTCTTTTCCATTACACTGGATAATGCTGCTGCGAATGAGCATGCAACTTATATTAATAAATCATCTTCGTTTGCAAAATAATTTGTTGTGTGATGGTGAGTTTTTTCATATACGTTGCTCTGCACATATACTTAATTTATCTGTTCAAGAAGGTTTAAAAGTGGCTGCTGAAGCACTGTATAAAATTAGAGAAAGTGTTAAGTATGTGAAAGTATCAGATGGGAGGATGATTAAATTTCAAGATTGCGTGGAACAAGCTGGTATAGACACAAGCATTGGATTGAGAACAGATGTGTCAACCAGGTGGAGTTCAACATATTTGATGCTAGAAAGTGCGCTTAAGTATGAAAAAGCATTTGAGATTCTCCAAGTGTTAGATAGGAATTATAAACATTGTTTGTCACAAGAAGAATGGAGAAGGGGGGAGAGAATATGTGAATTTTTGGAACCCTTTTATGAGACTACAAACATGATTTCAGGTTCATCTTATCCAACCTCTAACTTGTATTTTATGCAAGTTTGGAAGATTGAGTGCTTATTGGATGAAATATTGGAAGCAGTACAGTGTAGTCCTAGCTTTTGGAGCTATTCTTGACCCACGCTTGAAGCTTGTTTTCTTATAATTTTGTTATACAAAATTGGATCCTTTAACCTCTCATGATAAGGTTAGATATGTGAGAGAAAAGATTGATGAGCTTTATGAAGAATATGCAAGCAATCTCCAAGGATCAAGTTCTTCTCATTCTCTTTCATCCAATAAATCCAGTATCTTGCACAAGTCAAGTGGAGAAGGGAGTAGGTCCAAAAAATCAAAGTTATATATCAAGGTAAGAAGTTCTTTTATGCTAATTTAATATTTTCTTTATTATTATTTCATTTAGATAATTGATATATTATATTTTGTAGGAGTTTGAAATGTTTGAGAGCGAGAGCATGTATGCTGCTGGTAAGACTGAATTAGATCTTTATTTGGATGAACCAAAAGTTAAATTTGGTCAAGGTGAAGATTTTGATGTGCTTAACTATTGGAAGCTAAATGAAAGTAGATTTCCGACACTTAGTATTATGGCACGAGATGTGCTAAGTATCCCGATTGCTACAGTGGCATCAGAATCTGCTTTTCGTATTGGTGGACATGTTCCTACCAAGTATAGAAGTTCAACTCTTCCTGAAAATCTTCAAATATTGATTTGCACTAGGAATTGGTTGCATGGCTTTGCTCTCAATCATAATGGCAACGCTTTGCGTTAATTTTCATTGTCTTTTATACATAAATGTAATATTGATTGGTTATATTGGAATTGATTGTCTAATTAAGTGATTGTCTAATTAAGTGTCTTTTAACAAATGCACTATGTTTTATTCAGATAAAAAAATGTACTAAATGGAGACAATACTCTTGATAGTTTTACCTTTTACCTTTCATGGAAACAGAGATAGTTTTCTTTGTCTCCAAAGTTGAGCCTTTTTGCTTGTCAACTTTTTTAATCAAAACCTTCCTTTGTTTCCCAAAATCAGGTTCGGGTGGATTTATCTTTTTCTCAAAATCAGGTTCAGGTGGAGCTGATTTGGCAAAGGCAGCTGTGTTGAAGTTGGCAACTAAATGGCACAAGTGTTGTTTATCACTTTATCTGTGGAAAAAAGTTTGGAAATTATTGCAGTTCATTTGGTTCTGTAGCAAACAAAGTTTGAAGGAAAGCCATGATCTATTTATTTTTGACACAGCTATATCCATATTTTAGCTTAGTGGAGAAACAGAAACTATCGGTTTTGATATGATTGAACATGGTTTTTGGCATTGGAATTATTAAAGCGGTTTGAAATTTCAACTTGAATTGAAATGAAATCCGATCGGATCATATAACATGCAAAATATCATAACATTTGATTACGTAAAGACCGATAGAAAAATGGTGCAAAATATTTTTTAATGTGGCCCGCGGGCTGGCCCTAACCCGTTGGGTTATATGATTTTTTGGCCTGTGCGGGCTGGTTAATATGTGGGCTGTTTGGCCCTGGCCCACGCGGGCTAGGGCCTAACGGGCCAGGGTGGCCCGTTTTGACAGCTCTACTTAGGCTTATAAAAAAGCTTTTTTAACAAATACGCCATAGGCCAATTTTGTCAAGCCCGACCTAAAGCCTTGTAGGCTGACCTATTTATTTTATTAAAATAAAAGAATATTTATTTTATGTGGCAAAGTACCAATACCAACCCTAATTTTTATGTGCACCGCCGCTTCTCACTCTCGACTTTGTCTTTTCTCTTAGAACCCCTGTGCTTGTAGCCGGCCATTTTCGACAGCCACCTCTGCTTGGAGACTTTATTTCAGCACCCAATAATTGTATTTTTCTTATTTTTCCCATTTCTTTGACTCTATTCCTCTATGATATACATTCTAGAGCTAGGGTATTATGTTGACTCTTTCTTATTTGTAATTTTTTTCTTATTAGAAGTACTAGTGCATGCATGAATGGAACTTTCTTTGCTCTATACAATTATTTTCTTTGCTTAGTATCTACAGTGGGAGGCCTACAAGGCCTATAGGCCATGTCAGGCTTTCTTATTTTTAAAAATAGGTCGGGCTTGGCCTACAAATAAAGTCTTTAATAGGTCAGTAGGTCAGATAGGCTAATTTTTTTTTTACGTAGGCTTGGGCCAGAAAAGCCAAAGCCCGGCCTAGCCCAGCCCATTTACACCCTCCGTAGAGCCACCCTCAAAAGGGTCTGATCGATGCTCGAAAAGAGATTAGTCTGACTCCCGTCGGGGGTGGGGATACCTTTGAGTTTACTAAAAAAAAAAAACAAATTATAAAACTTTTTTTTTTTTGGAATAGTAGACTTTGATTATGGATACAACCCCTAAATGGATTGAAAGTTAATTAAGACTACTATCAGAAAATATTTTTGCTTAAACTTTTTAGTCCGAAAAATAAAATATATGAATTTTGCATGAATTTATGGTCAGCATACAAAAACTGGCGTGTATTATGACATCTTTGAAAAACTGGAATTAGTAACAATTTTCAACACGACTCGCTAACGATACATGAATGAGCATAACATGACAAAATTGTATTCGAGTTGACTCGTTTTTAAATTTATGTCATGTTTGGGTTGGCAAAAATTGACCCCAAAAAATAGGTATCATGTCATATGTCAATATGAAATCTGAAATTGCCTCGCATTAATTTTCTTGCAAGTTATTCTCGTTGTGTCATATTGTAAACAAGTTATCTTCACTTATCATGTTGTGTCAATCCGTATAATAAGTAACAATTTATAATTGATATGTTATTCGCTATATAGTTTCGTGTCAACCCACATAATAATTGATGCATTATATATTTATGCGTTATTCATGTCGTGTTGTGTTACCCGTAAAATAAGCTAATTATGTTTGTATCGAATATTTTAACTCAATTTTAAATTCGTTTGTTGGGTCTGTTGATTTGAATTGCCAACCCTAATTATATGGTTCCAAATTTTTATTTAAAATTTATACAAGATGCATATAATGAATCTAGTTTATGAAAAAATGTTATAAAAAATACGAGATTAAAATGATGTTGAATGTTAGAGAAATAAATTTTTGTCTAAAACATGTTAAGAACATCCAGACATAGCACCACCCAATCTTTGATTTTTTTAAGATTTTATAGATATGTTTTTTTTTTCTTTCATGCATCAAGTTGCATATGAATGTTAAGATATTAAGTTCTACCAAAAAAGAAGGCAGATCTTATCTGACTTTGCAACATTATTTTGACTAAAATATGAATGTTAATATTTTTTTTTCATTTTTCAAATTAAGTTCTACCTTTTATGATATGTGTAACACCTCGTGTGCATCCGGTGTATTATTATCAGAATTGTATTAAGTGTAGCTTAATATTAATTACTTGCATTGGAAATAATGTTAGAATTATTAAGTGGAAATGCGGATAAATTTTTTTCATTCTACAGTCTTTTATAATTATTACTTGTATGTCAAGTTAATAGCATTATGCATTACTTGTTTCCCAATTATCTCATTTACTAATTACATTCATTCTTATTTAAACTACTTGAACTATATGTACTATGAGAGAACCCTCTCCAATGTAATGTCTCAACAAATTACATACACTAGGACATCCAATCAAGTCTAAATTATTTATTTTAGCTACTCTCATTTTCCTTAATATTTATTAAGGTACCACACTCCGTAGAGATAGATTTAAGTCTTCCATATTTAAATTTCATAAGGTACAAGCATTTCATTTAAACGTTTGTTTTTGCTTCTGTTCGCCCAAAATATCCGAATATTTATTGGGAACATATGAATATGCCATATCCGGATATCATATCCGGATACTTGATATCTGGATATTCCATGGTAGTGGCGAAATTGAATATCTCTATTGAAGCTGGAGGTTTAGCATTCAACCCCTTATCCCATATCACTTCATCTTGTATTTAGTTGTCCCCTTACCTAAGACATACAACAAGTGTTGACCATATATATGGTTTTTTTTTTTTTTTTGTGAAAGACCATATATATGGTTTAATTAAGCTATCTAGTACCTTCCTTGACACCTAAATCATCATATCTAAAGGGATTTGATTAAGTGATACATGCATACATCTTGGCACCTAGCAATCTGTTACTTAGGTCATCTCATATACACATCATATTACAACTACAAATATTCAATAACATAAACTTATACATGTTCCGAGACAGAAATAAACAAGCTTGTTCAAGAAGGCATAGACAACACCTATGTTCTTCCCAAATACAAACAACACATAGCATGTAAAAAAGTAATCATATTTCATGGAAGTATATAAACATCAATGCTAGCAATGCATGTCTCATGTCATGCTAGAGTGAGGGACTAAGTTTAGGTTATTTAGGGTAGACTCACTTAACTGAATCGGTATAAACCCATACACCACACTCGCTTAATCCTCTATTTATTTTAAACTATAGTGTCTCATAAATTTTATGATGCATAAATCTATAATTTATTTTCTATATCGGCTATTTCTACCGTGGTATCTGCGGTATCAACATTTTTCATCGAAAATGGCTAAATTCCAATAATTAATACTTCCCACTAATATTACCATAAATATTTTGTTGTCATTTTAATTTAATAAAAGTGATACTTATTAATTTTTTCTTAAATTTCTGGTAATCTTACTCACCGCAGTTTCCGCGAAATACGCAGTATCCTCACTTTTCAAAAAAAATGGTTTTGTTATCAAAAAAAAAAAAAAAAAAAAAATGGTTTAATTTAAATAATTAGATTTTCTATCTAATAATCTTTATTTAATTATTATTAAATTTCTAAAATTTCAATTTAAGAGTACGGATTCTTACCATATGAATATCATACTAGCATCATTCCTTTTATCTTCCTTCGTGTCTAATTGAAATGAGTATCTTTCTTATGTAATTAAATGATTTTTTTTACATAATCAAGTCTTCTATCAAATTCTAGGAGAGGTCCATGACCCTTCATGTTAGAATATAATATTTTCTTAAATAATAAAGTATATAAGCAAAGTTAAACAAATAAATAGATTGATCATTGACAATAAAATTTCAAAATTCTAACTGGAAAATGATTTAAAAACATATCAGCATTATTGGAAAAGTATAAAAATTCTTAGTGTAATTTTTTTTGATTTGGGTTATTGAAAAAGAAATCGACTAAAGGATTATCTAAAAGATTTTAGTTTTATCATGTTTTAGGAGATAAAAATTATCATTTATAAATCTCCAAAGGTAAAGAGTTTGCTCAAACCCTGAGAACAATTAAAAATTCCTTTTACAAATCACTGGCACCCTAATAAGTCATTCTAACATGGAATTAAATTTTAATTTAATAATGATTCAATTCTTCCATGCTCCTAAATCTACTGCCAGTGAAGAACCAGCAAACGCAGCCATGAGAATCAGAGAATGAAGAAAAGCCACCTCGTTTTTGGTAACTGATTTCGTTTTGAATTTTTGTTAAAATTTGATGGTCCGCCTTCTGTGTTTTTTCGGCTCTCAGTTTTCTTCGCAATTTGGTGCTACATTTGATTCTGTTGTCTTTTATTTTGATCTGGTTGTCTTTCTTATAAAGTTTATGTTATGTTAGTGTATTGTCTAGTGGTTAATTTTTTTTCCCCCTTTGATTACATCCAATCAACCTTAATTTTTCTTGTGCCTAAAATCATGGGCAGTTTACGAGGATGCTTGTATGGTTTAAGGGTTTGGAAGCGTTTTTGTCCTATGTTGTGTTTGATAAATTGTGTGAGAGGGATGCCGGGAACTGGATCCCCTGTAGTTGAACAGCATGTGCAGTCATAACCTTTGAAAAATAAAAAAGAGTGTTTTTATGATATAATTTTTTTTTTTTTTAGAGACTAATCTTTTTAGCTTCAAAAGAAAACACAAACTGTTTTTTTAAACTTGTATTTAGTTAAGAAACTTCTTTTTCAAAAAAAAAAAAAGCCTATATGTGAGTCCCACAATTATTATATAAATGTATATGGAACTCACCCCTTGTGTGTCTCTCTCTAACTCCACAAGGAGTTCAACTGAATATCTCTTGTTTAATTGGGTTGGTTTGATAAAAATTAAAAAGTTTTTTGTTATAATGTTCCCTTTTGTTAATATTTTGAAAGCATAAGGCTTGATTCATACGGTTGAATGCTACTTCTTATGTTGAAGTTCATGGTTCCTGTCATTTGGAAGAATATCTATTTATTGCCATTTCAAAATGTGATAGAAATGTGATTATTTTTTCTGATACTTTAGCATGGCAAGCAAAAACGTGTATGATCTTAAAGATGTCTGAAATGAACTTCTCTGGATGCCTATATTGGACATTTGGACTTGTTAGTTTTATGGCCCTTTATCTAAGACACACAACTTCCAACATTCATTGTGCTTGATGCAAAAAATTCTGTGCAGATCTATAAATGGATCGTTGGAGTGGAATTTTGAGAGTCCCTTTGCATCCTAATAGGAGGACATACCATAGAGTTGGTGCATCTCTCTGCCTTTCGCCTGGAACGAGAACACTGAGTGTAAGTTAGTTCCTTCTAGTTCAACCCCTAAGCTTATATAGATAACAGTAGAGCTTTCAAATCAATTATGCAAAGTGGATCAATTTTCTTACTATGAGTATCATAATCTTTTAATTTTATGTTTTAGCTTTGATTTTCTAGCTTACATTTGCTTTTTACAAAAGTAGAATATTGTGCTATGAACTCAATGCAAGTTAAAGTAGAAAACTGTGGTTGAATTTTGTTCATTGGGATTTCCACTATTTGGAAAATGTGAAATTGAACATTTTAATGTGGTTTCAGCTTCAAATTCTGAAGTCGCTGTTGCATAATCTTGGATAAGGATGTTTTTAAACATTTACATCACTTTTGCCTTTTTGCATACGAAGCATTGCTTACTTAAAATTCTTCTGATTCGTTGCAGGTACCTATAGCAAATGCTATCTTTTTTTGTGGTGATCGAGTTGAAGGGACTGGTAACCCAGTGATTGAGAGGCTATCAGATTTACAGAAACTATCTGAAATTGTGGTGTCCAAATTTGGTTCTTTCATCAATGCTTGGGTTATTGAAGCTTCTGATTTTAATGGACCTTTCGCTATCTATAAGGACTTCATACCATCTGTGAATCAATATGGAGAACCAAGGTCATACCTTCCGATTGGATTCCCAGCTTCTACATCAACCGTCTCACTCTTATCTAATTGTCTTAAAGAAGTATGCCCCATTTTTCTCCTTCTTATATGCTACAAATTCCTTCCTTTTTCTATGACTGTAACTATTATACTTCTGGCAGTTATTGGTTCTTGTAAAGAACCTTGAGGTCACCACTCCAAAAGCTAGCTCAAGGGGTGGGAGTGCCCAAGGCTTAGTTGCCCATCTAATCAATGGGGGACTATATATCTCAACATGCCCCCTCACGCAAGAGCCCTTTAGGCTAGAAGCGTGGAAATTGCACAGGCCCATTTTTGGTTTACCTTTTTGTGCTTTTTTTAATTCCACTTTTTAAAGCGGGGGACGGTGAGGCTCTGATACCATGTAAAGAACCTTGAGGTCACCACTCCAAAAGCTAGCTCAAGGGGTGGGAGTGCCCAAGGCCTTATAAAGGCCATATTAGTTGCCCATCTAATCAATGTGGGACTATATATCTCAACAGTTCTAACTTCCAAGTACTGTTTTGGTTCTTAATCCATATTTCAAGAAGCAAAGCAGAAAGATATTTTTGCATTCTATGTAATCAAGGTTTTATTGCTAGGTTTGGATATTCTATGTTATGTCATAAGTTTTAAGGGTACTTTCCTCACTCCTTAGCTTCTCTAAATTAAGTTTTATTTTTATTTTTTTTAATCTCCTCTTATTTATCATTGAGTTCATCTACCATCGATCCCAATTAGCTTGGGTTAAAGGTGCTGTTGATGTTGATGTTGATAAAGACATGACACCAATATGCAACATGAATGCTTTCCCTATTTTAAATTTCTTGTAACTTGTAATCACTGCTTGCTTTGAATGCTTTCCA
The DNA here is from genome assembly GCF_033153095.1 of Gastrolobium bilobum. Classification (NCBI taxonomy): domain Eukaryota; kingdom Viridiplantae; phylum Streptophyta; class Magnoliopsida; order Fabales; family Fabaceae; genus Gastrolobium; species Gastrolobium bilobum. Next base: position 186,530 of record NW_026898644.1, read on the forward strand.
TACTTTGAATTTCTTGTAATGTAGGTTAAAAAAGTCATTTTAGGAAGGCAAGTGAATACACAGTCTGGCTGCACTCCTTCCTCCTGTTTCTATCCACCCAAGACATTCATCATTGGATTTAGCAAAGGTGGAACTGTGCTTAACCAGATAGTTACTGAGCTTGGCTTCTCAGATATTGGATCTAATCTGAATTCACCCAATGTGGGATCTAAGGGGTTTTATATAGTACCTAAAACAAAGGAAAGCTTACTGAACAGCATCACTGAGATTCATTATGTTGATGTTGGTTTGAACTCTCCTGGTGCTTACTTAACTAACCATGATGTGTTTGAGAGAATCTCCAAGAGGCTCATACAAGGAGCTCCTCAACTCCGTTTTATCCTTCATGGAACTCCGAGACAATGGAGTGACAAACGGCGAGACTGGATTCGGAACGAAAAGGACAAAATGCTGCATCTGCTTGAATCTGAAGCCCACAAGAGTGAGGGAAAATTAGAAGTGTGTGCAAGGTATTATTTTGCTGATAAGCCTCCAGATATGCAGATGCACTTTGAAATAATTGAAAGTTTAGACGTAAGTTAATACTTCTTTATACTTGATAGGGCAGGTCCTCTGGAAAATGTCTTACTTATCAGGATGATTGTAAATAGTGTACTGCTGGAATATTCCAAAAAGGAAAAGTGAATGTGACTTTCTCTTATCTAAGCTTGAAGATTATTCAAATCTCACTAGACGTGTCAAAAGCAACATGAAGTGAATATGTAAATTTGGGTGTAAGAACAATTTGATGTATTCTACTAGATATTGATAAAATAATGTACAATGTAAATATTGCACTGAAGTTAACAGGATACGAAAGAAAACGGGTTAGGTGGGCTTTATCTTCGACATCGGAGTTGGCACTACTTTAGTGGCATAGATAAGGGAATTCTCATGCAATCGGAGTTAACTTGGAAAGTTGGGTTTAAAAACATCATCCTTGAGACTCGTTGGATATGGATAAAATTAATAATAATAATAATCACATTTCCTATTAAATCCTCACAGCCCCCTTAACAATCAGTCACCATGTACTCCTCATGGCTCATTAAATAAGTTATAATTTGTTTGATTTATGGCTCATTAAATAAGTTATAATTTGTTTGATAGTAGATAATGGTAGTAATTCTAGAGTTAACAAGTACAATAAATCCCAACTTTTGAAAAAGATACATTTATTGGATAAAAGATCGATCCAGGTTATGTTGTTTTGGAGTGAATTTAATGTGGGCTGGGACTTTAGAAAATTGGGTGGGACTGAGGTGAGAGAAAGATAGAAAAGTTGAGGAGAGAGAATAGAGAAAAAAAAGAAAAAAAATTTAATACAGGTATCAATTTTTGAATGGAAGGATCACGGGTGCATATTAAAAAATTCCATTGTTTTGATGATTCATGAGATTTTATATGGATAATTAAGAAAAAATTTACAGGGACACAAATAAATAGTATTTTGATCCATGGTTCCTTTATCATCTTATGTAGTATTAACGCTAATCGTTAAAATAATTAGATTATTATAGGAAAAAATTATATTTAATTTACAAACTCTTATAAATTATATTATATCTTATTAGTAAAATACTTTTCAGTGAAATTTTACTAGTAAGATATACTAAAAAAAAAAAAAAATTGTCAATATAATCCTCCTCGTTATCATATGGCTTTAAAATTTTAAATTTAAAAATTATTCAGTAAAAAATTAATTTAACCCAAAAACTTAAACTGTTGATTGGAGTTATATTAATGATTTTATATATCTCACCACATTCTAACAAACCGGAACAACTTTTAGTCCTCAGGTCAAACTGGCCCGGTCCATCCGGTTCAAAGGTTGCTAAATCGAAAGCGGTCCAGTCAGGTCCCTCCCTTTTCATGGGGAAAATCGAATACTAGGAACACCGCGTTTTCTTTGGTGGCGCTCACGCTGTCCCTGTCTCTTTATTTGTCTCTGTCTCAGAGCTACACTACTTCACTTTCCTCTCTCTCTCTCTCTCTCTCTCTCTCTCTCTCTCTCTCTCTCTCTCTCTCTCTCTCTCTCATCTTCTGAGTCCTTCTAATGTCTTCTACAAAGGTTGGTTTGCTTCAATTTGTATGCAATTTTCCATATCTACGTCATTCATACTAAAGTCTTGTTTTTTTTTTTTTCCTATCTGGGTTTTGTGTAACTTTGTTTCAGGACGATAATCGATATTCGTTTGGATCAAAAAGGTCTCGGAACGACGGTAAATTATCATTTTATAATGTTTTCTGTTGCAAGTAGCTTCTCTCCCTCTCTTGAAATCTTGTTTCCTTATCTGGGGTTACAATAATGTTCTGGTTTTAGCTATATAAAGAGGATTTAGCACTACCCTTCTGATATATGGCCTGTGTGAATTGCTTCAAATTTTCATGGTGTATGTGTTTTTGGTTAAGCATGTAATGTAGTGTTTTGTGCTGTCTGTAAAAGCATACTAGTCTCTGTAGAGCTGTTTGTTGATCTGGGTCCTCTGGGATATGTTCATGTTACTTTAATTTGTGAATAAATAGTGGGAGATAGGCATGTGTCTCAGAAAGTGCGCTTCTCATTATTTTGCATATCATTTAGAGGTGCAAGCTAGGTTTTGTAGTCATGGGGCAAATCTGGGACCCTGTTTTATTGGTTGTGGTAGCCTTCTTTATATTTGAAAATGAAAGTTTTTGCAAAGGGAAATTTTCTTGACAGCATAGGTCAAAGATGGGTAAAACGTTTGCACTAAAAGGGTTTTTTCTGTGTTGTTTGATGGGTAATTTGATTCTACAGTGATTAAGGGGCATCACAACAATTACAATTCTAAACTACTTTGCTTGATTGAGCTTTAACTTTAACCATTAAATCCCTGTTCATTTTTATTACACTAGGGTACTTAATTTGTTGCTATGGAGCAAAAACAAAAAATAAAAAAGAAACTCTTCGCTAATTCTTTGATTGAGTTTCAACATTGGAATTCTTGTATTATTAATTTTTTTTTGAAGTAAAAGATGATTTTATTACTCATTATGAATATATACTAAGTGCTTTCTAGCTCCAATTGTCTTTATTATTAGCCTCCACCCATGGTAAAATATTGAAAAGTTTTGGCTTCTCTCTCTCTCTCTCTGTGTGTATAATGTGCTATATCATTATCAATTATTCAACATGCACTTATTACGTGCTTATATTAAATAGGGTATTGGAAAATTGTAAAAATCTAAAAACAAACTTAAGAGAAAGGAAGAAAATGCTAAGAGTTTAGAGGATAAAAAATCTTCCTCAAAGAAGATCAAAACACAAGACAAACAAATGAGCACTTAGGCCCTGTTTGAATACTGCTTCTAAAAATAGTTTTTTGGTTTTCAAAAAAAAAAAAAAAAACTTGTTTAATAAGGCCTATTTTGTAAAAAAAACTTTAAAAATTGTAACTTTTTTGTTTTTAGAATTAAATTTAGAGAACATATCTGAGTTGTTTTTGTTTTGTATTTTGACTTTTAACTTTCAAAACAACAAAAAATACTCACAAAAAACACATGTTTCTATAACTATTCTATAAAACAGTTTTAAGAACAAAAAAAATCAGAACATAATCAAACAGACTCTTAATCTTCTGTTTCTTAGCTGCTTTGATGAGCCCTACTTTATATGGGACAGCACCTGTTGCATTGGCCTATTGAAAGACTATTTATCTGAATGCTCCTGGCATGTGAGTTTTCAAAGGTTTATAATTCTAAGAGGTTGTTTGTTTCTCTTGTAATCAGCTTCACGTAAAGATGGAGACTGGACTTGTCCTAATTGCGGGAACTTAAACTTTTCTTTTAGAACTGTTTGCAACCAGGGGCATTGTGGTGCTCCAAGACCATCCCTAACTCCAGTAAGTATATTTGTTTTTAGATCGTCACATGAAATTCTCTGTTTTGGTGAATGGCCAATTTTATTTGAAAAGGCATCCAATGGGCAAACTCCTGTGCACTGCATGTGTACAAGTAGATGACCTATATGACCAAAATAAAAATAAAAATAAAAGATGACCTGAAAGAATCAAGTGTGGACCCTATTTCTTATCATGTTTCTTATTTTCTTCTCATTTTTTGAATTTTTTGTTTGCTGAAACAAATCTATATTTCTTCTTTTTTCTTGCAACTTGAATAGCAAATGGCCCAGAGTTCCGGTAATACTTAATGTAATAGTTTCTGGATGAAAAATCAATGGAATATCTTCATATCAATTTTTTCCTATCTATGATGTTTAAGGTCAAATAAGAAATAGATTAGAAGAGGAATGAGGATCATCTTCATAACATAATAATGCACTCTCAAAAAAATTGGAACATGGATTCTCCTTATTGTATGGAGTTAAGATATGGGGCCTACACGACGGAGCTTATTTATTGTTAAGATTAGTTTAAAGTGACAACAATAAATAAAGAATTTAGATAAATTTTGTTTTATGCCTGATAACTTTTAATTTTGATGTCTGCATAACTGATCGGGATCAGCAGCCTGCCCCAGTTGCAAGCCCATATAGAAACAGTCATCCCTTCTACTATGGTGGTGTTGGCACTCCTCCTCCATCATATGGAATGTCGAGTAGGTTTGGATCCCCGGTACCACATTCTGGTGTACAGTATGATTATGGTCTGTATGCTAGGCCTCATGTACCATTTAGTCTGGTACCCATGTTCCTACCTGGAAGCTTTGGAGGTATTCTCTCAGTAACTCTTACCAGTAATTTCTTGTCAAGCTGCTTTTTTTTTCTCCTCTGGTTCTTTCTTACTAGATAATTCCCCTTAGAATCTGAAGCTTACCAAGAAACCCTTTGAGTGTATGATTCTAATATAGAGAAGGCTGCTATGAAGATATAGGACAATATTATTGTTAAAAACATTACACTTTGATGCAGATATAGTTGATATTTTGTATTCTAGAATGGAATAGAGAGCAAGTAAATTAACTGGTAGTAATTTTTTGTTTTCTTCCCAAAAGAAGGGAAAACATGATGAGGCAAAAACAAGCAAAGACTCTGGTAGAAGTGGGAATATTTTGTTACGTCATGTTTCAAAGAGCATGAAAAGTTTTATTCAGTACACCTAGTCACAGACATAATAATCATTTGACAGAGAAGCCATTTTGTCTTCAAAATTCAAATTTCACAAATCTTATCCTTGAAAATTTTCTGCGTACTCATTTATATTTTATATTATAGTGGAACTGGTGACTGGATTATTTAATTTCTCTAGTATTTTTCTGATGTAATAAACATAAACTTAGTTGAAGTACACAATTTGTCCCTGAATTTTGAGGCAAGCTTCAATAAAGTAATTATTTTTCCTTTGGTTCCTGTTTAGATCTGCAGATTTTAAATATGGAACAAAGTGTAGTTGATATAGAAAAATCTCCTAACTTGAGGCCTGTGTTTCATGTTCAGACTACAGACCTTGCCAATTCGTATTAAAATGACACTCCATTGCTGCAATGTTCCGATTGCACATTAAATTTTTTAACATATGGATGAGCATCTAACTAAAATCAAACATAATACTAAATTAATATGATGCACTAACACTGCAAGAAAAGGAAGCACACTGTATTGGACATCAATACTCTGTGTGATACTATTGCGATCCAATTGTAATGTATGAGACTTAAAGTTCCACATTGGAAACATAGGGTTCTGTGAGGTTTAAATGGACTTTAGGCTCTCCTACCTTATGAGTTAGCTTTTGGGGTGAGGTTCTCCCAAGGTTCATATTAATTGATATCAGAGCCGTCTACTATGTTTCCCAGTTGCAATCGAGCGACGCGGCTGGTGACGCTGGCATTACTGTGTTCACCTAGGGCTAGTAAAGGACTAGCGCAAAGCATAGTTATCAAATGCGGATTGCAGCATGTCGCGGCCAACCCCGAAAAACGCTATAGCGTTATAGCGGATTGCGGTTGCGGAAATAGCGGAATAGATATATGACAGAAATAATGGCAAAAAGAAACAATTTTTTAAAGGCAGAGATAGCAGAAGTGACAGAGAGAGACGCGAATAGATTAAAAAACTCTTAAAAAATTTCTGTTACACATTTAAATTTAGGACAAAACTGACATTTTGCCTTATGACAGCAATGTGGCTGTGATTTGGCCGCAAATGCGATCGCAATGGCAGTTATTGCGTTCTGGTGCGGCGCAACGCGGTTTCTTGCGACAAGGCACCGCAACGCCCATATGGCGCGGCTCGCGGCGCTATTGCGGCGCAATTAACTACTATGGCGCAAAGCCAGCCTGCATGGGCGTCAGGGCTGCAGAGCGTGGTGGAATATTATGATCCAATTGCAAGGTACGGGACTTGGAGTCCCACAACGGAAACATAGGGTTCTAATGTAGAGTTTATATGGCCTTTGGGCTCTCCTACCTTACAAGCTAGCTTTTGGGGTGAGATTCTCCTAAGGTTTATATCAGATACTCTGACATGTCTAAACATTAATATGAATTACTAAAATTGTTATTAATCTGAATGTTTGACAATGTTAAGATGCTGACTAGAAATGTTTAAAATATTCTTATCTTATTTGAGATTGTTGTCGTATATGCTCAGTGCTCTTCCATACTTGTAAATGTCAATAATTAGGTATTTATAGCAGTTGTTTTATAGATATGTGTGTGTGTGTGATGCTGAAAAAGTTGGTAGACAGTTATTTCTAGCAAAATTATGGTTAACGCTTAAAATAGGTTAGAAAGTAGAAACCACTTAAAAATATTAAGAGCTATTTATAGTTTGTACTAGGTTAATTACATAAGTTCTACAAAAAATTAATCCATTAGACATACAAAATCAGCCAGTCTTGCTAGTCTAATATGGTTTTTATGATTTTATCAGTTTCTTTCAATTAGAGTTCAGCAGATTTGAGACTTGGTCACTCCAATCCCAAAACATTACAAAGTCACATTCTAGTCTTGTATTCATGTGATTACATGATACACTAAGAGCCAAGTTAAAACCAAAACAGAAAAGAAAACAGGGAAAAAGTTCAAACAAAAAGAAATAGTTTTGTTCCTGCATCAATATGCCATTTTTCTTTTCCGAATTTCACCGTCATTGTATCTTTGTTATGCGTTGAGCTTTTTCAATTGTCCATGTTTGTGTTTCATAGCTAAATTGAAGTATAGGGATTCATGGTGTATTTTAGGCTAAATTCTTCTAATCAGCACTAGTATTCTGGTAAGATATTGTTAAACTATGTGGAAAGAAAAACTTAAGTAATGTAGGAATAAATAGTGGCAAGTTAGCAACTGGAAAGAACACAAGCTATAGGAAAACTTTTGTGTGGAAACCTGAATGAGGGGTATCATTAATATTCAAAGATATATGTAATATTTTTTTTACCAGGGTTATAATGTCTTAATTTTAAAGAAATCTAGATATTTAGCAGAGTTAAGGTAAATCAAGTGAAACTAAATAACTTAATTCAGGTATAAAGTTATACAAAATTTATGAATACTTCTGCGTCATGCTTTGCTGTGATATTATCCACTGATATCGTTTAATCATTGTGTCAGGCATTTCAATGTGTCAGTGTGATGTAGATAGAAGCGTGCGATTTAGATAATTACATTATTTAATGATTTTACATTATTTTTTTGGAATTTTACAATAATTGTGTTATTTAGTTATCTTTATTTTTTGGATCTTAATTTTTATGTTTTTTGCTTTTAGGACACTAGTTAGTAGTTATTGATTAGGATTTCGTATTTTAATAGGATTTGACTAGGATTTTGACTACTTTATGAATACTTTAAAAGGTTTATTATTGATTTCATGTTATAGGCATCTATGTTTTTCAGCTTTGGTATTGATTAATAAGATTATTAAGTCTTGAATCTGAAGGGTTTTGTTTTGATTCTTGTTGGAACCCCGAGGATACCTGATTCATCTTGGTTCTTCGTTCATTCTACATCAGTGTCTCTTTTGTGCACCTATAATTAAGTTACCATTGACTCAGGTTTTGATTATGGTCCAAGGCCTAGAATCAATGGCTATGGATATGGCTTTCAAAGTCCTCCATGGGCTGAAGGATTAGAAACTGATAATTTTGCATCTCGGAAACGCAGAGGAGGTATTTTCAGGATCTTTTACTTCTTGATTATCTTTTTAGGCAATCTTCCAACATTGAATTATATGTCAAATCTAGTAGTGGTTTATTCTCTTGGTTTCAAATAATAACTACTTATTTTTAGTTTGTTTTAGTTGCTATTGCAAGAAGTGGATCTTCTTGTTAAGTTAGCTTATCATAGTATCTTTGTTTTTGTCCGGTCTCATATATCATTTTGCCTTAAGAATTTGCTTGTTCTTTGATCAGTTGGCCTTTGCAAAAGGTTATCTCAATAGTCTATTAAAATGATTAACTTGGCTTAGTATTTATAACCTAGCTTTTACATAGATTCCTTTAAATAAGTAACATTGAAGATCTTTTCATTTTAAGAAGCAAATTTTGTTCCATAAAATAAAAGAATCAAATTTTCATGAAAATGCTCACCTTTTCACCATATTATATTTAAAAAATTGAAAATGGAATTGTATCCCAATTCCCAAATATGAAAAGAAAAGTGGTTAAGAAATCTGATGAGTGTGAAATTCACTATAATTTGCCTGTATTCCCAGCTAAAACCTTCTAGCCTTTATCTACTATACCTGATTCTCTGTTTAGTGTTTAGAATAGTTCTTATTGTCCATAATGAACTTACAGAACTTTGAGGCTCAAATGTTTATTATAAATATCCAATCAGCGCCCTCTGACATGGTGGGGCAGCAAAGGAAATCAGAAAGTATGTTTTACTTTGCATGTATTGGAGCTTTGCAGTAACATGGTAGCTTAACTGTTTTCCTGCTTTGAGCAAAAGAAAAGAAACATGAAAGAAACGACACCAATCTGTTTTGCATTATCTATGCAGGGCCAGATGGTTTATCTGAAGGGGACTGGATCTGTCCAAAATGTGACAATGTTAACTTTGCCTTTAGAACCACTTGCAACATGAAACACTGTGGAGCTGCAAGACCTGTAAGTGTTTTCATCTGTGTTAATGCTCTAATGATGAATGAATATCGCACATGTAGCCTGTAGGTGATCCTTACTTTTAAGAGCGAGCTTAGTTCTACATGTCATTTTAATCCTATAAGCTTCGAATAAAAAATCCAATTATGAAACCGCTAAATGGATGCCAACGATATTAAAACATGATTTCTGATACCAATAGCTTATTTTCTTAATTTCGTGTCAATTAATAATCCTGTCCTAAAAGCCTAAGACTGTAACTGAAAGCTGAGAGAAAGATTTTTATCTCTAGCATAATCAAAATGCAGAAGCACTTTAGCCTGAGGTTCGGATAAAGTAAAACCTCACCAGCATCTAGCATGGATAGTTCCATCTCATTACATGTATAAGCATTTCATGTTGAACATTCGAATGTTGCTTTTATAACAGGTCATGTAAAGATGAGAGATATTCTTGATTGGTTAGACTAGCTCACTGTTGTACCCTTCAAGTTCTATTTGTTAGTTTGAATGATTTTTCTAGTTAACTACTCTATTTTAACTTTGTAAAATAGTTTTTATCATGCCATCAAACTATGATATATTGTGATTTTTTGCATGTTTCATTGTAGGACTCCAACCAACCAAATAAGGGTATTCCTGAAGGTAGTTGGACTTGTAAAAAATGCGGTAACCTCAACTATCCCTTTCGAAATGTATGCAACCGAAAAGACTGTGGAAGTGAGAAAACAGCTTCTGCCAAGTGACATCACTGTATTTTACATGAGGAGGGTTTAGTCCATCTGTCTCCTTTTGTAAAGGAAAAATTACTCTGGAGTGGATTAGGAACAGAGAACTAGATAGCCTTGACTGACTTTTTGATGGAAGAGTTTCCCTACAGATAATTTTGGCCTCATTGTTGATGACATTTTTTTTGTTATGGCAATTTACATTAAGAAGATACTGAAAATGGTATCATCTGAGATTTGGATTTTCTTGGCATTCATTGTTAGCCTTTGTTCATATCCTTCTTAGTCTCCATGGTGTTATTCTTTTGGTAAGTCATATCATTGTTGATTTCTTTAGTGCTGCCCTGAAAAACAGACTGCATGTGTGCCTTTGTGATTCTCTTTGAACTAAATTTGAAAGATAACGACATACTGATATGAATGGAATTAGGATAATGATATTCTAACACCACTCTCTACCACTTTTACATTGCATGAAAGCAATTTATGAAACATACTAATAATATCTACAGCACGGGTGAGAAAGTTTTATGAATAATAATAAAATTAATTCAAAGCAAATTTGTTATTCGAAGATTTAACTAATTAAATATAAATTTATTCCAAAATACTCTTTCACTTATAATTTCAATTACTTCATAAATATAAAATTTGTATCAATTGACTGGCAAATTATGAAGGTACTAAATACTAGTAATTGTTATATTACAAAGGTTAAAATAAATTTTTGGACTTTATATATACACTCATTTTTAATTTGATATATACGAAAAAAGTTTTAAATTTAGTCTTAATATATGTAATTGTTTTCGATCTAAAATATATTTTTTGACCTTATATGCGATATCCGTTACTAAAATAACATATAATGAAGTGTAGAGACGAAACTAAAAAGGAATGTCACATATCGGAATACAAATGAAATAATTTTGTCAATAACTTTTAATTTAGTCCTTATACTTCACATTAATTTCCTGCCACGTAGGATTTCTACAACAGTCCCATCAACTAAGGTGACGGGATTACTCTCGTCAACACAATAGACGCCATGTGTCTGCGGCCATGTTGGATATCAGCAGTTGTCCCGTCAACAAAGATGGCGGGATTACACTCTGATGTCACTAATCTTGTCAATATAGACGACGACGTAGCAGGATATCACGTCAGGTATTTTGATAGGACTGATCGCGTCATGTTTTCTAACGCGTTTGACTGCTCTAGTTTGGAGATACATTCCAAATATGCTTTGATTTAGAGAAACATTTCAAAAATGTTCTTAGTACGGTCATTTTGCCTCACATTACCACTATGTCGTCATGATGGTGGAGAATGTTAAAATAATTGTATGTATAAGACGTTAAAAAAATAAATATTATGCATAAAGACTAAAATATATTCAAAACTAGTGCATATTATATTCTATTATATAATAAATATAAACATTGTAGAAATATTAGAAGGTTGTGGATAGCTTTGGTGCCAATCAACATGCAAGATATACTTAATTTTCCGATAACTTGTTAGATTGGATAAACAACAATTTGTCTCGGCTCAGCAAGTTTACAGGTGACATTCCTTGGTGCTCTATTTTTGCTACCACATGCTGGCTTGCTAGAAGTGGAGGAATGAAAAGTACCATGGCAAAACAGTTACTGATCAGCATTATAAGGAAATAACAATAGCAGTTAAGGTTCGAGAAAGTCACAAGGCATTTTATAGAACCAACAGGCTTCATCTCTGTAAGCCTCATTCAGATATTCTCATCTATTGGAAATCTTCACATGATAAGGGTACCTCTTGGCAACTTGTGGGGGTGTCATGAGGAATGCAATTGGACATTAGCTTAAAGACTTCTCATACAGAATTGGTATCTGTAATGAAATTAGTGCAGAGTTGTGGGGTATCCTCACGGGGTTGGAGAAGGTTAATAGCTGAAAGTGATTCTACAACAGCAATTGCTTTGCTCACTAATAATGGTGGAGCAGTCCGTGAGTCTCATCTAATGTCTCGTATACGAGTATTGTTTACTAAAGAGTTCAGCTAGTGCATACAAACAGAAAAGACAATTTTTGTGCAGATTGACTTACTAACATCCCATACGTGAATGTTGATACTGATGGTTTGTATATTTTTAACTTTCCTCTCTCTGAAATTGGTCTTTTGTTCGACGCTAATTTAGTGTGTGTTTGTAGAATTCGTCGTATTTTTTTTTGGTGAAAGAAAGGGCTTAACAGCCCAAGAAACAACTAGACAATAAAAACATTCCTAATGCTAGTAACAGCACAAATATCAGCAAAAAATAAACAGCTAAGTCCAGGAAGGACATGACTAAACTCCTTATAGATAGAGTTCTGACTGGGGTAGATCAAATGGTTGGCAAGCCAATCAACAGTTTCAGAAGGAATTGAAAAATAAAAAAATAGAAAGAGAAGAAACAAGCTATTCTGCTTTAAGTCACAAGGAATTCCACGCCAAGAATCGGCCTATTAAAGTTAAAATAATTGATAATATATTATTTGAAGGTCCTTTCCTTTCCTTTAACGGCAAAATTAGAAGTTAACCCGTTTCACCCAAAAATTAAGAGAGATATCGTTAGCCCACTTTCTTATCACCTCCACCTTGTTTTTTTTACGATATTTGTAGAACTCATCATAGTTGATTGCTTTTGTTTTCAAGTATTCACAAAATACAAACGATTATGGGGATGAACACAAGTTACTTGGGAGGAGAAGGTCATTCATTCATTTTCTTTGATTTTATAATACTCATTTGTTTTATACTAATGCTTTGTTATTTTGATTTTGCATCTCAGGACTTTCAACGTCTCAGATGTTGAGTTTGGTAACGAATAAACTTCATACGCGATTTGTTGAGAAAGATATCAAGGAGTTTGATGCATTCAATGTTGCCATTCTAGATACATTCACGTAAGCACATATAATTCAAATGAAAATATAATCTATCGTTAATTTCTTAGCGTTGAATGATAAGGAAAAGGACATATATAAATGAAGATAAAAATTTCGTAAGATGGTGATAAGTAAGACTTTTTTATAATTGTATCTTATAATTTTGTTATACGCAAATTTGATTGGGTACATAACTAGTACTTTTGTATGACTACATGAATCTATAATTTTCATAATCATTAATGGGAAAACAATTTCTTGTGTTGTTGGAGAAATTGTTCAAAAAATTAGTGAATTCCTTTAGTTTTACTTTTATTTTTTATTTTTTTTTAAGTGATGAGTCTTACAACATGATATGTTTGGATGGAGATTAAAAGTTTCTCCGAGAATCTTTAATCCCATCTTTAATTGTGAAAATATTTTACTTTATTTTTTAATTTTTAATTTTTTAACTTTTTGGAAAAGATGTCCTCTTTTTAAAAATCAAATTAAGTTTAGCCATCGCAGAAATAAAATAATAAACTTTCTTTTCGTTTATTTTGCCATGCATTTTCTACACTAAATCATTGAAAATGCAGAAGTATTAGACTATTAGCCAAGGAATCTTGAAAGAAGATTTCGTTTTAAATGGGATACAATGCATAATTTGTGAAGTCTTTCTTGTTGTCCACTCTTTCAGAAGGGTGGTTAATCTTTGTTAAAAATATCCGCAGATTCTCACAATTTGGTTTCACATTATCAGCATATATAGCAACAATTTTAACTCGTACTCGCTAGCTAATACAAGTTTTATGCAGCACTATCAACATGGCCTTACCAGGCAAGCATTATGATGCACCAACACATAATAATGTAAAGGTTAGTTAACTTCTGAAATAACTTACGTCATTTGCATGCATCATGCCAACTTTCTTAAACAGTTAAGTTTCTTTAATTTGCATCAGTTAAGCTTCTTAAACCCAGCACCCTTGTTTCTTATTATTTTCATTCAAACTTTTTATCACTACTTCAGACTAGACTCGCCCTCTTTATTCAAACATTTGCATAAAGCAAAGAAATTTTCAGCTATACTCACATATTGTCATCTTGCACAGGACTTTTACGAGCAATGGAAAGTAGCAAATGAGGAAACCAGAAACAAGATGTTCAGTGAGTTTATGACTAAGAATGTGAATATCAACAAAGTAGATGAATCTATGATAATGACTGCATTAGTGGCACCTCCAGCAGCCATGGTGGCTAAGAGAACAGGACAAACAGTGCCTCAGCTAAAACTTATGAATGCAATTCCTGATGTTTTGTTTGTGCCCTCAGTTACAGTTTTGGCTCTCATTGCTGTCAAGATTCTAAGATTAAGGTTCATTGGACTTAAGACAGAGTCCCAGGAAACTGAACTTGTTCCACAAGCAACTGAACCTGTTCCACAAGCAACTGTACCTGAAACTGAACCTGTTCCACAAGCAACTGAACCTGTAATATTTGAAACTGAACCTGTTCCACAAGCAACTGAACCTGTAATATTGGAAATTGAACCTGTTCCACAAGCTACTGCCCCTTCACATCCACCCCACCAGGACAATACCTGGTGTAAACTTTGCGAAAAATACCATTGAAAAACATTCACATATATACCTGTGCCTCATTATGTATATATGTTATTTTATTGTTATCATTTCATGTTGGAAGAAAATATGTCATCAAAAAAGAAGAAAACGTTACTTCTTCTTTTTTTTATTAACTCTCTTTCATATCATATGGATATTTATAAGTGACTTACATTACCATATTCATTTTACTATGTACGGATAGTCTTGATACCTTGAACATTTATTAGTCACTGGTTATATGTAGTATGTAAGATTAATTTTTAGATATTTCCTATTATTATAATCATAAAACAAAATATCAAAAACCTCCCTCAATATATATGTATATATAGGAATAACAACTTCTCGTGTTGCCGAAAGAGTTGTTATTTTGCAGCTGACACAATAATTAAGAGAGAAAGAAGGAGAAGAAGTGAGAGAAAAAAATTGAAGTGAACTCCACCATTTAACATATCTATAACATAATAAGGCTATTCTTCTTTAAAAGGAGGAGTATAATATATATATATATATATATATATATATATATATATATATATATATATATATATATATATATATTATGCTAATTTTTTTGATTTGCATATCCTATGAAGCAGCGACACTTCAAAATTTTTGATGTGTCGTGTCCGACACTTCTCGACATTCTGACACTCCAATACTCGTTGCAAAGACTCAAAAAAAGTTCAAAAATTATGTTGTGTTTGTTCTGCCCTAGGCAGATGTGTCCAATTAGGATTGGATGATTGATCTATGATTCAAGTGTCTTCTCTGGATACCTATGAGTTAGGTATCTTGAGGACAGCAGATCACACACTATCTGATGGCCTTAGCCTTGGGAGAGGTGTGTGTGTACTATCTAGGCTGCGTACATAGGTAAAAAGAGATTAGGTCATACCTGTAGCGTTTAGCTCCTATTTATAATGCTTACCTGTGGGCCTGTGCTGATCATGGGCCTTACTAACCATGGGCCTTACTAACCATGGGCCTCATTCTGGTCCATAACAGTGTTGCATTTTGAGTTCTAACTATTAGATTTGTTAAATTACGATTACTATTTTATTGAGTTTAATATAAATATTTGGGATATCTTATGTTTCTTTGCAAAATTGATGGGTATTATAAGTTTAGCTTTATTCTTTTGTTAAATTATTGAATATTAAATATAACATACACTACATAAATTAAAAATATTATATAATATCAAAACTTATCATAACGTGTCAAAATTTTAACATTTTTTAAAATTAACGTATCAGAGTGTCGTATCTCGTATCCCGTGACGGTGTCGGTGGAACATAGTGCATATCCTTGCTTGACCTTGCACATCTATTCTCTTTTAAGAACTGATGAATTCTGCGAAATTCGCAAAACGAGTATGAATGCCTGAAGTTTTTATTTAGATTTTTTTTTGGTTTAAATTTCGATTAATTAAGAAATAAAAGAAAGTAGCTTACAAAAAAAAAAAAGCAACTTGTGTCTCTACGCATCTTATTCGTGATGCATTTCAAAAAATTCATTCGTGATATATAGTTGCTCTTCTAATTTTTATCCTTTTTTTTAAGTGGGTGTGTTTGATTGTGTTTTGATTTTTTTGTTTTTAAAATTATTTTGCAGAATAGTAAATAAAACAGGTATTTTTTATTTTGAAACATAAAAGTCAAAATACAAATTAAAAATAATTCGTATATGCTATAAATTTGATTCTAAAAAAATTATTTTTTAATTTTTAATTTTTTTTTTTACAAAGCATGACTTATCAAATGGGGTTTTTTATTTTTTATTTCTGAAAATCAAATTATTTTTCAAAATATATTTCAAACAGGCAATCGTTCCTCTTTTGAAAAACTTGTGTTTCTATAATTTTTGGCTTTTGGACTAACGTGATCCACTCTAATTTTTTTTATATGGACCTAATTACCACGAGTTGACTATCGGGCTAAAAAATTATATTATTATTATTATTTTAATAAAAAATTATGAAAATATAATTATTTTGAACTATTTTACGAATATATTGGAGTGGATTTCGCCCAAATAAGGCAAGACCACTTTCGTCCAATTAAGGCGAGTTTCTCCCTAGGAACTCATCCAAAAAAGGCAATATTGTTATTGTCTAATTTGGACGAGACCCAATGTCATTTACGTTGTGACATGTGGCACAAAAAATTAATAATATGTGACCAAATTCCTTTAATTGAGATGTCATTGTGTAGATCTCAAAAAATTATATTGAATAAAAAAAATACCTGATTAGTACACCCAATTTAAAAGTTATGATCTTCTGAAATTTTATGGTCAAAATACTCATTTTTTATATCACGTGTCACCAGTAACGTCCAGCCGCTTCAAGAAGCGATGACTATCCCCACATACTAATACGAAACTTTTCAGTGTGTTTTTTCCTCACTCGCACACTTTCCAGGAAAACTTCTCAGGAGTCCACTCATCCCAGAATTTCCCCAAGTACGTTTAACTATGGAGTTCTTCCGTTCCGAGCTACCGAAAAGTAGATGCATCTTGTTAGTATAGGTAGTACCAATTAATTCTTATAAGTTATCCCAAACTGTGCAGTCTCACACCTGCACAATCATTAGAATCCCTCTCTTTTGGGTGTCGATTCGATTCATCATGCATGTAACCCCCGCTAGAAGTCTGTCAAGAACAGCTCGTTGTCCGTGCCTCTTTGCACCGGCGATCACTCCTCGCCCTCGTCAACGCTCGGGATGTTACATGTTTGGTCTCGCCCAAATTAAACGAGAGTGATCTAGCTAAAAAAGACGAGTTTGTCAAAAGGAATTCATCCAAATTAGGCAAGACTTACTGTAATAGATTTATAAAATAATTTAAGATAATTATGTTTTTGTAATTTTTTATTGAAATAATAATATATTAATTTTTTTCCCTCCGGACATGCCTACTATAAATCTAGGACTAATCTCTAATAATCTTAATTCGGAACTTGGTTAAAATTCACCGCCCTTCCAAATATCCAAATATATATTTATACCGAAAAAAATATATAATTTTTAAATAAGTGATTGTGATCAAATCATATATCTATATCCATTTTGATTAATTTGAAGGTAACACATTACACATACTTAGTATTTCCGATTAAAACCAACTTACTGATTCACAATTTAAATTGTGATCCGATAACCTTACTTTGAGTTTCAGCCATTATTTTTAGTTAAATAGGTTTATTATGGGTGATGAGTCGCAACCTCAGCGAACCCTGTGGAGCGATGCAGAAAGAAAATGCTTTTACTTGCTTCAAAGGAAGAACAAGAGCATCACCATTCTCCTCCAAGTTCATGCCTTTATGCTCCGAAACTCTATCCACAACAACCTCAACCTTCTCACCAAGTTCATCACTACCTGCGCTTCCCTCGCTGCCTCTGCTTCTGCTTCCCGCCCCAACAACGCTGTTGCCATAGTTCAACACGCTCGTCGCTTCTTCGACCACAGCGCCACCCACAAGCGCGATGAGTTCCTATGCAACTCCATGATCAATACCCACTTCGCCATTCGCCAGTTCGTTGAGCCTTTCACCCTCTACAGGGACCTTTGCAGGGGAAAAACCACTGCTTTCACACCTGGTGGCTACACCTTCACCGCCCTTGCAAAGGGTTGCACCGCCTGCATGGCCACCGGAGAAGGCCTACAGGTTCATGGGGTCGTTGTAAAAAATGGGTTTTGCTTAGATTTGTATGTGGCTACTTCGTTGGTTGATATGTATGTTAAGTTTGGAGTTGTGGGTAGTGCGCGGAAAGTGTTTGATGAAATGTCTGAGAGAAGCAGAGTATCGTGGACAGCGATTATTGTCGGGTATGCTAGGTGTGGTGATGTGAGTGAGGCCAGGAAGCTTTTTGATGAGATGCCTGATAGGGATGCTGCTGCTTTTAATGCTATGATTGATGGGTATGTGAAGTTGGGGTGTATGGGTTATGCTCAGGATTTGTTTGACAAGATGACTGATAAGAATGTAATTTCTTGGACTAGTATGATTTCTGGGTATTGCCATAATGGTGATGTTGGATCTGCTAGGTTGATGTTTGATCTTATGCCTGAAAAGAACTTGTTTACTTGGAATGCAATGATTGGGGGCTATTGCCAAAATAAACGACCCCATGAGGCATTGAAGTTGTATCATGAAATGCAGTCGAGTGCGTCCGTGGAACCAAATGAAGTGACTGTTGTGAGTGTTCTTCCTGCTATAGCTGATTTGGGTGCTTTGGATTTGGGCCGTTGGGTTCACAAGTTTGCCCAAAGGAAGAAGCTTGATGGATCTGTTCGTGTCTGTACTGCCCTGATTGATATGTATGCAAAATGTGGTGAAATTAATAAAGCAAAATTGCTTTTTGAGGAGATGCCTGAAAAAGAAATAGCTTCCTGGAATGCTTTGATAAATGGTTTTGCAGTCAATGGCTGTGCAAAGGAAGCGTTGGAGGTATTTGCAATGATGATACAGGAAGGGTTTAAACCAAATGAGATAACAATGATTGGTGCATTATCTGCTTGCAACCATTGTGGTTTGGTAGAGGAAGGAAGACAATGCTTCAAAGCAATGGAGAAGTTTGGAATTGTACCTCAGGTTGAGCATTATGGTTGTATGGTTGACCTTCTAGGAAGGGCTGGATGCTTAGATGAGGCTGAAAAATTGATTCAGACCATGCCTTACAATCCTAATGGGATAATACTGAGTTCTTTTTTATTTGCTTGTGGTTACTTCAAAGATGTTTCAAGGGCTGAAAGAGTGCTAAAAGAGGCGGTGAAAATGGAGAAGGAATGTGTTGGAGACTATGTGATGTTGAGAAATCTGTATGCTACAGAACAAAGGTGGACAGATGTGGAGGATGTTAAACAAATGATGAAGAAAAGAGAATCAAGTAAAGAGGTTGCTTGCAGTGTTGTTGAGGTTGATGGTAGCTTTAGAGAGTTTGTGGCTGGTGATTACTTGCATTCGTATAGGGAGGTTATTCAGTTAACCTTGGAGCAGTTATGGAAGCACATGAATGTTGAAATAATATATTGAATTTTGAAACACGAGAGTTGAAAGAGGGAGGGGTCTAGAGGAAGTGAAAATTGGAAAAATTACAAGAACATGTGTATTTCTGTATCCCTTTAAAATTTTAGGTCCATTCAAGATCATGGCTCCTAACTCAACCAGAAATCTTTGGTCATAGACTGGCAGGTAAACGGTGACAAGATTTGAAAACAAATCTGGAAGTTTACCTTGTTAACTAGAGCCGGCACCCAAATTACATGTTAGTTGCGGGACTTATATGGCTATGCTAGAATTATGACTCTTCATTCATTCCTACTTACTATGTCTTCACTTGAGTTACACAGGGTTCCTTTTTTATTTTCTAGTGGACTCCGTAGGAAGTTAGAACCATACACTGATACTATCTTCTTTATAGACCCTTTCCTTCTACAATGCAATATGTATTGAGCTTATGATAGCTTTTTGTGATGAAGTATTTACTGACAAAATGCAAAACATAATGGGAATGCTCGTGAATTTCATTCATTGGCTTCTTGTTTTTGCACTTTATTGCATTACTATTTTAATTGAGTCAGATTTGAGTGGGCCTCACATGTTGGTCTTATTTTGTTTATTCCTAAGATGCATCTTTACTAAACATATATCCAGGCTCTATAGAGGAGTCGAGGGCTCAGTCTCAACAATGAGTTCAGAGAAAAGAACACGATCATTCTTGTCAAGATGCATAAAGGATATGTAGTGACTATATGGAGCAAAAAGAAAAAACATTCATTATCCCCAAGATAATCATGAAACATTATTCCCTTGAATAAGAATCCTCGAATAAACTAGCTTCCTATGAAGACAGAGCATCCTACGTATATTCACGTCATGGAAAATTGGA
The DNA here is from genome assembly GCF_033153095.1 of Gastrolobium bilobum. Lineage (NCBI taxonomy): Eukaryota > Viridiplantae > Streptophyta > Magnoliopsida > Fabales > Fabaceae > Gastrolobium > Gastrolobium bilobum. The sequence continues at coordinate 206,732 of NW_026898644.1, forward strand.
CTCATTTCTTGATGTAAGAAAAAGTACTCATGACATAACCAGAATTTACACATTACTATGCTGCAGCATTTTTTTTATATAAATTTTAAGTTCCTCCAGCTGTCTCCAGAAATAATCATTACCTCCGGCTCCAACTTGGGCCAGAATTCTTCCTTCCCCTCCTTGTGTTCCTAGGAAAATTTGACCTCGATGTAGAACATGCTTTCAAAGTAGAATGTGTGTTATGTGCAGCATTCTCAGTGAACAAGTCAGGTTCTGAAACTTGTGCAGGGGAAATGGATTTCAGATCTTCAACTGATTCCTCGGCTTCCTCCACAAGCTGATTTCCAACATATTCAAAATCATGAGGCTCTTCCTTAGCTGCCTGATTTTGCATACAAGAAAAGGACAACATTACAAATTTACAATGTTTCTAATGATCTTAAAACACAGAGACTCAGAGATTGATCAAAGTTTGCCCTTCCAACATACAACCTTAGTAGATGGATGTCTGGATCCATGAATTTTAAATTTCTTGTTATCAACTCAAAATTTCAAATAAAAATAGACATCAAAGAACATAGCATTAACAAGTGTTATCCTGCAATAGGAAATGAGGACTGCAATTTTGTACCAAAAAGTACTTCCAAGAAGCACGCACACGCACACGCACGCACGCACACGCACATATATATATTAGGCACATGACATGGCAGAACTAGGAGGATATATAATCCTTGAAATACAACACGGCAGGGATACAGCAAATCAAGCGTGTTCAGATACAAACATTTTACCATTACATGCATAAGAAAATTTTAAAATCAACCACCAAGGACATTCATTTGAAAGGTTAAAAAAAAAAGTTATACACCTCAATTTTCTGTTGTGAATTGGATAACAAGAAATGAAAACAACCATAAGCTGCACTATAAAAGTTCATTGGCATCTCAATTCTTGTGACCAACTTTCCTTCTTGGATAGATCATGTAACCGAAACTCAAATAAATGGCACTACCAATTGCAAAACCAAGAGCATGATGCAAGCAGTGAAAAATTCCATTGTTAAAAAGGTAGAAAACATCAAGCATAACCACATATACTTGTTCATAATTATCATAAATTTACACAAGCAAAATAGAAGATACAATACATTCAAGTTGAAATTACTTTCGTATAAAAAAGCTTACATTTCCCCATGGAACTTCACGCAGCGGCCTATTGGTGGTTTCAATAAAGGGAGTTATCCCTTCCCGAGTTGATAGTGTATTTTCAGTCGTAAGCACATCTTCCATGTATGGCTCAGATTTAAGCTGGGATGAAGCATGGACAAAACTAACTGGCATTGTGTTTCCATTACCAGCAAAAGTAGCAGAATTATGACCAAAATGATTAAATCCATTAGATGGCCTAATCATGCTCAATTGAGTTACAGAACAGAACTTTCCTGGGTTTTCACTAACCACATTATCAACCCGAGTTTTCAATTTCTGAACTTGTGACATCACTGCTTCAATTGTTTCAATGATGTCATCCAAGGATTTGTTATCTTCATGATCTACCGAAGACCACAAAGCCTTGAACTGGAACTCATCTAAATTATCGGCATTATCTCCTGATTTCACTGACACAAAATGTAGAATTAAAAATTTAGAATCTCATGGAAAGTGGAAACAATTGATTAAAACCTGTTTGGTAAAAATGGTTTATACTCATATACTTAAAAGTTAACACATTAAAATAATGATGAAAACTTGTTTATGTAATTGTTTCACCTTATTCAATTCACAATTTAAAAATGAGACAAATTTCACTAGTCAGGTGATCAACAAAAACACCATTATGTACATTACTGTTACTCACTCGTGGCAACACCACCAAAATCTTCCAAACAAGCACCATGAGCACGGTCTTTGTTCTCTGGACAATGAAAGAAGAGAGAAAAAAAATTATTATATAGGAGAAATACATTGGCAAAAATTAATATAACCAACAAAGAAACGTCATACCATAGTAGGAGAATATACTATGGTTTGACAAGTACGATGATAAATCACACTCTTCATCTCTCTTCCTTTTCTTTCTCTTCATAACTTTATCCGTACAAAAACCATCAGATATAGGTACTGACTTGACACCACATCCATCTACTGTGAACTTCGAAAACTCGAGCTTCTTTCTATAATCATATGCCGCAAGCTCTTTATTATATTTCTGTGCTTGAGAGTTCAGTCTCTTCAGTTGCAATTCTAACCACTTACAGCGCCACCTAATTGGCTGAATGAACCTCCTCCAATGATCTGTCACCTTTTTCTTTCTGAATGGTCAACAGTGTAAGTTGTTATACACACAAGCAATTGATATTCCAATCAAACACATAGCAACCAACCCAAAGTAATTTGGAATACAAACATAAGTTACATAACACACATCAAAACTTTAATCATGACAACAAAAATAGCCGATACATTTAAAATTTTTATTTTTGAGCAGACTGCATTACATAATATTAATAAAAAAAGTATATTTAAAACATGATTCTTCTGTAATGCCTATTAGAAATTATCCCAAACAAGAGTTGAGTCAGGGCTTCAGAGATGCATTTTATTATGGAAAAAACATGGAAATTGATAGCAGGAAAGATCTAATGATAACTGTAATGTACATTCACATTTCTTCTGCATGGTGTGAGTTCTTTTTCCATTTTTTTTGTTAAGTCTGTTTTCTTGCTTTCTACAGGCAATACAGGAAGAATTGAAACTGAGTTTGAAACACACCTCGATTGAAGTGGCACATCAAACATTGGCAATTCATCTTCGGCATTGCTGAATGCCGAGCCTGAGGCATTCTCCACGTCAGAACCTGTATCAGTATCACCAAAAGAACTGTAACTGGAAGACTCATTCTCACTGAAATCATCACAGGCATCTTCCACCACCTTGCCACCAGAGCTTATGCACCCACTCCCAACAATATTAACTTGCACATCCTCCTCATTCCCACAGGACACAGGAGTTTGTTCAATTCCCTTACAGTTAGTTCCAGGCCGCAGAACCACCTTTTGTTCTTCTGATTCTGAAAACGCGGTGGCAGGGACAGCTATATTCTCTTTTTCTAGGGCAGCTTCTTCTGACTTGTCATTCATCTCCAAGTCTGAGCCCATTTTTCCAAAATCATGCAATCTTCCCTGTTCAGAGATCATAGCATTGAACAGACCACAACGTTATGATTGGAATTGCAAGCATATGAATCCCCTACCCAGTTTACTGAAAAATCAGCATGCCCCACAAACACATAAGAAGAAATTGCATGCTACAAGTTGTAAAATTTATTAATAATTTCCCCAAAAAAAAAAAACTAGTAAAATCTTCATAGAACTGGGTTAGTGCAAGAAAAAAAATTTATCTTATCTTAAAGGGGTTCTTATTACCGACAAAAAATTCAAACTTCTCCCCCAAATTCAACACAAACCCACGAATCAATCGAGTAAATGTAACCACCGGACACAGAGAGAGAGAAAAAAACACTTACAAGAGAAGAGAGAAGGGTGAGTGAGGTTGATTTTCCTTAGCCAAGTAGGATTGTTCTTCAATGAGCTGCGACTGCGTAGTATTCACAACACAAACACTCTGCGTCAGCCGTCAGGCCTTGTTTGTACTATGTTCCCTACGTTTCTTTTGACCAGATATTATATATATATATATATATATATATATATATATATATGGGAAAGGTTATATTTACTACCTTTTTTTCTTACTACTTCTTACTACCAAATCTTAACCGTTGATTTCCTTCAATCTAACGGTTATAATTTATTGGATTACATTTATTAATTAATTATTAATTTTCAATAAATTATAACCGTTAGATCAACGGAAATCAACGGTTAGGATTTGGTAGTAAGAAGTAGTAAAAAAAAAGGTAGTAAGTATAACATTTCCCTATATATATATATATATATATATATATATATATTGGGATATTATAATTATTATATATATATATATTATCATTATTATATATTGTAATTAATAATTATAATATATATAATTATTATCTCTTTTTCTTATTATCTCTTATATCAAATCTTAATCGTTAATTTTCGTCAATTTAATTGTTATAGTTTATTAAAAATTATTAATTAATTAATAAGTATGACCCAATAAATTACAACCTTTAGATTGACAGAAATCAACGGTTAAGATTTGGTAATAAGAGATAGTAAAAAAAAGAAGTAATAATTATAACCTCCCCTCGTATATATAATATGAAAAGTTATTATCTTAGTCAACTCAAAACGATGTCGTTTTAAAAGCAAAAGATTTAAAAATTATAATAATAAAAATTAAATAATTATAGAATAAATTAGATTATAAAAATAATTTTTTTTTTCAATCTCAAAATATCATCGTTTCACTTCAATAGAAATAAATTATCTAAGATATATTAAACTCGTATAATATATAATATAATATACATCACAATATCGGGCTTAATTTTTGTGCTCTCTTTTCAAACATAGGAGGAAAATGATTGATTAAAAATTTAAAAGGAACGAGGAGTATAAATAAAGGAAAAAGTGTTTGTCATTCTAATTGAGATAACATTATGTCCTTTTAAGAGAGAGATATACGCAGAAAAAAAATTATTTAAATTTTAAATTAAAAAAAAAAACTACTCACTTTCTCTCTTCCGTGATTTCCATTTTTCTGTGTCTATCTCTTTCTTAAAATGACATAACTTATGTCATTTAAAATGACATACATCAAACCCATAAATAAGAAAATATTTTTTTTTTATAAAGGATCACAAACCTGTATTTTGCTCATGGAGCACATTAAAAAAATCCATAGTAAGTAGTAACAATAATATATTATACTTAAAAAAAATTAAAATTATTAATTTATTAAAATGTACTTATATGAGCCTACCTATTTTTATATGTGTATAGAGATGCCTAAAAGGAAGAGTTATTATATTGGGTTTGTTTTTTCTGATGTTACTTTAGATAACTTTATCTAATGTTCATCAAAACGACGTCGTTTTGGGACGGAAATCATGGTATTTTTGTAATTTTAATTTATTTCAGGGTTATAATAGTCTTTATCACTCTAATTTTTTAATTTTTCAACCCAAAACAACGTCGTTTCGATGAACATTAGATAAAGTTATCTAAAGTAGCATCGGAAACTTTTTTCCCTATTATATTTCCAATGTCACATTTATCGGCATAATATTTTTACAATAAGTTGGGGATAATTTATAAAAATAATAAGGGATAAGTTATTGTGTCTACTCTTATGTTTCCTATCTTTACCTACCTCTCTCAACACCATTAGATTACAATCTCATCCAACAGTAGAGAGTTTCATATTAAAATAAATTATTTTTCTCTTTCTTTCTCTTCATTGTCTCCCACATTTTTTCTCTCTCCTCCCCTTTCTCTCTATCGATTTACATAATTTACAACCTGAATTTATATTTGAATCTAAATCTATGCAATGATTAATGGCATGATAGTTCTGTTAGATAAATACAATTTTCAAAATTTCCTGAATCTGATATAATTGAACACAGCAGAAACTACAAAATTACAAAAAAACGAAAATTACGAATAACCCTTCATTTGAATTAATCCACGATTACCGTGACGTTTCTACTTTGTTGTTGAAATTTGAAACGAATCAACTTATCTCGTTCTTCTTATCTTGTTTTTCACCTTGAAGTGGAAAAAGAATTTCTATTCTATCTATGTTATGCCCAACAACATATCTACCTAGTTCCATCACATATTTGTACTCTAGAGTAGTAAGGATCGTTAATATCATTACAGCTTGAATGTATTTCTGCATATATGCCTTGAACATCCTGAATATATATCAAGAAAATAAAAAATAAAAAAATAATGTCATCAGAACCAAAAAGTTTTATTACTTATTATAAACATATCAATAACAATTATGTAATTAAGATATAATTATGCATACAATTCAAGAACAATTGTATACAAGAGCCTTTTTTAAGTATAACTACCATCATTTCATATATGGGATGAATTATTCTACCTACAATTTTTTCTACCTACCTTTGCCTACCACTTTCTAATACCATTAAATCAGAATCTTAAGAAAAGAAAAAAAATATTAGTTAAGATTCTGATCTAACAGTGTTGGAGAGTGGTAGACAAAGGTAGGTAGAATAACTTACCCCTTCATATATAGCACAAAAAGAAAAATATATTAGACAATTTAGGGCGAGTACAACAATTATTTAGTACACATATTATTCGTTTTCTATTTTGTCAATTCAAATAACAAACAAGACTCTTTCAAGCTAACAAATTATTTGTATCGTGTTAAGTTAACTTGCCAAATGAGCATGTCATGTTCGTGTCCAAAGTCTCGACACAAATAACAATTATTGTCATATTCAAGTTAAGTGTACTCATATTCTTGTTACACATTGACACACTACAAATATGATCCACGAGACACGAATTGCCACCCTTATCTCTAAGCACCATCTAGAATTTTCTTCTTTTCTTTCATAAAATATTTTTTGGTAATAATTTCTCTAAAAGAATGTTTGGTCAGCTTCTTCAATTTAGGAGAGTCCAAACGGTTAGTAATGATTTATGTTGCACCGACACTGACACGCGATACGAGATATGACACGACACATGACACACCAACACGTTAATTTTAAAAAATGTTAGATTTCGACACGTTAAGACACATTTTGATATTAAATAATATTTTTAATATATTAAATATAATAATATATATAGCAGCTCATAATAAGTCATATAATCAATTAAATATTCAAATTTCATAACATAAATATAAAATAAAAATAATTTTTCATGCCTTGTCAAATTTCATAACAAAAAATATTTGATATATAAATTAATTTTTTATGTTTAGGTAAAAAAATAAAATAAAATAAAATATAGATTTGTATGAATGTTGACCGTGTGTCGAAAAATGTTAACTGCGTGTCAGAAAATGTTGACTGCGTATTAAAAAATGTAAATCGTGTGTCAGAACATTGATCATATATTTCAAAATATTAACCACATTTTGGACAAGTGTCCGTACGTGTCCCACACATTATTTTTTTCAAATGTGTGTGTGAGTGATTATGAGGTAATGATAGTTAGCTCTATATAATTATTTATACAATAATAAAAGAGGTAGATTACAGTTATAATTTTTTTTTTCTTTGCAACCATTTTGTTATCGTTACATCAAAATCCAATTGTTAGCTATCGTTTGATATCATATTGTAATTGTTAATTTTATTTTGGTACAACAATAATAAAACTTAGTTGTGAGAGACTGTAAAGAAAAAAAAAAGAATATAACCACCTTGATAAAAAAAAAAACCATCTTAAAAAATTATCCAAAAGTATATTTCTATCCCTTTGTCTCTTTTTTTTTTTTATTCCGCAATCACACACAAAGGTGGGCAAAATTAGAATAATTACTTTAGGGAATTAATTTTTGAAAATAAGGGCAGCCAATGAGAGTAAGGAATTGGGGACAGAAGGATACGATCCAAACCGAAAGTCAAAGGAGACTCGCAGGTGGTAACGAGTGATGTCAATTTTTCAATTTCCAGTGGTTGTTGTCTTATAAAATAACGCCATCGAACAAATCGAATAATCGACCCACAAAAACCATAAAATCTTGAACATTGGATTTCAGTCATTGGTTGTGTCACTTTGGATTAAAATGGGTAACCCAACAAGAGTGCTGTTTGTGCTCTTCTTTATCGCATTCATCACAGTGGCACAATCTGTTCCCTTCATTGTTTTGCACGGTACGCCTTTTTTTCTTCTTCTTCCTCAACCTCTATTTCTTCTCTTCAGCAAACAAAAAATTTGTCTAGATTTGTCAGAAGTGGTGGACAATGAGATAATGGGTTTCAAACTTTAAATTCCTGACTGTAGATTCAGTTGATGCCTGATTTTGTTATCATACTGAAATGAGCATTTAGTTACTGATTTCCAATGGATTTGTGTAACCTTTTCTCCACTGTCGTAAACCTTTTGCTTCCAGAGTTCATATGGATTAGGATATTTGAATTTATGACATTAGACTGCATGTTGCTTAGGCTGTTGCATATTTTACTGCTTTTGATATTCTGTGAAAAAGACGTCATGTTTTACTTTTATCCTTTTGAAAATAAATTCTAAGAAAAGGTTTACTATTTATGTTAACGAATTAATAGTGGGAGAGAATATGGATGTGAAGTTTTCTAATGGGAAAGGATTCTTGTTCAAGTTTGATTCCTGGGAAGGGGGTTACATGGGTGGGGCCGAACATATCTTGAAAAGAAGTAATCAAGGAAATGAACCTAGGAAAGAGTAATCAAGAAATGGTGTTTTTTTGTATAAGCCAAGAGAGAGAAGTATTTACAGTTCAATGCATGTTTTAGCAAGAACGAATCTATCTACACAAATTTGTTGTATACTCTGCCATAATACATTGATTTTGTGTTTGAACTTTGTGTCAGGTATTGGAGATAAATGCAAGAATCGAGGAATCCAAAACTTCGTTAAGCTTTTAAGTGACTGGTCCGGTTCTCAAGGATATTGCTTGTATGGTATTGCTAAATTTCTTGATATTTATTATACTCATTTGAGCATTATTTACTGTTTGGTTGTAAATCCTTATCCTAAAGCATAATCCAAGGGCCAAGTAATCTTGGTTCCAATCTGCTATAGGTGGAGGCAGTTGTGCAAAATCTTTTGCAGTATGCCTGAAAATCATTGAGATAGAGGGTTTGTTGCAGATGTTACCCCTTTTTGTTCTTTCATAACCTGAGAAATAGATATTTTACATATGGATTTCTTTCACAAACACCCCTCCACACACCCCCCCCCCCCCCCCCCCCCCCCCCACACACACACACACACACACACAAAAAAAGAATTTAGGGATGTAATAAATCCTTAATTCGTTATATGTGCTTGATCTATCTGTAGAGAAATCGGAAATGGATCATGGGATTCTTTTACGATGCCCCTATTAAAACAGGTGACTATTGAAGGAAGTGCTTCCATTTTTCAGATGTGTGGTGTTTGAAATTTAGTAACCATTTATTTACTCTATATCCTTGCAGACAGCTATTGCCTGTGAGAAGGTGGTGAAGATGTTTGGTAATTTTTTTGTCCCGATAGTTTATTCATAATTTCTTTTTGCTTCAAGTGTTTGTTTCTATCTATAGGTGAAGAAGATGAGTGATCTAAGTCAGGGTTACAACATTGTTGGACTTTCTCAGGTGAGTACATTCCATGCAAAAAAAAAAAAACATCTTGTAAGATGCCATATTGCATATGTTTTTTGCTCATATATGTATGTGGAACATTCAAAGCTTGCAAGAATGTAACATTTACAGATTAAATGCATAGATCTATGTATATATTTATGTATCTATATGTAGACCTTTGTAGACCTTGCAGATTCTTATGTGTATTTGTTTTGTATAAACAATTGTATAAATAATTAACAATTAATTTTGGGATAAAGGTGTTGTTGATGTTGATGTTGATGTTGAATTAACAGTTGAAATAAATGGTAGTTATGTAAAGGAAGATGAGCTATGAAATCCTTTTGTAATACGATAGGCATAGTTATTAAACCTGGTCTGACCTTCTGATTACTGCTAACTAGTGATGCAGACCTTTGATCAGGCCAGTTCACCCTATTGGGTCAGAGTTGCAATCAAACTGGCAAGATATGGAAGTTTTTTTCCATCTCATTCAACCTTCATGTTCTAATATTTCCTGGGTATTTTTTTTTCAAGAAATAAAATGATAGTGATAGGAACCTGGAATTAGAGTAGAAATAATGGAGATCTAGCTCCATACCAGCAGAAGTAGCCCTTTGTTGGGACTGAAAGCACATAGAAAATGCAAGAAAGGAAAGAAAATAACAAGGGAAGTTCTGCAGTCACCGAGAATATCCCATCCCTTCCAAAACCTCTCTACCATGCTCAATTCTTGCCTAATTGTCTCTTCCTTGCCCCCCTTTTATCCTTACTCCTCACCAATTTCCTCCTTTTCCCACACTCCTTGCCACATAGGCAAGGTTGTTAGAGCCCTTTACAGTCCAAATCCCCCTTCTGTCCCGCTCTCACGTTTCCCTCAAAGTAGTACTCATCTATTAGAATATACGAAAAATATCTCAAATATCTTCATTGCACCTCATAATATTTTGATATTCCTCCTCCTGTATGATTTTCTTCTGTTTGTTTTAATATTGTCTTCCTGAACTTTCAGTTTTTGACTTACTTTGATTGTCTTAACAACATATCAGTTCTTTTGGTTCTCAGGGAAACTTGGTTGGTAGAGGGATTATTGAATTTTGTGATGGAGGACCTCCTGTAAGAATTAACTTTATGATCTATGATATTGTACTTTCATTACCTGTAAAGGAAAATGAAATCCTGACATTGAATTTGAATGTTTGATTATTTTTGTGCGCATCTGTTTCCTTGAACATGTTCTTTTAGCTCTTATTATTTATTCTACTTGTAACAATATTTTAATGTAGAGTATTATACTTTTATTTTTTGTATGTGATGCAGGTTAAGAATTTTGTATCAGTGGGAGGTCCACATGCTGGAACCGCTTCCATTCCACTCTGTGGAGTATGTGCTTATTTTACTTACTGCGCTTAGAAAGTCTCTGTTATTCCTCTGGATACTATTTGTCTTTTGTTAATGTTAAGATCGGTAAACTTTGTAGATGAACTTGAACTTGATCCACCTGATGTTGGCTTTCTATATAGAAGTGCAAATACTAATGAAACATTCTTTGGGCAAAATGCTTTGCCTTTACTGAAGGTGTAATAAACATATTTTCCTCATCAGATAAATAAATAGCAATTGCCAAATTATTTTATTTGTTGTAGACATTGCAATGAATCAGGAAATTGCTAGTTTAGATCTGGTCTCAATGATAATGCATGCAGTGACAGAGAGAATGGGAAGATATACTTGTTTTGAAGGTCCTTTGGAAGGATCAAATCAAATCATGATTATAGAACAATAAAAAGACTAGAGTAAAGTTTGAGTCTGTGCATGAGTCCGGATCCTCTTGATTTTTGTTGAGCTGCATTTCTTCGATTCTGCAGTTGCTTAGGTTATTGCCACCTGCACCGTACAAACCCTTTTCCCGTAAACCAGGGGAACCAAACCCTTTGAAGCTAGTTTCTCATAGCCTGCCCATTCTCTAGTGCCTCAATTTTTCTGTCCAAAGTTGTACCACCTTGGTTCCTAATCCACTGGAACACCAAAGTCCATCCACACATCTCACTGCCTTTCTTTAATTAGGCTGCAAAGGATCTCCCATCTTGATTCATGATAGAAAACTGGAAAACAGAGCATTGTTTAATTGATAACACTACTGGAATCTCTTCCCTTATACTGATATTAAGGTGATATCCTTATCAGAGGGAGATTTTTGACTGATGAAAAACACACACAAAAACAGAAAAGAAAATAAAGGCACTGCAGACACTTCAAGAGGTCTCCATACTCCCTTTCCTCCGCTCACTGAATACTTGCTTACCCTTCTCCTGTCCCTGCTCCTCTCAACTCACTCCTTCATTCCAGCCAATTCTTTTCCTGCCATGTTTGCGGGTTGTTACTTGGAAATCCCCCCATGATGATTATCTCTCACATTTCCCTCACTGCCCATGTGAACTCGTAATTTCTTGTCCCTCCCTTTCTTCATATCATATACCCTAGTGATAAGTGGGCATCTAACAATTCAATTCCTTTATTAAATCATTCAAACTTTTAGTCATGAACCAACTCTCCCAAAAAATTTAAGTTGTTAGGTGAAGGCACATGAATGATTTTATTATATCACTTGCACGCCTCTTCATTCACGAACCCTTTGAGCTTTGAAGCGTGGATAATGCACAAACCTATTTTATCTAGTGCTGAAATTTAACTTTTTATTAGAAGAATGGAAATGGGTGGCAAAAAGGATCGAACTCTAGACCACTTGATCGAAGAAGCTCTGATTTGATGTAACGAACCAACTCTCCCAAAAGTTCAAGTTGTCTGGTGAAGGAACATAAATGGTTTGATTATATCCCTAAGTGATAAACATTATCATTTTATTATAGTATGCCAATAAATAATAAGTATATGCCCTAGCCATTGGTTGGTATAACACTCTCATTATCAAAATTATTTTATTTACATGTGGCAGACCATGAGACCTTGATCCTGAACGTTTAACATGTCATATCTGTGATTTGAGTTAAAACATTTAAATAATTAAGCTGCTAATTTATCTGTTATTTTGTTATAAAGAGTTGTCTTAGTATGGTGTAACATTATTTTTATTTTTTTATTTTTTCAGTCTGAGTTGGTATGCACCCTTGTTGATGATATAATCAAATTTGAGGTCTACAGCAGCCTTGTCCAGGTTTTGACTTTGACTTTTCACTCTTTTTATTGTTTTGAGATGATAACTATTGGTCATTTACAAAATGGATGTTGGCATGTCCCTATTTAAGTCTTACTTTCATTTTGAAAATATTTTCCTTCTGCAATCCATTCCTAAAACAGATGGCTTACTTCCCTTATTTCTTTGCCCAATGCGTTGGTGCAGGAACATCTGGCTCCCAGTGGATATGTTAAAATACCAATAGTGAGTATGATCTTGGTTTTTTTCTCATGTACTTCTGTTTTGGATGATATTTTCATCGAGATTGCTTTTTCAATATTCAAACAATTTCAGCCATGCATATAGGGAGATTTTGGAGATGCAATTCTTTATACTGGATCACAATGCAGTCTTGACCTGCCTTTGTCAATTGCATTCACTTTACCGAAGTATCATTTGATATAAGTTGCCTTTTGCTTGTCTAATCGCATGTGACACATTAATAAACTATTTCGGTTGCAGCAAATCCATCAAATACACATGGCTTTCAAATTAGATGAAAGGAAACATAATCTGTTCTTGTATCTTTTTCAGGATATTGCTGACTACATTAAGGGGTGTAGGTTCCTTCCTAAGCTTAATAATGAAATTATCAATAAGAGGAATTCTACCTACAAGCAACGATTTGCTAGCTTACAGAATTTGGTACTTATCATGGTGCGTTAGAACTATATAATCTTCCTCTAATCTCTCTTGTTAAATTTGGATTTGTCCAATTTACAACTATTGTGTCAATCTGGTTGATCCATCTTGCTCTGTCTCGTCTGCAATGAAACCAGTTTGAGCAAGATACAATTTTAATACCAAAAGAAACATCCTGGTTTGGTTATTATCCAGATGGGGCCTTCCATCCTGTTTTGCCAGTACAACAGGTAATTTAAGAATTCCATATCTGTAGTTTATTCTTGCAAGATGATATGTGTGCCTTGTATTTATTGTTTTTCAATTGGTTCATCGGAACCTAACTAGTGCGGCTCAAGCACTGTCAAACCCATGTAAAGTGAGGCTCTCCCAATACCATTTTCTACATTCTTAGGATTCAAACTCGAGCTCTCTGGTTAAGAAAAACAAATTCATTCCCACTTGAACCAATATTGTTGGTAAACTAAAGTTCTTTTGCCTTAGCTACTAGTACATATTTTACCTGAAGGTCATGATGCTTAGAAGCAGTAATAGGATGATCACATGAGTAATTTCTTACCAAGTGATTGAATTACATTATCATCCATCTATTTGTCATGGTATATATTGAGGCAGTTAATTATTTTTCAATTTTAGTGCATTCCACCAAGCCGATTTTATCGTTTCACATATATTTGTTATATCATTTTTCATATTCAGGTATTTGATATCAATAGCATGCTTTATTTCATGCAGACTAAGCTCTACACTGAAGACTGGATTGGCTTAAAAACTCTAGATGAAGCTGGGAAAGTTAAATACGTTAGCGTGTCAGGAGATCATCTTGATATCTCTCGTAATGAAATGAAAACTTATATAGTGCCATACTTGAAGGACCAGACATCAAGAGTTACAAGGCCTAAAATAGAAGAACCTTCTTCTGATGGTTGGGAATGGTTGGTCTCAATGAAGTAGAATAGTTATTAACCTGTGGAATACTGTTCTATTCTTGGTATTTTTGGGTGTATTTGACCAAACGAGCTTTTGGTTGCTCAAACACGCTTTTGCCTATTTTTTTTCTTGTTTGTTAGGTACAGTTTCCAAACTTGATTCTTGCCTTAAAAAGCCCGTTTGGTCTCAAGTGAATTTTTCTTGCTTTGGCATTCAACGTTATTATCCACTCCTATCTTTAGTTTACTTGTTATTTTTTACTTTTCCTTTATAGAAATTTTAATTCAATTTTTTATAATTTATATTTTTTAGATTACATCCGAATTAATTATATATATATATATATACCTCATTTATAATTTTAAAATTTATTTATCTCAAATATTTTTTATTTTATTTATACTATTTAAATTTTACTTAATTGTAAAAATATTTGTACAATATATGAGATACTAATTTTCAAACAAATTACTTCACTACAGAAATGCTTTCGAGCAACTCTACAAAAATACTAATAAATATTTTGCTACTAGTCTAGGGAGACCCACCCACGCACATAGACTTCCATGCTCCGAGAAACTTGCGTTTAAAATTCTTCAGGGTTGACGCTAAGTCAAGCAATGGCGTAACATACAAGTAGGCTCAGTCAACGTGGCAATGCCTCAAATCCTACGTTGACGCGTGTTGTACAAGTCAAGCGGGGTGTGACTGAGAATAAAAGAGTCACCACCAACCAACGAGCAGTTTAGTCAGTCACATAACATTCAAGTTTAGTTTGTGATACATAAACACAATAATAACTGATAAACAAAGTTGGAGTTGGTTGTGTCTTACTTATAAAAGTAGGAGTTTAAACATTTAGGTGTCTGTGCAAATTAAAGCAAACACAATGCATGGGCAAGAAATATGGACAGCCTTTTTTCTTATTATTTGTGGTGTGAGTGTGAGTGTGAGTGTGAGTGTGAGTGTGACTCCTATGTTTACTCCATTATTCGAGTTAGGAGGATCTGCTATGTTTACTCCTATGTTTACTTCAATTATTTGAAGGGTCCAATTCCAGATGGCTTCAAACCTGATGCGCTAACAGGCAACAAGGATGCATGTAGCGACATTCCGAATTACCAATTGGCATTCAAATTTCAACCTTGTCTGTCTGAAACAAGCATAAAGGTAAAACATCATCTGCTCATAGTTCTTCCCATCCTTCCTCCCGTAATCGTTGCCCTCTTACTGCTTGTGTATCTGAAACTGCATAAAGTACGTGCTACAAACAACAAACATGCAAACACAGCAGCAACTAAGAATGGTGATTTCTTCTGTATATGGAATTATGATGGAAGCATGGCATGTGAAGACTTAATTAGAGCTACAGAGGACTTTGACATGAAGTATTGCATTGGAACTGGAGGGTATGTGAGTGTTTACAAAGCACAATTACCTGGTGGCAAGGTTGTTGCCTTGAAAAAACTTCATGGTTTTGAAGCAGAGGTTCCGGCTTTTGATGAGAGTTTTAGAAATGAAGTGAGAGTGTTATCAGAAATAAAGCATCGACATATTGTGAAGCTTCATGGATTCTGCTTGCACAAAAGAATCATGTTTTTGATCTATCAGTACATGGAGAAAGGAAGCTTGTTTTCTGTGCTGTATGATGACGTTGAAGCAATGGAATTGGATTGGAGAAAGAGGGTTAACATTGTTAAAGGCATTGCAAATGCTCTTTCATATCTTCATCATGATCGTTCCCCTCCAATAGTACATAGAGACATGAGTAGCAGCAATGTCTTACTGAATTCGGAGTGGCAGCCCAGTGTTTCTGACTTTGGCACGGCCAGACTCCTCCAACATGAGTCATCCTATCGAACTATAGTTGCTGGAACCATTGGGTATATAGCTCCATGTAAATTATTCATAGCTTTCTTACCATTTTTGTTTCTTTTTAGTTCCATTTCCTTTTTTCCCTAGGCCCTTGTGTTTACTTGATTCGAAGCCTATTATATACATATAACAGGCAGCTGGACTAATTTGTAATGCTGTGTTGGTTTGGTTCTCTGCTTTTTGAGGCCAAACCCATTTTCCTTAAGCAAGTCACTTACACGGATTACAAGTCACTTAAAAGGGGGCGAACCGCAACAGTGGTAAAATTGTTCCTTCATGACTGAAAGGTCATGGGTTCGAATCCAAGAAACAGTCTCTTTGCAATTATCCAAGGGTAAGGCTGCGTACAAACAGAGGCGGATCCAGGTTGTTGAGAAGGGGGGCAAGTGCCCACCCTTAAATCTGATCCAAAAATAGGAAAATGTCATTTTCTTAAAATTTAAGTTTTTCAATTTAATTTTTCTACTTCTATTTTATTTTTTTTCAGGGAGTATTTTTTTCTCCTCCACCTTCGTTTGCATCTACATATTAATTTATCTCCTCTCAAACCTCAATTTCCATTATTGGAAGTTGGAACATTTGTTTCTTCTTCCATCATCGATCCAGTTGAGTCGCAATCTGTTCAGATCTAGATCTAAACAAGACACAGTTAGTAAGCAGCTGCTCGCAAGTCGCGTTCAGATCCAAATTTATATATACGGAACTTATTAAGTGCCCACCCTTCATTAATTTTCTGGATCCGCCACTGCGTACAAGGATTTCCTCCACTCCACACTCGTTAATTGGGTTTGACGGGGAGTGGTTTTAAGTCACTTACATGATTTGATTATTCTCATCGTAATTTTTTTAGTTGAGGAGATCTTGTGTTTATGTTTTCTGCCCAATTTTGATTTTTGTTACCGTATTTGCTATTATTATTATTCCAGGGGAAGTTTCGTTGTTTATGAGTTATTATCATGCTGATGAGTTTATAGAAATCAAAGATTTTTATTTAAACCAGTCAAATTTCAACTATTCTCTTTTCTTTTTCTGTTTGATCCTTTAACATGCTTTATGTTCATCTGATCAATGCAGAGCTTGCCTATAGTATGGTTGTGAATGAAAAATGTGATGTCTATAGCTTTGGAATGGTGGCACTTGAAACTTTAGTGGGAAGTCATCCTAAGGAAATACTGTCGTCAATTCAATCAGCATCTACTCATGCCATCACATTTTGTGAAGTACTGGATCAACGCCTTCCACAACCAGATATGGAAGTTTTACCAGACGTAGTTCGTGTTGCCATTACAGCATTTGCATGCTTAAATCCCAATCCTTGCTCTCGGCCAACAATGAAATACGTGTCTCAATGTTTTCTAACTCAGCCAAAACCATTAAGCATTCCTTTGGGTGAAATCTCATTGCAGCAGCTCATGAATGAAGAGTTCAAGAATTATTTATAGTTGTCAATTGCAGAAAGCAAAATTCAAGATGAAGTTGATGCTGCCACCATTTGGTAAAGACTTTGTCCAAGTTGGATTGCATGAATTGTGAGAAAACTTCATAAAATTTTGTTTCTGAGGCATCTAAAATGTATGTATGTATAAACTTCTTAAACTCAATTCGGACCAGTGTTGCTGGATCAATTGTGTTTTAATGTTTTGGATAGAATCGTGATGATTTTTTTGTTCCGGTGTTTATAATGTTCACTGAATTAAAATTTCTAAGTAATATTATGAAGCATCTATTTGTGATCACTTTTGTTATCACAAGAAGTAGACGCACATATTCTCTTTCTACATGTATTTGTGTTTCCTAGATAGCTGATTTAAATTTCGTTTGTATGTTTATTTCATTTTATAGACTATGTTTATTTATTTACGGAAAATGTTTTTTTTTATTTATGACATATATTCTTGCAATTGATATATATTTTGCCTCTCTGTAAGTGGGTCATATGCCTCTTCCACTTAAAAAATGGTTGACTCTACGTCGTACCCACGAACAATGTGCGAAAAGGAAATTCCTGGTTCCTTCGAATGGCAAGAATGATTTTATGACAAAACAGAATACCAGCACTGCTATTTGTTGGGTATGGTTCATACTTCGCATGTTGATGAAGGCTCTAATTATCAGGGTCAGCAGAAAGGCAACTGGGGTTCCGCTCTTAGGTGAGCGGGCGGGGGTCCGGGGGGCAGCGCCCCAGGCCTGTAGAGGCTAGGTACTGTTGTGGGCTTCTGTTTTATTGTAATTTTCTTAGCAGTTTGGGCTTGGGTCCATGAATAGCAGTTTTGTAATCTTATTTATATTTGTCTTGTAAACCAAGAGACTTGTAACGAGTGGCGGTGAGGTGAATATAGTACAGACAAGCTGGACGTAGCCTAAATTGGGTGAACCAGGGTAAATCGTTGTGTCTATTCTCTCTCTTTTTTCTTTTCCGTTTTCGATTTGTGTGTTGTCAATTTCCTACACTATTTACACTCACACTGCTTCTTGCGCTCTCTTGACAAAGTAGTGAACAAGTTTACTATATGTATGCGTGACGATAGCACTGATTGACATTTCTCGTGATCTCTTGAAGATGCTATTTACGCATTCAAACAATTATTTATCCTATGACTGTATCGACAACTGTCCACTTCATACGCACAAATTACATACAAAATAAAGTGTTGAGATACATAGCATACTCAATTTTTTATACAATCAGAATTAGTGAAAATTTAAGGGATTACATTTGGTCATGTAACATAACTAGAGCATTTTGTCATGTTGAGACACAAAAGTGGGCTCCATACATTTAAAAAACAATAAAATTAAACAGAAAGAAAGCGCATAGTTCGATGTCTGTGCAGGAAACAAAATTTTTTTCCTGCGACAGCACAGATACATTTTCCAAAATTTAATTACATACCTAGTCTCTTCAAGTCCTCCTTCAATTTGATATTCTTGAAATTTTATTTTATTTTTTTAAAGTTGCTTGTAGAATAGTGGAGGAAAAAAGACATGATACACGTTTGGGGGTTGCTAGCCAAGGTGAATATTTTTAAACACCGATAAGATGCTCAAATGTTGATCAGAAATAAGATATATACTTTTTCTATGTGACAAATAGACATATGGAAACCAAAAAATATTCCCAAACTTTCAAGGTCCAATCTTCTACAATAGCAAAAGCCGGTGGCAGGACCTCATCGTTTTCATTGTGTAATGTAATGATCCATAATGTCCCTTTATATTTGCTATATAGGTGGGTGTAATGCCATTAACGTGCATTACTGGCTTGTAGAAGTTAAATGCGTCACAACACTGCTTGAAAGTTTATATGTGTGTGTATAAGTTACTTTTATTTCCTACATATGAGAGACATTTTTTTTTAATTGATGAGCCCCACAACTTTTAAAATTTATCCAATAACAAGAGAAACTTATACTCATATTTATTTATTTTTGGTAAACTATACCGCATATATTTATCAGCTTAATGTTTCTCCGATAAATTGAAGATAATTTATAAAAGTAGTAAACGTATGTGGATTTCACTTTTTTACTTTGTCTCTCTTCTTTATACAGGTTCGTATGAGAAATATTAATCTCTTTATTATTATTTATTTAGATTTATGTTACAAGTTTAAAAAGCATACATAATATAAATTAAGGGAGAGAGAAGGACAAAATTTAAGAGATTATTTGATATTCTCTATTAAGTTCAACTCATCAATTATTTAAAAATATGTAAAATAATATAATTAAAATTTTTCTTTATAAATAATCCATAATTTTTTTTCATATCTTCTTAACAATTACTAATTAATATTTGCTTATCTGTCTACTTATTACAAATATAAATAGATAAATTATTTTTGTACTTATAACTCATTTATTTAAAAGGAACATTTGTGATTATATATCGTTAATTATTAATGGTATCAATAAACTCATAAAAATTAAAAGTATCAATGATTTTTCCTAATATATTAAAATCTGTAAGTAATTTTACATGAAGCATGATAAAATAAAATAAAAAGTAAGAATAAAATTCAAAATAATGTAATTAATTACTTAAACTTTTTATATATATTATTAGTAAATTCGAAAGTGTCACACTATTATGGTAATTATAATATTTCCCCTCATAATTAATGTTTTTCCACGGTCTTCACAATAGATATTTCAAATAGAGCAAATTATATAAAACCACCTTCTATTTAGGGTCTTTTTCAAAAGACCACCCACACTTTCAAACAAAACAATTAACCCCCTCCTCTCCCACTATGAAATAACAACAATTAAATATATTTCATAATTTTGAGAGAAAAAATCCCATTCTTCTTGCCCCTAGACCAGCCCTATTATCCTATGGACACAGTCTTCTCACTCGAATATCATAGAGCAACATGAAGGGATTTTTTTAATATGCTCCAGGCCTACAACATTATTCTAGGGTCCTTTACTTAAAAAGGAAAATTTTCTTTCATTTATACTCTTTTTTTTTTTTCTAAATTCCATCTAAATCCAAAAAAAATTCTACTTTTAACATGGGAGTTTATGCTCCCGGATCATATTAAACGGGTTCAGCATGAAGATGTAAAGCTATAGACCCCATGCCCATGTGGGTTAATG
This sequence comes from Gastrolobium bilobum, assembly GCF_033153095.1. Taxonomy (NCBI): domain Eukaryota; kingdom Viridiplantae; phylum Streptophyta; class Magnoliopsida; order Fabales; family Fabaceae; genus Gastrolobium; species Gastrolobium bilobum. The sequence continues at coordinate 227,231 of NW_026898644.1, forward strand.
TGATTTAGGTAGAAATCATGGAGTAGCAGGGAACATGTTGAATGTATTTGTACTCTGTTGAAGGTATTTGTACTCTAAAGTAGTAAAGGATAAAAGCTACTAAGATTGATCTAGTAGAGGGGTTGGGATAATTTGCATAAAGTTATAGATTTAAATCTCAGTGTCATCATTGTATCAAAATAAAATAAAAAAATTAAGGATAATTAATAACATTAAACAGTGGCAGAGCCACGTCTAGCGTGGGTGTGACTTCGGCTCGGGTTAAATTTTAACAAATTATACTTATTATATATAATTATATAATTAATTATAATTTGGCCCGGATTAAAATTGTAATTTGGTCCGGACTACAATTTGTACTTTGGCTCTGTGTAAAATTTAAAATATTTTTAGTGAAAGATTTGGATAAGTTATGTTAGGTTATGTGTCTAATTTTCACTTGTATAAAAAAATACACATAATTTTTTAACCCGGGTTCAAATTAGAGTCTAGCTCCGCCCACTGACATTAAACATCTTGAATATATTTTTGCATATCTGCCTTAAACATCAAGTAAATAAAAAAAAAATTGTCTACATCAGAACTGAAAAGCTTTATTACTTATTATAAACATATCGATAATAATTATGTAATTAAGATAGAATTACGTTAGCAATGGCATGAAGATGAAAAATTAGTACTCATGCCTTGAAGCTATTATACAAAGTGACCCGGAACTACACGTAAATCTTAAGATTCAAGTTGGATAAATTGGAAAAATGCTTTAAGTGTTATTTGATAACAACTTAGGCTTTTTCACCCTTTTGCCCCTTATTAATTAATTAATAACCATTTTGCCCCTGATTCGAAACTATCTACCAATCTGCCCCTCTTTAATCGACTACCTTGCATTTTTAATCGACTAAACGGTTGTTGGGAGATCTAATCGACTAAATCTCTATACTTAATCGATTAAAATCATACTGTCTTATTTTTTTTTTTGTAAAATATGAAGATTTAGTCGACTAAATAGGGAGATTTAGTCGACTAAATAGGGAGATTTAGTCGACTAAATCTCCCAGCAGCCATTTTTTTGTCTGTTTTGGCCATTTAGTCGATTAAAAATGCAAAGTAGTCGACTAAAGAGGGGCAGATTGATAAATAGTTTCGAATCAGGGGCAAAATGGTTATTAATTAATTAATAAGGGGTAAAAGGGTGAAAAAGCCTAACAACTTATCTTTCAAACTTAAAAAGGAAGATTTTTTTTTTTTTTTGATATAAGGAGGAATTGAATGCATAACCTAATAGAAACTATTAGGAATGTTTGCGGTTTGGATTGGATCGATTTTGGAAGCAAAAATTATCTGATCCAATCCTTTCGGTTTGGATTTTTTTTTTTCAAATTCGATTCAATCCAAAAAATTTCGGTTTGGATTGGATTGGATTGATTTTTATTTTTTTGAAAAGTTTAAAATTTGTTTAATGATTATTGTGCAAATAACATATCTTTTGTATATATTGGCTTTATAAAGTTTTTTTTTTTTTCAAATACAAAAGTATTAGCAAACGATACTATAGTTTTTTTATGGACAATGAGATATGAAGTTATACACAGATGAAATTTTGTTAATGAGATGTGACTAGGTTTTTTATTGGATTTAGTTGATGGGTATTGAGTCTTGGGTTTAAAATTTTTTGGGCTATGATTGGAGAAATGCTAAGTAGGTAGAGAAAAATTAATATATTGGATCAATTTTCATTAACTAAATCGAAAATTAATCCAATTCAATTAAAATTTGCGATTTTATTTTTATTTATTTATTTTCAGTTTTTGATTTATTTGATTATTGATTTTTCGATTCAAACACCAGGAGTTAAATTAGTTTTGATCGGTTGATAAATATCCCTACAACCTGCCCAAACCACCACTTATATAGTAAAAACCCTGTAAGATCGACCGGTAAGATGGTAAGCGTAAGCTACGTATTGTAGGCAAGAATATAGTAGTTGGTTCAAGGATAGTTATTGAATAAATCAAAGTAGTTGATACCGCTCATTTATCCAGAAGTAACCAACAGTAATATGATATTATAATTTTAAGAGAGAAATAAGGAAAGGAATGAAATTGGGATAGATTGTCATGTAAGAATAAAAAAATTTATGTTCATTCTTAGTTATTAACCTATTTGTATCTAATGACTTACATAAATAAAAAATTAAAAGTTAGTTATAAGTTAAATCAACATATAAGATAAAGAATATAACTTATACGTATATAAAATAATTCTGACCCAATAAATTTTTTACAAAACATGAAACTCTATATAAAATTTTATTTTATTTTTCACTTCCCTTTTTCGTGCAGTATATATAACAAATGTAACTTGGGTTATTTTAAGTGGCCAAAAAAAAAAAGGAAATGGATCTTTTAGAATTCTTGGGCTTTGGAAAAAAATGCTAAGCAGCAATTACTCATGAATAAAAATCAAATAGATAGTTTTTATATGTATTTATATTTCTCATACAAATATTTCATTGAAATAATATTTTTGTTTTTGATTTTGTTCCTCCAAAACCGTTCCCATTACTTTCGGAGGGTTATGAAAAGAAAACAACAATCTCCATCAAAAGACATTTAAAGTCGTTCCTCCTACATTAAAGTTCTTTGAATAGTGATTTTGTTGATCTACAGTTACAAATGATCCCTTCAACAAATTTGGAATAAAAAATAATGTGGATATTGATGAATATCAATCATTAACTTAAGTTTGTACAAAGCTACTTTATTGAGTTGTTTCTTTATATATCTATAATGTGATAGGAACAAAAAAATTTATCCTGCGACACAAGCATAGAAGAGAAAGAAAGTGAAAATAAGAAGAAAAAAAAATCAATGACTCCCATCCAAATTTATGTTTGCAAGAAAAAAAAAAGTTTTATTCATGTAACATGATAAATACATATCCCTTTTTTTATATATGCATATATGATATATGGGGAGAGTGACCATTTTGCCACACCTGACAAAATTTTTTACCAAACTGTCACGCCAACAGTAAATTTTGTCAAAATGTCACGCGGCATATTTCGCTACACTGTGTAACGAAATATGTTTGCATATAATTCGCTACACAGTGTAGCGAAATATGCCATGTCAGGCTGCACAGTCAGAAAAAATGACACGTGTCAAGCAGGCAGAAATTCGTTACACTGTGTAGCGAATTATGCTTGGATTCTACCTACTTGAGACGTGTCATTTTTGCTGACTGTGTAGCCTGACATGGCATATTGCGCTATACCGTGTAGCGAATTATATGCAAACATATTTTGCTATACAGTGTAGCGAAATATATCGCATGGTATTTTAATAAAATTTAATGTTACCATCACAGTGTCATAAATCTTTTTGCCAGAAAAAAATAGCCACTCTTCCTGATATATGGCTAAACTTTGTTACTTGTTGTAAACGGAATTGAAATTTTGGTCCTGCTTTTATAGCGAAAGTTACATATTTTCTTGGAGTTTACGGGAGGCACATCAGCAAAATGGTTTTTTGTCCCTCAATATAATATAATCGAAGCATTATTGGATGGCTGCAAAGAATCAAACATCCAAAGATTTAGGTTGGCAATGACACCCTAATCTGTTATTGTCTGCCACTAAGGGATTCAATTATGGCAACAAGTCGTCTAGTCGTACATCAAAATCTTTATAATTTCCTGAGTAGAAGAATCAAGAACCGATATTCATTTATTTATTTTTTCTTTTTAAGGTGATTTGAGACCTGTAACATATCTAGAAGCTCAGATCTTTTGAAAAATGAAGTGGCGTATAATGGAAAGGTTCTTGCCAATTAGTTATTCAAATTAATACTCTTTGTATAATGGATACCACAATTTCAATATCTTAATTCTTAACTACCATGATTTGATTTACTGTTTCAAAGATCCTCCATGCAATATTTCTTAGATTTTTTATTTTTTTAGATTATCCTTCACTAATTTCGTAAGTTTTTTATGAACTAATTTAGAGTTTGGGACAAGTTCATGTTAAGACTTTAAACCCTTTTAAAATAATATTAAGAAAAAATTAAATACATGCTCTCATCTTTAACGGCTCAACTCTTATGTTCCATTTAGACTATGAATTAATAGATTTGTACCCTAAAATAATAGGTATAGTTAATATCATTACATCTTGAATATATTTCAAGTAAATTAAAAATAAAAAAATAACGTCTCTAACTGAAAAGCTTTATTACTTATTATAAACATATCAATAACAATTATGTAATTAAAAAAATGGAAAAATATGTGTCATTTTAAATGACACACCTTACATCATTTCACTCTTACAAAGAGATGATACTCACATCTTTAAAAAAAATTCCCATTCTCTCTTTCATGATTTATCTCTTTCTCTGACTTAAAATGATACTTTGAATACACCATCCCAAAAACTAGCTCAAAGAATGAGAGTGCCCAAGGCCTTGTAAACTCCACAGTAGTTGCTTATACCACCAATGTGAGACTATATATCTCAACACGACCCCTCGCACGAGAGCCCCTTGGGCTTGAAGAGTGGATGATGCAATAGGTTCAGCCTACCTGTGCTAAGAAATTCCACAAGAGAAAGTGGGAGGCGGTGATGATTGAACCCGGGACACGAGGCTTTGATACCATGTAAAAAAACCTTGGAATAAAAAACTGTCTCTTTTACAATGATATACACTTTTCTTTAACAAAAAATGTTATATTTAGTATCATTTTTATTTTTTTACTACCAGTTAGGTTGTTTTCTTATAAAATAATGACATCGAACAAATCGAATAATCGATCCACAAAAAACCATAAAATCTTGAACATTGGGTTTCTGTCAGTCTGGTTGTGTCACTTTGGATTAAAATGGGTAACCCGAGAGTGCTGCTTGTTCTCTTCTTTATCGCATTCATCACAGTGGCACAATCTATTCCCTTCATTGTTTTGCACGGTACGCTTTTTTTTTCCTTCTTCCTCAACCTTTATTTCTGCTCTTCAGCACACAAAAAATTTGTCTAGATTTGTCAGAAGTGGTGGACAATGAGATAATGAGTTTAAAACTTTAAATTCCTAATTGTAGATTCGGTTGATGCCTGATTTTATAGCTAAAACTAGAAGGACAAATAGATCGTTTGGCTAGATTCTGTTTACTTACTAATGAACTACCAATAATATTTATCACATTCTGTTTTGTTTTTGTTTCCAGCCTTTTGTTTTCCTTAAATTTAATTTTTAGTCTTCTTTGGAATTTTTGCAAATACCTCTACTGGTGGTGTTGCCACCATATGTAACTAGTAAATATTAGGTAAAACCCACCAATAACGTAAGGGTTGTTACAACTTTACCAATGGTCTTGAGCTTACGCAGCTATGTTAAAAACTTGATAAGGTGAGCTTTGCCGCCCTTGTGTTGTGGTCCTCCCCTGTTCGACCGGATTAGTTGATTAATCGATGAACCAGTGGAGAAATCTCCAAAAATGTAAATGTTAGGTAAAACTGCTTAATAGGTCTGACCCTTTCGTGGATCTGCAGTAGCATACGGGAAGCTTTATATTACCAGCTTGCCCTTTAGAATACAAGGTGTTCAAAATCACAGCAATAATGTATGTTAGTGTAATATCTTTCTGTAGACACTAGAATGGAGCATAATATCTGCTACATTTCTCCATATTTTCCTGTCTTCAGAATAGCAGAATGTTGTGTGATAGTATAGTTCCTTACTGCATGAAGTGCAGACACTAGATAGGAAATAGGAAGTCTATGTCTCCTACTAAGCTATGTCTCAGAAATGGTGGGCAATAGCATACTGCTTTTCTTTAATTTGTCGAAAAACACCATATGTTAATTGCTCAATCTTTTTAGGTTTGATCATTTTGTTATCATACTGAAATGGGCATTTTGTTCACTACGTGAACAAGAAATGGATTCAGGAAATTCTGCTGTTGAATGGTCATTATTATTAGTTGTCACTTCTTGCGACCCCTTTGAAACAATCTGCCTCATACTCACTAATTTGATCATTTTGTTATCATACTGAAATGGGCATTTAGTTACTGATTTCCAATGGATTTGTGTAACCTTTTCTCCACTGTCGTAAAAATGTTGCTTCTAGAGTTCATATGGATTAGGATATTTCAATTTATGATGTTAGAATGCTTGTTGCTTAGGCTTCTGCATATTTTACTGCTTTTGAAATTCAGAGAAAAAGATGTCAGGGTTTATCCTTTTGAAAATAAGTTCTAACAAAAGATTAATGATTTATGTCAACGAATTAAAAGTGGGAGAGAGTATGGATGTGAAGTTTTCTTATGGGGAAGGGGGTTACATGGGTGGGCCGAAAATATCTTGAAATGAAGTAATTAAGGAAATGCACCTAGGAAAGAGTAATTAAGAAATGGTGTTTTTTGTAGGGGTGTTCGCGGTCTGGATCGATTTTGAAGCAATAATTATCTGATCCAATCCCTTCGGTTTGATCATGTAATCATCCATTCAGTTTGGATTTTTTTTTTAAATGCAATCCAATCCAATCAATTTTATTCAGTTTGGATTGAATCGGTTTTTGATTTTTCGAAATACCTAAAATTTTAGCATACAATTCACTAGCTATATCAAAATAAAGCCATACAAAATTACAAACCACTAGAAAATTCAAGTTTTCAAATTAAAACAAGTCTTGAAATTCATGAAGAGTTAAAATAGATTAATAGACAACAAGATTCGAAGATAAAAAATAAAACAAGATAGTTTGCTATCAATAACATCTAATATTCAAAGTCATCATTTTTCAAAAATAATAAATACATAATACATTGGATCGGTTTGGATTGGATCTGTTTTCACCAATCAAACCGAAAACTAATTCGATTATTGGTTTTTCGGTTCGGTTACTGCGGTTTGAATTGATTTGGATCGGTTGATGAACACCCCTAGTTTTTTGTATAAGCAAAGAGAGAAGTATTTATTGTCGTAAGAGGTACAAAAAAATAAATTATCTTCGTCAATGTAACATAGGCTGAAGATCTGAGATTGGTGTCAATGTTTCTTTATTGTACAGTTGAATGCATGTTTTAGCTAGAACGAGTCTATATACACAAAATTATTGGATACTTAGCCATAATATACTGATTTTGTGTTTGAACTTTGTGTCAGGTATTTATAATAAATGCAAGAGTCGAGGAATCCAAAACTTCGTTAAGCTTTTAAGTGACTGGTCTGGTTCTCAAGGATATTGCTTGTATGCTATTGCTAAATTTCTTGAAATTTATTATACTCATTTGAGCATAATTTACTGTATGGTCGTAAATCCTTATCCTATAGCGTAATCCAAGGGCCAAGTAATCTTGGTTCCAATCTGCTATAGGTGGAGGCAGTTGTGCAAAATCTTTTGCAGTATGCCTGAAAGACATTGAGATAGAGTGTTTGTTGCATATGTTACCCCTTTTTGTTCTTTCATAGCCTGAGAAATAGATATTTTACTTGGAGATTTCTTTTACCCAAAATAAAAATTAAAATTTGGGATGTAATAAATCCTTAATTATTATATGTGCTTGATCCATCTGTAGAGAAATTGGAAATGGATCATGGGATTCTTGGACCAAGCCCCTATTAAAACAGGTGACTATTGAAGCAAGTGCGTCCATTTTTCAGATGTGTGGTGTTTGATAATTTAGTAACCATTTATTACTCTATATCCTTGCAGACAGCTATTGCCTGTGAGAAGGTGGTGAAGATGTTTGGTAGTTTTTTTGTCCCGGTAGTTTATTCCTAATTTCTTTTTGCTTCAAGTGTTTGTTTCTATCTATAGGTGAAGAAGATGAGTGATCTAAGTCAGGGTTACAACATTGTTGGACTTTCTCAGGTGACTAAGTGCCTGTTTGGATCCTTTCTTTTTTAAGCTAGAAGCTACTTATAAGCAAAAGTTAAGCCAAACAGGTTTTGAGAAAAGCTCTTATAATGAAAAGCTCTTTTTTTTATAATGAAGAAAAAAGTGAAAAGCCAAAAAAGCTCCTGGGAGGAGCTTTATTTAAGCTCTTATCGGATTTTCTTGAATTGTGTGCTTTTTTTTGAAATGAAGAGCTATAGAGATAGAGAGAGAGTTTTCTTGAAATATGTGCTTTTAAGTCAAAAAATTTATGTAATCACCAAACAGCTTTTAGCTTTTTTTTTAGCTTTAGCTTATAAGTAGATTCTAGCTTAAAAAAGAGAAGATCCAAACAGGCTCTAAATTCCATGCAATAGTTTTTTTTAGACTTTTTTTTTTTCGCATTCAATACTATGACTGTGTTGATCTTCGATGTTTCTGTAACCGATCCAATTTTGTTTGAGAACTTTGTAAAGAAAGACATCTTGTAAGATGCCATATTGCATATGGTTTTTTGCTCATATATGTATGGGGAACATTCAAAGCTTGCAAGAATGTAACATTTACAGATTAAATGCACAGATCTATGTATATATTTATGTTTCTATATGTAGACCTTTCAGATTATGTGTTTTTGTTTTGTATAAATAATTAACAGTTGAAATAAATGGTAGCTATGTAAACGAAGATGAGCTGCAAAATCCTGTTGTAATATAATAGGCATGGGTATTAAATCTGGACTGGCCTTCTGATTACTGCTAACTAGTGACACAGACCTTTGATCAGGCCAGTTCACCCTATTGGGTCATAGTTACAATTAAACTGGCAAAATATGGAAGCTCTTTTCCATCTCATTCAACCTTCATGTTCTAATATTTCCAGGGCATTTTTTTTTTGTCAAGAAATAAAATGAAAGCGATAGGAACCTGGAATTAGATTAGAAATAATGGAAGATCAAGTTCCATGCAAGCCCAAGTAGCCCGCTGATGGGACTGAAATCACATAGAAAATGCAGGAAAGGAAAGAAATAACAAGGGGAGTTCTGCAGTCACACAGAATATCCCATCCCTTCCTAAACCTCTCTACCTCGCTCAATTCTTGCCTAACTCTCTGTCTTCCTTCCCCCCTCCCCCCCCCCCTCCCCCTCTTTTATCCTTATTCCTAACCAATTCCCTCCTTTTTCAACATTCCTTGCCACACAGGCAAGGCAAGGTTGTTAGAGCCCTTTACAGTCCCAATTCCCCTTCTGCCCCGCTCTCACATTGACCTCAAAGTAGTACTCGTGTATAAGGCCTATTAGAATATATGAAAAATTTCTCATAATTATCTTGATTGCATTTCCTCCTGTACGATTTTCTTCTGTTTGTTTTAATATTGTCTTGCTGAACTTTCAGTTTTTGACTTACTTCATTGGTCTTATATTAACAACGTATTAGTTCTTTTGGTTCTCAGGGAAGCTTGATTGGTAGAGGGATTATTGAATTTTGTGATGGAGGACCTCCCGTAAGAGTTAACGTTATGATCAATGATATTGCACTTTTGTTACTTATAAAGGAAAAAGAAATCCTGATATTGCATTTAAATGTTTGATTCTGAGTACTCTGTTTCCTTGGACATGTTCTTAAAGTTCTTTTAGCTCTTACTATTTATTCTACTTGTAACAATATTTTAATGTATTGTATTATACTTTTATTCTTTGTATGTGATGCAGGTTAAGAATTTTATATCAGTGGGAGGTCCACATGCTGGTACCGCTTCTATTCCTCTCTGTGGAGTATGTGCTTATTTTACTACTGCGCTTAGAAAGTCTCTGTTATTCCTCTAGATACTAATTATCTTTTGCTAATGTTAAGATGGGTAAACTTTGTATATGAACTTGATCCACTTGATGTTGGCTTTCTATATAGAAGTGCAGATACTAACTAAACATTCTTTGGGCAAAATGCTTTACTAAAAAGTGTAATAAATATAGTTTCCTCATCAGATAAATAAATAGCAATTGCCAAATTATTTTATTTTTTGTAGACATTGCAATGAATCAGGAAATTGCTAGTTTGGACCTGCTCTCGATGATTACGCATTCAGCCCCACAGAGAATGAGAGGATATACTTGTTTTGAAGGTCTTTTGGAAGGATCAAATCAAATCATGATTACTGAACAATAAAAAGACAAGAGTGAAGTTTGAGTCTGTGCATGAGTCTGGATCCTCTAGATTTTTGTTGAACTGCATTTCTTCGAATCTGCAGTTGCTTATGTTATTGCCCACTTGCACCATATAGACCTTTACTTTGTTTTCCCCCTAAGCCAGGGGAACCAAACCCTTTGAAGCTAGTTTCTCATAGTCTGCCAACTCTCTAGGCCTCATTTTTTCTGTCCAAAGTTGTCCCACCTTGGTTCCTAATCCACTGGAACACCAAAGTCCATCCACACATCTCACAGCCTTACTTTAATTAGGCTGCAAAGGATCTCCCATCTGGATTCATGATAGAAAACTGGAAAACAGAGTGTTGTTTATTGAAAACACTACTGGAATATCTTCCCTTATACTGATATTAAGGTAATATCCTTATCAGAGGGGAGATTTGTAACTGATGAAAAACACTCACAAAAACAGAAAAGAAAATAAAGGCACTGCAGACACTTCTCCTCTCACTCAATACTTGCTTACCCTTCTCCTGTCCCTGCTCCTCTCAACTCATTCCTTCATTCCAGCCAATTCTTTCCTTTCCATGTGTGAAGGTTGTTACATTGCAAATCCCCGTGATGATTATCTCTCACATTTCCCTCCCTGCTATGTGAACTCCTGATTACTTGTCCCTCCCTTTCTTCGTAACATATACCTATGTGATAAGTGGGCATCTAACAATTCAATTCCTTTAATAAATCATTCAATCTACTCAACAAGATCCAACTCTCCCAAAAACTATTATGAACATAAATACAAGAGCAATACCCGAAGGCAGTCAGTTGAATTAGTTAAGGCTGTTATTAGGAGCTTGAATTAGTTAGTTAGTAAAGGTTAGTTAGTAGGAGGCTTGTCACAATAGTCCACTTGCATGTATATAAGGGGATATACCCCTCTTTGAGGAGCAGCTTTTTGACAAATATTGAGTTAGGGTGAGAGTGCTCAGTTGAAGGGGAATGCCCCTTGGTAAGAGAAGTGTCTCTTGAGTGTACATTCCATTTTCTTGTGAAGAAACAGATTTTTCCTCCCATTTCCATTCTTTTCTTTCATTCTTCATTTCTGTAATATCAATTCTTTTTTCTAAACAACCAGTGCTGGAAAAAAAACTTAAGTTGTTGGGTGAAGGTACCTGAATGATTTTATTATATCTCTAACATGCCCTCTCATACAGGAACCTTTTGGGATTTGAAGTGTAGATAATGCATAAGTCTAATTTGCCTTGTGCTGAAATTTAACTTTTTATTAGAAGAATGGCAATGGGTGGCGGCAAAAATTGAACTAGACCACTTGATCATAGAAGCTCTTATTTGATGTCACGAACCAACTCTCCCAAAAATTTAAGTTGTAAGGAACATGAATAGTTTTATAATATCTCTAAGTGATAAACATGATCATTTTATTATAGTATGCCAATAAATAATAAGCATACGCCCTAGCCATTGGTTGTTACAACACTCTCATTATCAAAATTATTTTATTTACTACATTTGGCAGACCATGAGATCTTGATCCTAAACGTTGAACATGTCATATTTTTGGATCGAGTATAAACATTCAAATAATTAAGCTGCTAATTTATCTGTAACTTTGTTATAGAGCATTGTCTTAGTATGGTCTAACATGAGTTGTTTTTCCAGTCTGAGTTGATATGCACACTTGTTGATGATATACTCAAATTTGTGATCTACAGCAGCCTTGTCCAGGTTTTGACTTTGACTTTCCACTCTTTTTATTGTTTTGAGATAATGACTATGGTCATTTACAAAATGTATGTCGGATTATACCTATTTAAGTCTTACTTTCATTTTGAAAATATTTTCCTTCTGAAATCCATTCCTAAAACAGATAGCTTAGTTTTCTTATTTCTTTGCCCAATGCGCTGGTGCAGGAACATCTGACTCTCAGTGGATATGTTAAAATACCAATAGTGAGTATGATCTTGGTTTTTTTCTCGTATACTTCTGTTTTGGATGATATTTTCATCAAGATTGCTTTTTCAATATTCAAACAATTTCAGCCATGCATGTAGGGAGATTTTGGAGATGCAATTCTCTATACTGGATCACAATGCAGTCTTGACCTGCCTTTGTCAATTGCATTCACTTTACCGAAGTATTGTTAGATATAAGTTGCCTTTTGCTTGTCTAATCGCATGTGACACATTAATAAACTATTTTGGTTGCAGCATGTTAGAGAATAATATAAACTGTAAAGAACTTTGGGATACACCACCCCAAAAGCTAGCTCAAAGGGTGAGAGTGCCCAAGGCCTTATAAAGGCCACATTAGGTTCTCATACAACCAATATTAGACTATATATCTTAACACGCCCCCTCACACAAGAGCCCATTGGGCTTAAAGAGTGGACAATGCAACAGGCCCAGCCTATCTGTGCTAAGAAATTCCACAAGAGAAAATGGGAGGCGGCGAGATTTTGAACCCGGGATACGAGGCTCTGATACCATGTAAAGAACATTGGGATACACCACCCCAAAAGCTAGCTCAAAGGGTGGGAGGTGCCCAAGGCCTTATAAAGGCCACATTAGGTTCTTATACAACCAATGTGGGACTATATATCTCAACATAAACCATTAAAACGGCCCTCATCAAACATCTTAAGGTTTTGGGTTGAATTGGTTCTTTACATAGCAAATTCATCAAATATACCTACGGGCTTTCAAATTAGATGAAAGGAAACATAACCTGTTCTTGTATCTTTTTCAGGATATTGCTGGCTACATAAAGGGGTGTAGGTTCCTTCCTAAGCTTAATAATGAAATTATTAATAAGAGGAATTCTACCTACAAGCAACGATTTGCTAGCTTACAGAATTTGGTACTTATCATGGTGCGTTAGAACTATCTAATCTTTCTCTGATCTCTCTTGTTAATTTGGATTTGTCCAATTTACAACTATTGTATCAATCTGGTTGATCCATCTTGCTCTGTCTCGTCTGCAATGAAACCAGTTTGAGCAAGATAAAATTTTAATACCAAAAGAAACATCCTGGTTTGGTTATTATCCAGCTGGGGCCTTCCATCCTGTTTTGCCAGTACAACAGGTAATTTAAGAATTCCATATCTGTAGTTTATTCTTGCAAGATGATATGTGTGGCTTGTATTTATTGTTTTTCAATTGGTTCATCGGAACCTAACTAGTCCGGTTCAAGCACTATCAAATCCATGTAAAGAGAGGCTCTCCCGATACCATTTTCTCCATTCTTAGGGTTCAAACTAGAGCTCTCTGGTTAAGAAAAACAAATTCATTTCCACTTGAACCAGTATTGTTGGTAAACTAAAGTTCTTTTGCCTTAGCTAGTAGTACGTATTTTACCTGAAGGCCTTTTATGCCAATTATTGTGCATGATGCTTAGAAGCAGTAATAGGATGATCACATGAGTAATTTCTTACCAAGTGATTGAATTACATTATCATCCATCTATTTGTCATGGTATATATTGAGGCAGTTAATTATTTTTCAATTTTAGTGCATTCCACCAAGCCGATTTTATCGTTTCACATATATTTGTTATATCATTTTTCATATTCAGGTATTTGATATCAATAGCATGTTTTATTTCATGCAGACTAAGCTATACACTGAAGACTGGATTGGCTTAAAAACTCTAGATGAAGCTGGGAAAGTTAAATTCGTTAACGTGTCAGGGGATCATGCTGATATCTCTTGTAGTGAAATGAAAACTTATATAGTGCCATACTTGAAGGACCAGACATCAAGAGTTACAAGGCCTAAAATACAAGAACCTTCTTCTGATTGTTGAAACTGTTGGGCTCAATGAAGTGAGAATAGCTATTAACCAGTGGAATACTGTTCTATTCTTGGTGTATGTTTGGGTGTATTTGGCCAAACGGGCTTTTGGTTGCTCAAACAGGCTTTTGCCTAATTTTTTATTGTTCGGTTTGATGTTTGTAATTGGTATCAGTTTCCAAACTTGATTGTTGCCTTAAAAAGCCCCGATTGGTCTTAAGTGAATTTTTTCTTGCTTTGGCATTCAACATTATTATCCACTCCAATATATTAAATTACAATATATTCTAACTTAATCTTGAGTTTACCTGTTATTTTTAACTTTTTCCTTTTTAGAAATTTTAATTCAATTTTTTTATAGGTTTATACTTTGATATAATTTAAATTTTTTAGATTCTATCCGAATTAATTCTATATACCTCATTTATAATTTAAAAATTTATTTCACTTAAATATTTTTTTTTCATTTAGTTTTTACTTAAATTTAAAAATACTTGTGCAATATATGAGATACTAATTTTCAAACAAATTACTTAATTACAAACATGCTTTCGAGCAACTCTAGTTCTTTTAAATTTAGGCTGTGTTTAGAATCAATTAAAATTGGAAATGATTTGACTTAATTTAATATCAATTTACTTTGATTAGATCTAGATATCAAATTTTATGTTTGGAATTGATTAACTAAAAATGGATTTGAGTGTAGTAATTAATTCTTTTCTTGGTACGAGAGGTAAAACAAAAAAAGTTATATTTAATATCAAAATTAAATTTTAACAAATTTGATTGGATTCCTAAATCTACATCATTGAAATTCCTGGGCTTTGAAAAATAAATATTTATTTATGTTTTTAACACTTCAAACATAAGATTTGATTTATCAATCAAATCAAATCTCATTTCATATTGCGCTAATTGTATAGGGATTAAGCTCATATGACAATACGGATTGTGGAAAAGAATAATTGAATGAATATTGATAGAGATTCACAGTGTAAAGAAACTTTTTGGTTTTTATGTTCAGAAGGTTTATTATGGAAGCAATTTACTCTTTGCAAAATTTGGAGAGGTACCGAAGAAAATAAAAAGATCTATAGAAGGTTATCATTCACTTGGAAAAAGTTTATGATAAGGAGTTTGTATTTCCTAATCTATGAACGATGATGGAGTCACAGAGACTATAGGATTACACTCATTATCATTGACTCTAAGGTGTTATCTTTTTACTTTAATTTTAAACGAACTTATTTAACAAATGCAAGAGCCCGTGCCTTAATGCATGTTTTTTCTAATGATATAATCCCATTAAAAAAAGTTGAGAGAAAGGGATAAATGATAAATTAGAATAGTGGAGAAAAGTTTGGAAACATATAATTTCGAATTAAGTAGAAGAAAAAAGCAGTATATGAAATGCAAGTTTAACAAGAAACATTACCAATGGCTTGAAGATGTAAATTAGTACTCATAACATACCATAAATCACACAGCTTAAGTATCTTGAGACTATTATACAAAGTGACCCAGAACTATATGTAAATCTTAAGATTCAAGTAATGGAGAAATGCTTTTAAGTGTTACTTGTGATCATAATTTATCCTTAAAACTAAAGGGAATATTTTACTAAAAAAACTGTTAGACCAGCTAGATGGTAAGAGTAAGCTAAGTATTGTAGGGCGAGAATATAGCAGTTAATTCGAGTGGTTATTGAATAAATCAAAGTAGTTGATACCACTCATTTATCCAACAGTAAGTAACACTAATATGACATTATAATTTTAAGAGAGAAATAAGGAGAATAATAAAATTGAAGTCTGTTATTGATTTACTTGTATCTAATGACTTGCATTATTAAAAAAATTAGAACAATTAAATATAAGTAAATAATTAAAAATATAATTTATACGTATGTAAAATCATCCTTACCCAATAAAATTTGTACAAAAACATGGGGGAAAAAAGTTGCACTTCCCTCTTTTGTGCAGTATATATAACAAATGTAACTCCGGATATTTTAACTGGCAAAAAAAAAAAAAAGATATGAATCTTTTAGAATTCGTGGCCTTTAAAAAAAAAATGCTAAGCGACAATTACTAATGAAAAAAAAAATCAAATAGAAGGTTGCTATTTATATTTCATTATATAAATATTTAATGATATAAACTTTTAATTTATTAATGAGTAAACACCCTTTTTAGTCCCTGGCAATATCTACGAAGTCCTTTTCAGTCCCTGACAACAAAAAAGGACCAAATTGGTCCCTGAAAATACAAGAAAAGGGCCACTCTACATATTTGGGAGTTGACATAAGGATTAACATGACCCTTTTTTTGTAATTTCAGGGACCAATTTGGTCCTTTTTTATTTCCAGGGACTAAAAAGGACTTCGTAGATATTGACAGGGACTAAAAATGGTGTTTACTCTTTATTAATTTATTCATCTAGAAAACACTAAAATGAAAAGATATATATTATCACTGACTGATGACGACTTTGTTTTCGATTTTGTTCCTCCACAAGTTAAAATATTAAAAGGTCATATTTAAATGCTTTTTTAAAATTAACAACAAATTTTTGAATTGTATAATTAATTATTCTAATATTTCTTAATAAGAAATATTTTTTCCTTTTTTCTTTTTATTTTTTGTACTAGAAATCATTTTGAAACCATCCACACAAACAACGCAGTTTGACTTGGTACATAACAAAACTGTTCCCATTGCTTTCGGAGAGTTATGAAAACAAAAATCTCCATCAAATAACATTAAAGTTCTTCCACCTACATGTGATTTTGGAATAGTTTCTTTCATTTAGGTAAGAAATTGATGTTATGTTTCTTCAAACTTTATTCTCATTTTATACATGTGTAACGCTAATGAACAATACAAATTGAAGCTCACAATCATATATACCAAGTTCTTTGAATATTGATTTTGTTGACCTACAGTTACAATGGATCCCTTCAAAGGACAAGGAGGCATTCAGATGCTACTAACTGCTGAACAAGAAGCCCAACACATTGTTTCTAATGCAAGAAACTGTAAGATCCAATAGCTCTTTTTATCATTTTATTGTTATATATAAAGTTAGGGCTTTGATTTTCTCATGTTACATGAGAATTGTTTTCTCATGTTGCATGAGAATTGTTTTCTCGTGTTGTGATTCAACTAGTGATGGGTCTTATACTTATTAAAAAAATAAAAAAAATTACAGGCAAATCGAAGAATCACAATATGAGAAAATACTTTTCATAGAAGTGTTTTTCCCATAAAGTTATCATCATTTACAAATGTGAAATGAATCAATGATGTGTTCAAATTCTCAGTGAGAACCCAAAGGTTGAAGCAGGCAAAAGATGAGGCTGAGAAGGAGGCAGCACAATACAGATCTCACATGGAAGATGAATATCAAAAGTCAATTTCAGAGGTATAAAAACGATATATTTATGGTATGATAGTTCAAAATTTAAATATTACACATTTTTCATTTGATTAATAATATTACTTTGTTTTGCTATTGGGTTGAGTTTCCTTAGACCACTGGGAGCTCTGGATCTAATGTAAAAAGGCTTGACCAGGAGACAGAGGTTAAGATTAAAAATTTAAAGAAATCAGGTTCAAAGGTTTCAACAGAAGTTGTTGACATGCTACTCAAGTATGTTACAAATATTAAAACATAATGGCCAAAGGTTAGTAAGTTAATTCCTCTTTTTCCCTTTTTCTTTTTAGTTTCCTATCCGGTTCATTGTTTATTCGACTAGTCTTTTAACCTGTATTTGGAATGTTTCTTCCAAAATTATTTTTTTCGTTTAGAACTAGAGACCTGTAGCTAAGATAAACAAGTTATTTACCACTTAATGTAGCAATTATTGGTTGCTAATTTGTTTTTATAAATATTTTATTTCAGAGAGCTTATTGAGTGGTTGTACATTTATCTTGCTCCTCAGTTATCTCTTTCATTTTATCTGCTTAACCAATAATTTTGTAATTGTTATCAAAAAAAAAAAAAAAAAATTTGTACTTAGCAATAAATGAAATTTGTCTCCTTTTCTTCACTTTTATATAGGTTGGGGAGTTTTGGTCAATAAATTAAAGAAAATATTGTTTCTAAGTATATGGCAGGAAATTCCCTAGTCCCCCTCTCTTTCCTCTTTCTTCCTCTCTCCTCTCCTTTCTCTCTATGAGGGACCAATGGTTCTGGACCACTACATATCTGCTCCAGGAAGAGAGTAAATCAAAGAGAGAAACTCATAAAGAGAGAAACTAATTAAATTATGGACCCACTTTATTTTTACTCTTTGTGGTAAAAAAAAAAAAAATTTACCACAGATGCAGAAATAATATTCCCTAAATAAAATCTGAAAACTATAGTTTAGGAAGTTGAAGAATAGGAAAAAACTTCAACCCTTTTTCTTTTGTTGTCTAAGAATAGACACCAATTCTAAAAAGGGTTGTAAGATGGAAAATGCACAACCATTTCACGTGGAAACGTAGAGAAACATTAGTTATCGACATGGAAAAAATCACATATACTCGAGTCTTTCTGAATATAAAAGTGATGAAACTAAAATTTTCATTCTTCTTCTAAAGTAATTTCCATCAATCTTAGAATGCTTATAATGTTGAAGTCAGGTTCTGTTTACAATACAAACCATCATATCATTTTATGTGATTGGTTAGAAGTATATGATCATTATGTAATAAAATTAGTTGTTCTTTGAATATCTCTATACCCAAAAAAGTATAAGACTAATAATCTCTTCTGGTATAGAAAGATACATATATAGGCCCTAAGGCTTGAACTTTCCTTCTTCGTTTTCGCGCAACTCTTGAAGTGGCAAACATTTTGTAAGTTCAAAACAAGTGTATACACAATATAATTTGTGAATATAAATTTCGTACACTTCTAGATCTTTTGATGATTATATTATATAATAAAAGTCTAGATAAAACTACCATGAAATACAAAGAAACAGTCATAAACAATGGCATGATGATCACCTATAACATTATTTACGGATGACATATCTTTCAAATTAGTCTTTGTTGATTATAATGTTTAATAATATATATTTTTGTGTTTGTGTGTTTTCTTATGATTCAGTGATTGCTGAAAACGCTGAAAGAAGGAGCCATCACCTACAATAAAACAGGCAAAGCTAGGAAGATGCTTCTAAAGATTGGGTTGCCATTGCATAAAGACTTCGCTACAAAACTCTTGCCTTAAACAACTATCACTTGTTGCAAAGTGAACAATATCAATTTTTCTCTCTCTCATATTTAATATAATTATATGCTTAGTAATATTTTTATATTATTAAGAATGCTTTAGGAAATATGTTTTTTTTTTCTCTTTGCTTGCTGTGAAATAACTCTAACCAAGAGGCAATCATCTGGCTCGGAGGCTTTGCATTTGTTGTATTACAAGGCATGAGACACATTCTACTCATTTTTTTCTGACAGCGTGACAAAATTCCGAAGAAATGTTCAGAAAAAGAAAAGTATTAACCAACCAGAAATAAAAATTAAATTGTAAATAAGTGTTGGAGAATAATATAAATTATTAAAAACGTCTTCATCCAACACATTAACGTTTTGGGTTGAAGTGATTCTTGACATGGTATCAAAACTTCAATGACCACAAGGTCACGAATTCGATCATCACTACTCTCCACTTGTGAAATTAAATAAGCATTAAGTAAACCAAATTTTTTTGAGCATATGCAATATTTACGCTTCAAGCCCAAAGTCCTCTTGCGTGAGAGAGTATGTTAGATAATAATATAAACCATTAAAAAAAAACGTTATCCAACTTGGATTGAAGTATTCTTAAGAATAAGGTAGGTTCAATTTGTTAGGTTCGATTGCTCGTTATATGTAATGTTAGATGAATACGAGTATCCTTCATCAAAGTTAATTACTTGTTGAAATAGTAATAAAAAAATTGATTAGCGAACTAGGATTCAGAGTAGTGATAGCTTTTGATAAATAAATAAAAAATAATGAAAAATAATTAAATAAATTAGAGTTCACGATATTCTTAAATAGACAGTTAAAAGAAAAATTATTTCTACAAAAAGAAAAAGAAAAATAAGTACCTTTTGTCATATCTCTACGAAAACTCAATAAAAATTATTTCGATCACGGGAAATACATCAATGCACATTTGTCATATATATATATATTATGAATAAATACCTATATAACCAATAAATTTAGAAGGAACTCATCATAAATTTGTGGTTTTAATTAATACTTTTCTATAAAGAATTAAATGATTGAATCAGTTCGACAATTGATTAATCACACGCTTGCGACTGCGAGAGGTCTGTGTAAAATTTGGTCCATATATATAACTATCTTTTCAAAGAGCAACCCTATTCTGACTATTTTTTAAGGTCACTCTGGTTGAATGCTTATTAATTCTATCGTTTATGGAGGGAAAGAAAAACAATCACAGAATCATGACAATGTTAAGATCTTTCAAGAGTATTGCATAAAGTACTAACAGTAGCAATCTTTGTAGGTAAAAGTTTGAATTTTTTTTATTTTTTATTTTTTGAAAATATTCCAATCAGTTCATCGCTTCGTGACTAGTCCGATTCGAGACAAGTCCCGGGATTAAGGCTTTAAACCCTCTCAAAAATGATACTGGAGAGGATCGAACACATGCTCTCACCCTTATTTGCTCAGTTTCATGACGCTAACTGAACTATCATCATTTGATAAAAAATTTGAATATTCATTCTTTACATAGAAGCTAAACATAATAAATTTGAGTAAATTTCACCATACAACATTAAAGCTTGTTAAATAACAGTAAATCCTAAACTTACACACAAAAATTACACCTAATTCTTTTTGTAATCTTTTCATAACTATTGATTTAACACAGTTAAGTATTTTTTTAATATAAAAGAATCACTTTTTATTAATTCTTAAATACTTCTATATATATTACGATAAAATATTTTAAAGATATATAACGTTATAATTTTCTTCTTTTAAGTTGGTTTTTGACATAAAATTATATATATATATATATATAACTTAAAACTTCTTTTTTTTGGAGGTTATAACTTAAAACTTCTTATAAATAAGATTTAATTTTACATGTATTTGCTTGGCAAAAAAAAAATAGCTAACATAATTTAGTTGTTTTCTTTCTGCTTTATTTGTTGAGTCATATATGTCGGCATTTTAAAAAATATATATATATTTATTTTTCTTTATTTGAAATTTAAAAAAATCATAATTTTTTTAGCATTATAAACCAAATGTTAGGAAATTATAATTTTCTAATAATTATTGTAGGTCACATATTATATTAATAATTATATTGTGCTATTTATATATATTGGGTAAATTAAAGTGATCAGTTAAATATTCCCAAATAGATTCCTAAGTGAGTATGGGCTGAATGAGTGGATACCAGTGTTGGGCCAACTAGGTATAATGGGAGCTTATTGGCCCAACAATAAAGATAAAAACACTATAAAGGGTTATGGTCCCCAATACGTCAAAAAAACAACCCTAGTTTCTCTTCCCTATCAAGAGAGAGACGGCACACTAAGGAATAAGGTTTTAGGGTGATTTGACTGAGGAAGACTACAAACCCCAAGAGACAAGATCAAAGTTATTCCGCTGCAATGGAAACAAGTATTCCTCCACCTTTATGTTGTTCTTATTTTTCTTTATGATTTGGTATGATGGATCTTGGTTTGTGGGTGATAGTTATCACCATAAAGTTTACAGGAATTAAAAATTCCAACAATTGGTATCAGAGCCATAATCATATTGAATCATGAGGGAATTAAGTTTTGTGATTTTTATATATGATGAATCGTGAAAAGTTTTGTTTTATTGTCTTTTGGCATAAAGTTTATTATTTTTTGAACGTGAGTTACATCTTTTGTATTTTGTATTAGCTATGTAGTGTTACTTTTGTTCCCTGACGGTGATTTTTTGGTTTTGGAACAAAAGTTACATTTTTTAGAAAAAAACTAGGATTCACAGTTTAATAAGAGTTTGTTATTTAAATTTTGAATCTGTGAATAGATGGAATGTTTGGAAGAATTTTGGCTTTATAGTCGATAAGGTTTTGTTGTTTGAATTTTTTGAATAAACAATGAATTCTCTTAGCAAATTTTGGACTTACGATTTGAAAGAAATCAAATGTTTAAGGTCTTTTGGGGTTTTCCTTATATTTGATATTCTTTGTTAAAAGCTAAATATAATTTATTTATTTTTTGAGTATTATGCATCATTTTCAAGCTTTCATTTGAAAAGGCTTACATGTGCGTCAATTGTGCATTAATTTTTAAGCCTTATATAACGTTATAATTTTCTTCTTTTAAGTTGGTTTTTGACATAAAATTAAATATATATATATATATATATATATATATATATATATATATATATATATAACTTAAAACTTCTTATAAATAAGATTTAATTTTACATGTATTTGCTTGGCAAAAAAAAAATAGCTAACATAATTTAGTTGTTTTCTCTCTGCTTTATTTGTTGAGTCATATATGGCGGCATTTTTAAAAAAAAAAATATTTTTTATTTTTCTTTATTTGAAATTTAAAAAAATCATAATTTTTTTAGCATTATAAACCAAAATCTTAAAATGACACAAGCTTAATAACAGGTGTATTTCTTAGGAGCTAAAATATTATTTTATACTGCTTACCAAAAAATATATATATATATATTATTTTATACTAAAGTTTAAACTTACGTCTATATCTATATAGTGCTCCTAAAATATAGATTTGCTTATCCTTACCCCCAACATCCTGTTATTATTTGAAGACAATTATTTTGCCAATACGATATTGGGTCTCAAACATATCTTATATTATTGTCGCGTACACTAGCACACTACTTGGGCAACATATACCAAAAAAATATTGACGAATGAACATATTCTATTTCTATTACCTTTCTTTATATTGATTAACACTAAAGACTAAGAATCTGTTAAAATTGAAGGGCCAAAGCAAAGAAGTTATTTCATAAATGCTTTCCCGTCAAATTCTATAGCTAGGTGGTAATTGAAGTGAACCGAACCTTAAAGTCTATAAAAATAGCTCTAAACTTATAAAGAATATGTTAAACTAATACAAAAAGAAAAAGAAAAAGAATATCAAGGCAATGAAATTCATATGAATTTGCCTATCTGCTGCAGCCTTGTTACTAAGGGATTGATACAAGAGGTGAAGAAATACATCTCAAAATAAGAACTGTTTACCAAGCAGTTCCAAAGGATGAAAGATAAAGGAGAGAACCTGTCACTAATGGCACGTTGAGAGCAGTTGTGTACATTTGAAATGTCACAAGTCCAAACTGACTTTGAGAAAGAGGACTGTAAAAAAGACACATGAATTGATCTACACTGCATGGTCTATCTGGTGATACTCAAGATTCCTGAGAACAATTCTGGCAAAGATTTTTGCTTCAAGTGGAGCAGTAGCTGCTGCTGCTGCGCCACGCAGAACTCTTGCTGCTCCTGCATTCTGCATGAGGCTAGCATGGTGCGTTGCGTGTCGTCCACCGGGAATTGTAAACTGCATTTGAAGGATCAACACACAAGAGAGACATAATCTCATCAGAACTCAAACCAAATATAGATGAAAATCAAGCAGGTTGCTATAGTTACCTGGAGGAGTGCAAATGCTGCACAAGCTTTGAGTATAGATGATGGATTTCGTAGCATAGTAACAAATCTTCCAATTTCAGCACCACTGAGGAATACTCAAAATAAAATAGGGTAAATATACTGACAATGACCAAATCACACACAGTCGATAGAATAAGAATTTGAGAGCAATGAAAGAAGAATTGTATGACACTTTGGCATTAGAAAACACAACATAAAATCTTGATGCCATAATAGCCG
This sequence comes from Gastrolobium bilobum, assembly GCF_033153095.1. NCBI lineage: Eukaryota > Viridiplantae > Streptophyta > Magnoliopsida > Fabales > Fabaceae > Gastrolobium > Gastrolobium bilobum. Next base: position 250,968 of record NW_026898644.1, read on the forward strand.
GAGGCTGAAAAATGATATTGTATCATCAGAAAATATGACTAAATAAGGCATGAGGTAGAAAGGTACAACTGTAATGAAAAAGAGCTACTTTTGCTGGTATCAGAAGGAAAGAGAAACCTGCATCTCAGATGCCCTGCTTCTTGAATACGAGAACCTTCGGTAACCTGTGCTAATGCTGCAGGAGCTGATGATGCTGCAGCAGCCGCAAATGCTTGTGGATCAGTAAACATAAAGACAAAAGCTTCTATGTGTTTCAAAGCCATCCTTCTAGCTCCATCCAAGCTCACACTCTTAGAAATACTTTCTGACGCAGTGCCTACTAAAGCAAATTCATCCATTCTGCAAAACGCACCATGAGGCTCAAATAATATGCATTAAGTGGTCTCTTATATCCCACCTACAGTGGTTAACCAATTTTTTTTACTACAGTAAAGTCTCCATTTTCATTTGCTTCACATATTCATTCTGTTAATGTGAGCTGGGAGAAAAAAGCAGTTACTTCCCAGAATCATAGTGATTCAACATTTGTGTAACTAAATAACTATTAAGTGGAGAGAAGGAAGTTTATACTTGGGAAGGGAACTAAATACTCATCCATCAAAACCATGATGCACCTTCTGAGGTATGATGTATATATGAAGTTTTGTACAGCCTGATTAATCCTCCAGTCATAATTAGCCATAGGCAGAACATTCACATACAGGCATTTCATCCATATAATTGGACGAACACTTATTAAAAGACATGAGCAACTCAAATACAACTGTCAAAAAGTTATAGACTCCCATTATAATAGATGATCACCTTACTACTCAATCTTCACTTTTGGGGAATGGAGGTATATCATCAATTGCAAAAACATAAGGATGATAAGAATAAGCTTGGACTTAAAAATTGTAAAGAACCAAGTCAACCCAAAAGCTTAAACTATTAGGTGAAGGCCTCTTTAATGGTTTATATTATACTCTAACACGTCCCCTCACACGAGAGCCCACTGGGCTTGAAGGGTGGATAATGCACAGGTCCACCTACCTGTGCTAAGAAAATTCCACCAGAAAAAGTGGAGGCGGTGAGGATCGAACCCGGGACACGAGGCTCTGATACCATGTAAAGAACCAATTCAACCCAAAAGCTCAAGCTATTAGGTGAGGGCCTCTTTAATGGTTTATATTATAGTCTAACAAAAATTATAAGCCTTCAATGAAATGTAGAATCATATAAAGCAACTTGGTCTTGTACACTTGATTCTCATAACAAACTTCAAGGTTCTCCTCATCCATTCGTTCCCGGTCTCAGTTTTCTAGAATGAGGACCATAAACTAATAGACAGAGAGAAAATACCAACATCTGAACATTGTTTGTGTATCCTATATTTGACTATTCATACAAACAAGTTATATACAAAACTGTATTCCCGCATTCAAACCCTGTTTTCTTTTTAAGACTGAGGCCACAGAGTTCAGCATAAAAAGTCATCAGTTGAACTTTAATCTTCAATAAAGGGCAACAATCAAATGAAAAATAAACTATATGAGCATTCTAAGAAACAAAACAAAAAGAATAATAGAGACAGACAGTGGATTTCAATCATGTTAATTACCTCCCATCAAACATGTAAGCCAATGCCAACGCAGCCATGAATCGTGCCATTTTTGATACTGATGAAGAACAGAGATCAACAAGGGCCGAAACTCCACCTTCCTCCACTATTCGTAGAGCATTACCAGGGTTGAAAGCAAGATTCCATAGTGCTCCTGCAGCAGTTTCATGAACATCCTGAAAGTGGAAAGTGGCTTGGAATTAATCAAGATTTTAAAAAATATAAAAATGTTAGAAGGATACACAGACAAAAAACATAAATTTTTTGTGGGAAGGAAAATACTTACGGAGACAGTATGAAGGTGTCAGAACTCACATATACTAGAATATACAAAGTAATGCCCATAAGTGTCTAAAATATGGAAGATTAACAACAAGGCAAGACGAGATACTTATATGGTAGCTCATAATGCATTAAAAAATGCACCAGCCACCAAGGAGACAGGCTTTTGGCACAATGGCTATACTTGTGTGTATGCAACTGACAATTATGTTATTCTTTCTATCATCAGATTCAACTGGGAAAGGGTTTAGTATATATGGTGAGAAATTCCAAAACTACAATACCACAAGTAAACTTTTTAAACTATAGAAGTCACTTTCTTAAAACTAAAGGAAGATGCTGACAACAACAGCAGCAAGCAGAAAGTATAAGTATGTTTAACCACCTGCTTGACCCAGACCCACTATCATGTGGAACGCATTCATTAATCACTTAATAGATGACGACGAGTGTTGTATGCTATAGTTAATATGAAGTTATGAACAATTGTTAATACAACACAAAAGAGGAAAAGGAAGGCACCAATATAAGTGCAAAAAGCTACTCCAAAGCAACTTAAAAGACTGCTAATAGTAACAAGGCCAACAAAGAACTAATTTATCCACCAAAATGGGATACTTTTTCAGCATTGTTATGCAGATGTGTAGTGCTGATTAAATAAATATATCCATAGAAATTGAACATCAACGAAATAAATTACCTCTGCTTCGGACCGTGCCAGTGCAATCAGAGGGGCAACACCTCCTTCTCGTCCAATGGCAATGCTAAGCAAACAAAGACCAACATTAATGAAAATAAGTATAATCTAGTGTAGAAAGATAATGAAATTATGGAATGACCACTTGCATGAAAAAATTCAAATCCATATTTAAAGAAAAGAAAAGAAAAATGTCACAAATCTTTCATTACAATTAAGAATATTTTAGAAGAAACCAACAAAAAAAAAAAAAATACAAACACACAAAGGGAACATTGAACTAGAATAATTTATCATATTAGAGAAACGGAAAAGTATAGACCGGAAAAGGTCCTCTAATTCCTGTTCCCTATTTTTGGCAAAGTCTATTAGTTGGAAACTATTTATGATGGTATTAAGAGGGAGAAAAGAAAAGCATATGCTGTGGGTAAACTCACACCACATACTACGGAACATAGATTAGTCTTACTAATTACAAGATACCAACAAACAACATACAGTCAACCTAGGCACTAAAGTAACAAGCAAGGTAATCAAAATCGATATCCTACCAAGGATCGGAAAGGGGTGGGAAACTCGTAAATTGTGGAATCGTAACCCGAATCATAAAGATCCTACCTAAAGTACAAAACTATATTCAACTATATATATATATATATATATATATATAATGTGTGTGTGTGTGAAGAAAAATAACCCTCAAATCACTTCTAAAATATAATTTAAACTAGGACATTCTTTTGATGTCATTTTTTGTTAGGAAAGTATCCATATTTAAAATAATTAGTGATTAATATTTAATTATAATCCCATTTCATATAAATATGAAAAAATCTATTATGCTTTATATTTTAAATATGCAAAATATATAATTGAATAAATATGCTCAGACTGTCGAGCATTTGAAAAAGAAAAAGCACCAAATTAAATTGCACAAACAAGAACCTAACTTTCTAGAATAACCCAGCAGAACAATCACCCTCCCCGCCTAAAAAAATTAACTGAATATATTCATAGTTTCCACAGCTACAGATCTCCACCAAACACTTGTGCCTTGTTGTGCCACAAAGGAACAACCATCACCACTAAAAAGCCTTACAACACGCAGAAACTTATCTTTTCCACTGCATATGTACCACATTTAAGTTGTCAAGAGTATCCTTGGCACTTGACCGTCCTTTGCAATGTAACTCCAATGCAATCAAACTTGACAGGATCCCTGAAAGTCTTCACGCCTTGCACTCAAATCCTCCATGCCATATTTTTCATTCAAGTGAATAAACCATTTAACTAGATTTTGGGTCCCGGTCTATAGAAGTTTTGGCTAATGAATCTCAATTTGATGCAAGACTACAAGAGTTATTATGAAAAATTAGTGGGAGGAATAAAGAAGAAAAAAGTACAGGATACGTCCAAAACTGTAGCAGTGAGGACTGAGGAATCTAATATAATATGCAATTACAATTACAATAACACTTGCGTTACCACTCAAATAACCCGAATTCAATCAGAAAAAGAATATCAATTATTAAACCTTAGGCCTATTTGGATGAAGGGAATCGGAGATACAGATTTGGAACCTAGATAATTATGCAAGATACGGTAATAGGTCTTAAAAGGTCCAAAAACATTTTTAAGGTAAAAAAGAAAACGGATAAGGCTTCTCTAAAGTGAGTTTGTTTGTAAAGAGCACATATAAAGATGCATCAACCCTTACTTTAATTTACAGTACAGCGTCTTCTTAACTTACAAAAATTCAAGGGTGGATAAACTTTTACTTGTGCACTTAACAGACGGGCTTACCTTAGAGGGAGCTTTTGTCTCAAAAAAAAGTGGTGAATAGAATATTCTGTGTTAAATTTTCTTTGTGGTTCATCATAAGGATTTCAATTTAAAATACGATTAGAGATAGGTTTAAAAATATTGGGATCATGAAAGCAGGTTTGAAAATTCCAAAACCCTCAATATCACTTTTGTTTAAAAAGAGAGAGGGAGAGATTTGTTAAAAAGAAAGAAAAATATACGAAGAACCACAAAGAATTCCTCTGGAACACAAAAGAGGAGAGAGGGAAATGAAAGGAAACAGATAGGCAGAAGATCAATACGATAAACTAGCCTAAATCCAAAAATAGACAAGTACTACACTCTAAAAGAATGTAATCTATCAGTCATAAAAGAGAAGTATTATTTTCAAGTCGGCGAATAGTCTTACTCCAATACTCCATCATATATGATAATAGTTCAAAAAAAAAATGTCTTAAGAATCGAGATTCAGAAGAGCAATATTATCAGGATAAAATATAATTACCTATTGGCTTCAGAAACTGACAATCCCCAGAGAGCACCAGCAGCCCTCTCTTGAAGTCCAGGGGAGGCATTAGAACAAGATTGGGCAAGAGCAACCTACAAAACCACAATATCTAAGCATCAAAACACAACTTTTTAGCCTCCAGAAAAAAAAAATGCTATGGTAAAATAATTTATATGAGATCCACAAAAAGATTGTTTATTTTAAAAAAAATTAAGGAAAAATAATTTTATTTATCTCTATGGCCACTACTCATTAACTGTCAAATAAGATTGTTAATTTGTTACAAAAAAATGAATTCTTTGTAATGCATTATTGGTGAACTTTTGGTTTGCCCTAGGTCCTTGGACCAAGTTTTGATTATCAGCTTTAATGGTTTTAGAAGAGGCTAAAGTATTGTGGCAATGTGCAATCAAAACTACAATTTGGGGTGTATGGTTGGAGCATACCGCTCGTATCTTTAAGGAGCTTTCCATAGCAAAAAAGCTAATTTGGGAAAAGATTAGACACTTAGTTTCTGTTTGGTGTAAATCACATTGTCTTTTCAAGGAGGGTGTAATACCCCATATTTTCTTTTAATAAAATAATAATAATAATAATAATATAATAATAAATATTTTTGGATAATAATGATATTCAGTATTTTTGTAATTAATAATATTGGTATTTAATATTTTTAATTAATGAGTTAATAATAGTTAAAATAATAAGAGGTAAGATAATAATAGTAATATTATTTGATTTATGTGATAATATATAATTATATATATATATATTAGATGATTAATTGATTTATTAATTGATTGATGATTTATGTATTTATGTTTGATTAGTAATGATTGATTAGTAAATTGTTTAGATATGATGAGCCAACAAACATAAATTGTTTAGATATGATGAGTCAGCATTGAGTCAGTAATGTGTAAGCCCTAAACTTCAACTATAAATAGAGGTCTAGCCTAACCAAATCAATTCACTCTTCAACATTTCTCCTCTACTATTCTCTCTTCTTAGTTCAAAAACTTAGTTTAATTTATTTTATATTCTTCTGATTACCAACCGGTTCTCTGCCCCAAATTACTCTTTTCTTCTAGAAGCTAGCGAAAACGGAGACCAGGTAATCCTAATCTCTAGGTGGTTGTAGATTTGTTGTGTATGAAATTTTATTGGGTGTATCCTAATCTTTAGGTAGTTATATGTTTGATATATGTAATCCTAATCCCTAGAGAGTCATAGATTATATTGATATGAATTTTGGTATATGTAATCCTATTCGTAAGTTATTTCTTTTATATAAAACTTGGATGTAATCCTAATCCCTAGGTGTTTAGGTTATCTCTATTATATGAAATTTGGGCATAATCCTTATATGTAATCCGTAGATGTTCTTAATAGTTTGGTATGAACATTTCTATATATATAGGTATTTGTTTTTTTTAAATTTAAATTACTACATATGATAATTAGAATATTTTTGAAAAATTGTTATTATTTTAGAAATTATAATTATGTGCAATGTATGGTATAAGATTTAATTCATGTGCAATATATGGATCTTATTGAATAATTATGAAAATTATGGAATTATACTACTTACTCTTTAAGAAAAACTTTCCAAATATGTGTTTTAATGATTGAATTTGAATATTTATATTATTAATAACTATGATAATTGATGTGATGGGATTATTTGAATGACGATGATTGGATTTGGATTTTTCTGTGATGAATGTTGAAGATTTGAATTATCATATCCTTGAATAAATTGGAAAGTTATGATGATGATCGGATTTGGATGTTACTGTGATGAATGTTGAAGATTTGAATTATCATATCCTTGAATAAATTGAAAAGTTATGATGATGATCGGATTTGGATTTTACTGTGATGACTGTTGAAGATTTGAATTGTTATATAAATTCGAGAATTTATGATAATAGTTGTTTGAATTATGATACTTTGGAAAATTATAATGCCCTTGAGTAACTCATTTACAGATGATAACACTTAAAGAATAAATAATTATGATTGAATCTTTCCTGATTGTGTGTTTGTAATAAATTAATGGTGGGAGGATAGCTTTGGGATGGTACCTCCCAAGGTGATGAACACAACTTTTGGGCTTTATGCCTCCGATGTGAAACTGATGTGAAAAAGATTATATCCGTTCTTTCCAAAGTGGTGTCTGGCAGGGTTTCCCGGGATACTAGTAGCAACTTTGGGAAGAAGTGTGCACACTAGGAAGATGTGAATTGATTATGGCCAATGTGATTTGTTTGTGACTGGCAGGGTTTCCCGGGTCTACCATGGTTCTCTTCCCACTAAAGAAAATTAATAAAGATAATTTATAATAATAGATTTAATTCTATATATACATTGATGTTTTATTTGAGTCAGCTGTTATTTGATTTAATCTTTTATATTAAATTATATATTTGTTTTTTATTAAGATTGATTACCAGCTTAGCTGACTTTTGTGTTTGTTTGACTGCAATGATCCTGCGGCTGCGGGGGAGCAGATTTTCAGTGAAGCATGTTGCAAAGGATGGGGCTAGCTGTGGGCAGTGAGGATCACAACTCGGATATTTCTAGCTAATTCCTAAGTTTAGAAATTTTATGAGATTTAAATAAATGTATAAGACATATTTCCTTTATTTAAACTTTAGTCTTTGGTTTTATTTTAATGTAATAAATTTAGTCTTGCACTTGTCCCTGCACAGGTGCGGCGGTAACACTTCCCAAATTTTATTATTTTGAACTTCCGCTATTATTTATAAAATTATTGAATTTATTTATGCTATTATAAATTGTTAGAATTTGGGGTGTTACAAAATGGTATCAGAGCTCCTGGTTCGGCTTGGGGTTTGCTTTTGATACTGACTCGAGGGATCAAAGATCCTTGAGTAGAATAAATACATAAATAAATAAAAATTAGGAAATAAAATAATGAGACATAAGATAAATAAATAAATCCAGAGAGGTGGGTATTGAAGGGTTATTTTTCTTGTCCTTTAAATATGATCTATTTCTTCGGAATTTTGATGATTATATGTTTGGAATTATTTTGTGATTTAAAATTATTATTGATATTATTCTTTCAAAATTTTATATGCTATCTTTAGTAACTCGTTCTTATTTAATAAAAGTAATTAGCTTTCTTTTAGAGTTGTTCTTGAATTGATTAAAATTTTTCTAACAAATGAAAGATAATATATGCAATAAAAATTTCTATTTGTTTAAAGAAGATATTCAGTTTCGAAACTTTTTTCTAGCTTGGTTAAAGTTAAAAATTCATTAATTTGTAGTTTTTTAAATTTATTGTATTCTATGTTGTCTTGTTTGCTTGGTTATGCATGACTCTTTGTTGTTTGCTTACTTTTTTCAAGTGGGTTTCAAAAAAAAAAAAAAAAGGTTTCGAGGACAAAACTTCTTTTAAGGAGGGTAGAATGTAATACCCCATATTTTTATTAACTTTAACCTTATGCCTTTAAGTTAATTTGAGGAGCTCAAACTTCTAAGTTTCGAGAACGAAACTTCTTTTAAGGATGGTAGAATGTAATACCCCATATTTTCTTTTAATAAAATAATAATAATAATAATATAATAATAAATATTTTTGGATAATAATGATATTTAGTATTTTTGTAATTAATAATATTGGTATTTAATATTTTTAACTAATGAGTTAATAATAGTTAAAATAATAAGAGGTAAGATAATAATAGTAATATTATTTGATTTATGTGATAATATATAATTATATATATATATATATTAAATATAAATTATGATTAATTGATTTATTAATTGATTGATGATTTATGTATTTATGTTTGATTAGTAATGATTGATTAGTAAATTGTTTAGATATGATGAGTCAACAAACATCAATTGTTTAGATATGATGAGTCAACAAACATAAATTGTTTAGATATGATGAGCCAACAAACATAAATTGTTTAGATATGATGAGTCAGCATTGAGTCAGTAATGTGTAAGCCCTAAACTTCAACTATAAATAGAGGTCTAGCCTAACCAAATCAATTCACTCTTCAACATTTCTCCTCTACTATTCTCTCTTCTTAGTTCAAAAACTTAGTTTAATTTATTTTATATTCTTCTGATTACCAACCGGTTCTCTGCCCCAAATTACTCTTTTCTTCTAGAAGCTAGCGAAAACGGAGACCAGGTAATCCTAATCTCTAGGTGGTTGTAGATTTGTTGTGTATGAAATTTTATTGGGTGTATCCTAATCTTTAGGTAGTTATATGTTTGATATATGTAATCCTAATCCCTAGAGAGTCATAGATTATATTGATATGAATTTTGGTATATGTAATCCTATTCGTAAGTTATTTCTTTTATATAAAACTTGGATGTAATCCTAATCCCTAGGTGTTTAGGTTATCTCTATTATATGAAATTTGGGCATAATCCTTATATGTAATCCGTAGATGTTCTTAATAGTTTGGTATGAACATTTCTATATATATAGGTATTTGTTTTTTTTAAATTTAAATTACTACATATGATAATTAGAATATTTTTGAAAAATTGTTATTATTTTAGAAATTATAATTATGTGCAATGTATGGTATAAGATTTAATTCATGTGCAATATATGGATCTTATTGAATAATTATGAAAATTATGGAATTATACTACTTACTCTTTAAGAAAAACTTTCCAAATATGTGTTTTAATGATTGAATTTGAATATTTATATTATTAATAACTATGATAATTGATGTGATGGGATTATTTGAATGACGATGATTGGATTTGGATTTTTCTGTGATGAATGTTGAAGATTTGAATTATCATATCCTTGAATAAATTGGAAAGTTATGATGATGATCGGATTTGGATTTTACTGTGATGAATGTTGAAGATTTGAATTATCATATCCTTGAATAAATTGAAAAGTTATGATGATGATCGGATTTGGATTTTACTGTGATGACTGTTGAAGGTTTGAATTGTTATATAAATTCGAGAATTTATGATAATAGTTGTTTGAATTATGATACTTTGGAAAATTATAATGCCCTTGAGTAACTCATTTACAGATGATAATACTTAAAGAATAAATAATTATGATTGAATCTTTCCTGATTGTGTGTGTTTGTAATAAATTAATGGTGGGAGGATAGCTTTGGGATGGTACCTCCCAAGGTGATGAACACAACTTTTGGGCTTTATGCCTCCGATGTGAAACTGATGTGAAAAAGATTATATCCGTTCTTTCCAAAGTGGTGTCTGGCAGGGTTTCCCGGGATACTAGTAGCAACTTTGGGAAGAAGTGTGCACACTAGGAAGATGTGAATTGATTATGGCCAATGTGATTTGTTTGTGACTGGCAGGGTTTCCCGGGTCACAGAGTAGACTGGCAGGGTTTCCCGGGTCTACCATGGTTCTCTTCCCACTTTAATAAAGAAAATTTATAATAATAGATTTAATTCTATATATACATTGATGTTTTATTTGAGTCAGCTGTTATTTGATTTTATCTTTTATATTAAATTATATATTTTTTTTTTATTAAGATTACCAGCTTTGCTGACTTTTGTGTTTGTTTGACTGCAATGATCCTGCGGCTGCGGGGGAGCAGATTTTCAGTGAAGCATGTTGTAAAGGATGGGGCTAGCTGTGGGCAGTGAGGATCACAACTCCGATATTTCTAGCTAATTCCTAAGTTTAGAAATTTTATGAGATTTAAATAAATGTACAAGACATATTTCCTTTATTTAAACTTTAGTCTTTGGTTTTATTTTAATGTAATAAATTTAGCCTTGCACTTGTCCCTGTACAGGTGCGGCGGTAACACTTCCCAAATTTTATTATTTTGAACTTCACTGTTATTTATAAAATTATTGAATTTATTTATGCTATTATAAATTGTTAGAATTTGGGGTGTTACATAGGGTTTCCCTAACAAATATGTTGAGGAATTGATTTAATGAAACTTGTTTTTTAATCAAAAGAAAAATAAAAAGCATGTCAAGGTGGTTTGTTAACCAAAAACCTATAGTACAAAGAAGAAGGTGGAAAAGGTGCTTTAAAGATTACCCACCACAGAAAATTATGGAGGGTGCAAAGGAAATAGATTGCTTAAAAAGGGTTTCATAAAAGTTTTGAAATTGGCTTCTGAGTACAAGGTTAAGGGAGAGTTGTTGAGAGCTTACTTTTAGTTTAGAATCTTCCTTGTTACACACAAATTATTTTTTAGGAACTTTTTTAGTTATAGGTTGGGACTGTCTTGTGGTTTCTAGAGTCAGTGTTAGACTTGCATTTATTTTTTCCTCTCTAAGCTTTGTGGTTTCTTTTGGAAGATTTCTTTTCCTCACTGGTACCTTTTTCTTTCTATTTAATAATATTTGTTTTCTATTTTGTTTGAAAAAAAGGTTAGCTAAACATGGTAAAAAAACATACCAAGGCCTGAACTCCTCCAGCAGCTGCAATGGCCTCTCGATTTCTATCATCAAAAGACAAATTCCAAAGTGCACCAGCAGCTTCTTGCCTGTAAAAACATGATTTAAAGTCAAATCAAAAGAGGAATGAATGTAATATTTTTGCAGGTACAAGAGTACAGGTCAAAGAGAAGGAGCACTAAAGGGAAAACCAAAAACAATAACCTTGAAAAAAAATAGAGGAAATTTATCTATAAAAAAAAGAGATGGTCAGAATGCAGAGCATCAATGAAGCGGAAGGATCCTTCATACATACATACGTATACATACAAACACACACACACACACATATAGCAACCAGGACAATATAGTTTAAGAAAAATGCTTTTCCTTTCTATGCCTGACCACCTACCAAAAATCCTACTTCTAAACTAGGAAACAAAATTAAATAAAAAACAGGTTTGCTGCTGCTCCAAGCTACACGTCTACTAAAGGGTAGGGGTTCCTGGGTGTGTTAAATTCATAGCAGAACATTCAACAAAATAAATAATTATAAAACTATTAGTTGAAAAAAGAAATACCAAGTTGAAAAAAGAGATAGTCTTATTGATAAAATTGTGTATTACATCTGTACAATTGCTCTCTATTTAAAGAGACTAAATAACTTAATGGGCTAAGCCCAAAGAAGATTCTAGAATGAAAATAAATAAACAAATACTATTATTTACAACACTATTAAATAACAATCATATTTTAAGGAGAGAGATGGTCAGATAAAGATAAGTTTGGACTGCCGAACTCTATTTTATAAGGTAAGGCAACAAAGTGAAAACGATTAAAATCAAACTTTCACAACACACTCCATTGAACATGTGAGCAATGGGGCTTTGAAAATCATTAACTGAGTCATTCTGAGCTATTTTCAAGCCAGAGCTAATTTTGGCATTCTAAATAGCATCCAGAAGATTTTTGGTTCGCCAGGATTCAATTTTGAAGTTAATATTTCTGGATTACAGCGTCCAAATGATGATTGTAGCAAATTTATAGATATTATTTGGTGATTTTTGAGCTTTGTTATGTAATTGTCCAGGAAATTTCTGCTAAATTATTTCGAGCAGTATCTTCCTATTCCTGGTCTGTAAATATTTCCTGCAGTGCCTAATACTTTCTATGGGTGTGCATCTGTTAGGCCCCTAAAGGTTTATGCTAGGAAGAGATGCATGAAATCACTCCCACTTGCTGAGTCAGCAACTATGCTGTTAGGGAAGAATATAGTTAACAGAATGCATGATGACAAAAAGTCTAACAGAATGCACCTATGCTGACATGTCTAATGGAATGCATGATGACACCGTGGTTAAATAGAGAAAGTTGTATGATAGTAGGCACGCTGGGAAATTTGGGCATGTATTGGGAGGGTTACAGGGCTCCTCGAATTGCTCTGAAGGTTGTTTGGGTTGTCTTTCTTTTCCAAATTTACTCTTTTATTTGTAACTTTCTTGTCTTGAGAAGTTGGTGTGTGTAATTTGGTAGCAGAATTCAATGAATCTGCTAAATCTATGTCATCTGTTTCTTGTTTCTTTATTACATATCTAGTATTAGACTATTAGTTGGTTCCTATCAATTGGTATCAGAGCTATCCGATCCGGATAGCTTTGAACCATGGCCTTGTTAAGAAGAAAGCTATGGAAAAAGGAAAATCCCAAGTTCTACGGGAAAGATGATGAAGCTTGGGGATATGGTTAATCTATCTGGAACAATCTTTTCAGCGGAGAAAATACATGAAGATGAGAAGTTGATAGAGGCGGTGAAGGGGCTTGGAGGAGGTGCATTTAGTTGGTACAAATGTTGGAGTTGACTTCATCAAAATGCAAGTTAATGGACTTTTTTGAAGGCATTTCTACAAAACTACCAGCCTGAGATATGCGTAGCAGATGAAGTTGTGGAATTTGACTTTCCAGAGTCATAATCGCAAAAAATATTTATGACGGTGAAATCAAAGAACATGGAAAAGAAGGAGGCAGAGATCGTGGAGGAGGAGGCAGCACCACCAGCGTTTCCAAAATCAGAAACAGAGTCTATTAAGATGAAGCACGTAGTTGACAAGGAGGAGATTAAGACCATTGAGAAGAAGCCTGCAATTGAAGGAGTGGTGTTGAAACTCAAAGAAAATGGAGAAACAAAGGGAAGATAGTGGTGGTACCGAGAGAACAACCATTAGGTTTTGCAACGAAAGAGCACGACAGAGAAGCTATACGAAGTAAAGATCAAAAGAATACGAGGAAGGTTCAGAAATCACATGTTTTGGTGACACCACACCCACCGATGGTGGTATTTGAACCACCACCATTGCCAGAACCACCAGACTTGAACTTCCTTGAAAGAGAAGAGAAGTCTCCTCAACACAGCCTTGGACAGAGACAATGGCAGCGATCGCGTCTGAAGAGGAGGGAGCGTACTTGGTCACGAAAGGGCTTACGAAATTTGGTACAAGTCGCTAGTAAAAAAGATAAGGCCTAAAACACACTCAAAACGTTCCCATCTCAACTTAACGAAAAAATACCCTTCCTTTTTTTTAATGGTTCCTTTTGGGCTTGTAAGCCCAAACTGTTGCCTGGCCTAATCAAACCCAAAACACATGTTAATTGCCCATCCAAAATAGATCATAACATCATCTTTTCTTGAATGTTATCCACGGAGTGTTTCAAGTCTCACGAAATCAAACTTATCTCCTCATCTTGCCTTCGCCTAGAGCAGACAATCATCCCTTGCGCTATCAATTCTAAATACTATGGGTCTGCCAACGATGAGACAAGGTTGGATACGTTTCTTGATTACCCTAAACCTCGCTTTTTCACCTGGCCGACATGTCGACATTTGTGAACAAGAGGAATGATGAAGGGTTCGCCAAAATGGACACTAGGGATTGTAATGTGACTCTGGTTGTGTTATTTTTTGGGTCTTACCTTTTGGAGTGGTTGGTGATTGGTGCTTGTACAAATGTCAAACAAAGTAGTTTTACGTTGGAGGTGTTGACTCACTAGCTCCCCAGTCAAGGGCAATGCTCTTTGTCTGCTAACAACTAGGGGGACCTTGATGACAGGAGGTCGATTAAGATTAATACAAGATAGTATTCAAGTTGTCATTACATCTACAAATTTGGTGGAGATGCAGGGGAGCAATGTGACTAATAATATATGGTGGAAAGATTTCTTTCGTGTTGGTTCAACTGATTTTGCATTGTCTTCCCACAAATTAAAGATGGAGGAATTCAAAAAGGATTGCAACAGGTTCTAAATTGGTATAGCGATATTATATATGGTATGTCTTCTATTGGTTCATATGTTGATTTAAAATTCCAAGCTACTCTTTTGGATGCTGCTTGGAAAAAATGGTTACAACATTTCGATTTAGAACAATCTAATCTAGAATGGGGCTACCGGAATGCTAGTAAAGAGTTGAAGGACCTTTTTGTTAGGATCATTTTCCCCATTATTGGAAGAATGAAGAATGCAAATAATGGGATTTCAAAGGGTTATTCTTATTTTGGCTTCAACCATGAGGTCGATGCCTTGAATGCTCAAGTGTGTGATAGTGACGATGGCGTTAATGCAGAAAGGCAATGGGATCTCAGGAGAATGCATAATGCTTCAAGTATAAGTTGGACTTCACAATTCCCTCAATGGGATCCAGGCTGAAATTATCGCTGGTTTTTCTCACCTTGAGGACAAGGCGAGAGTTTTGAGGGGGGAGTATTGTTAGGCCCCTAAAGGTTTATGCTAGGTTTATGCTAGGAAGAGATGCATGAAATCACTTCCACTTGCTAAGTCAACACCTATGCTGTTAGGGGAGAATTAGTTGCTAACAGAATGCATGATGACAAAAATTCTAACAGAATGCACCTATGCTGACATGGTTAAATAGAGAAAGTTGTATGATAATAGGCACGCTGGGAAATTTGGGCCTATATTGGGAGGGTTACAGGGCTCCTCGAATTGCTCAGAAGGTTGTTTGGGTTATCTTTCTTTTCCAGATTTACTCTTTTATTTGTAATTTTCTTGTCTTGAGAAGTTGGTCTTTGTAATTTGGTAGCAGAATTCAATTTAATCTGCTAAATCTATGTCAGAATCTGTTTCTAGTTTCTTAATTACATTTTTGGTATTAGTTGGTTCCTATCAGCATCTTTCCTTCCATTAGTATAGTCTCTTTTACAGGGCAAATCTTTCCAACAACTTCGATATTCTTTAGTTGTGCATCACTCCAGCCATCTCTACCCGTAATTGTTTTGCCTCAAGCAGTGGCCATTTTCTTCCATGGTATTGTGGTTAGAATCATTGTTTGTGAAGCCGTACAAAAGTTACAAGGTTTAGGGTTAAGTTTAAAGATTCTTTTGTTTAAGTGAGTTTATATGTAACAAGCTTGAGGGGGAGTGTTGAGAAATATAATTTATTAGTACAGTTGTTAGGTTAGTGTTCAGTATCACAAATTATTCAGTCTCAACAGAAAAATATATTTGCTTGTGTTCCCTCTCTATCTCCATTTTCCCTTTTCCATCTAATTCCTAAATTTTCAACAAAAGCATTGAAGCAATATGTAAGTACAATAGCACACACAGGTAAATAACTGGTAGAAGATTACCTGACACCCTCATGGAGAGAGCGTGTAAGTTGAACAAGAGCCTCAAGAGCACCTGCTTCTTGTCCAACAGCAGCATTGTTACTGTTGCTATCTCCATGAGCAGCTAAATTAGCCAATGCACGAGCAGCCTAATATTTAAGAGTAGTGATGTTAATTATCCCACACCAATTTACTCGCATTCCCTCAATGGAAAGCACAAGAATTGAAAAAAGCATACATCGAATCATCAATGTTTAAAAAGTAATGCATCTTCACTGAAAGTAACCATGAAGACATAATGCATAGGAAACAATGTAAAGCACCTCTTAGCTAGACAATAATTATCATTGTCTATAGTTGACAGATCACAACTGAGAGGTGCATGCTATCCCACATTTGACACATGACCATTGACCAGAATAAGCCACAATGTAGAGCACATTTGCATCAAAATTGAAATGACATATTCAAAACTATTCTTTTTCCCTCAATATATATAAAGAAACTATATAACATCGGGAGGTGTAACCAATGGCCCCAAAATTAGCAGAAATAAAAATGAAAATCCATATATTATTTTGAAAACCACATAGAGAAATAGTTAACCCATGATTCTTCTTCCAGTTATCTGTCTACATCATTATCTATTCAGAATAGGAAAGACAAGAACGAGAATATGAGTTCAAAATTTCTATAAAGGAATCAGGAATTCGAGTGAAATTCTAGATGCAACTTGTCATGAAATAGCACCACAATGTCAAAGGGATTTAGGCATTGCTTAGCCTTCCAACTTCAAAGTTAAGGAAAAGTAGGTAAAAAACCAAATAACCCCACCATTTACATAAAATCTTGTAGCCCCCGACCCCTTGGCACAGGAAAAAGGAATTAAAAATTATCAATTGTGAACATAATTATAATAGCATATTAAAACGACTACCACGAGTTCCAATCTTCAATTGGCATGTATTATCAACCTAATGAACACCTTCAAAGAATTTGATAACTGATATAGATTATACCCAAACTATAGAAAGTAGTACTACCTGCTCCTGCACTCCCTCAAATTTGCAATTACGGGCAAGCATCACTAGAGCATGTACACCTCCTGCTAGCGCAACCTCTGTGCTACACTTGTCATCAGCTGCCAAATTAGCCAATGCACCAGCAGCACGTTCCTAAAAAACAAAAATTACATAATCAACCAACTGCTATATGCATGGTAAAACAGCAATTTCCATTACTGGAAATAAAGAGCAATTTAAAAGGCACTTAACATGCTCATAACCATAAAATCAAAGAAACTTACTAAAACTCCATCTCCACTAGAAGACCACTTGAATATAAGATCCACTAAAGCTTGTATTCCACCAGCTTCAGCAATGGCAGCCTATGATGGAAGCCACCTTCAGTTTCTATTTTAAACTTTAAGCATTAAATTCAAAAAATGAAAAATCCAATCAGATTAAAAAATTTACCTTGTGCTCTTCTCCAACAGAGAGATTCCATAATCCTCCAGCAGCCTCTTCAGCCACCAGCTTGTTCATTGACCTAGCTAAACCAGCGAGAATCTGAATTCCGCCCTCTTCTGCAACAGCTTTGGCCACATTGGCATTGACAGACAAATTTGCAATGGCCTGCAAATTTAGAAAGTTTGGAGGACAGATATCCAGACATTGGTTATGTCAGCTTTTGCTTTGGTCAGATTTCTAGAGTAAAACATTCAAAGGCATGGGATAGTGCATAAAAACTGCACAATGTTATGAATGGAAAAGGCATCAGATATCAAGAGTAACTCAACAAAATCTAAATATCAATTTATCTCATAGCATGTACAAGTGAAAATGACTAGAAATGATCGGATGGACAATACAGACACAAAGGGCGAGAGGGAGTACCTTAGCTGCCTCAGACTGAAGTCCTTCCCTCCAAGATTTTGCCAGGCCAAGAAGGAGGCGTATGCCACCATCTCGCATGACTGCTTCAGCCCTTCCACAATCTATGCTAGCATTTTCATCATCAATTACAACAAAAGTTGCAAGACCTGTTGCTGCCCTCTCCTGAACATCCTCTTGAGAACTCTGCATTAGACTAAGCAAAAGCGCTCCACCTTGTTCAACCCAGAAATTATCAAGACCCTGTTGAGGGCTCTCAGCAGATCGTAAAAGTGTATGGGATAGCATCCACTCAAGCCAGGGTATAATTTCATTAAGGTCCTTATCGTTATTCTTTGATGTCCTCCAGTCCAAAAACACATTCTTTCCTTTCTTTGTATTATTGTTAAATAATAAAGAAGCTAGTCCTTTAAAAACATCAGTGAGAAGGGAAATTAATAACTTGTTTTTATATTTACTAGCAGAAAAGCTAGTGTCTTCTTCAAGGATAGGACAATTCAAAGCGATCAAAACCCTCAAATTCTGTGATAAGGATAACAATCTTGTAACAGCAGATGGACCAATATCAGTTCTTGAAACATCTAACCCAATCAGGTGAGGAAGCTTATGCCAAAGATGGGAAACCACACCCCACTTCATATTCGATGTCCCCGCAACAGAAAGGAAGCGAACCGATAACACATTTCCCAATGCAAGATCATCAACATTCAGACAGTCAATGAATCCAATATCAGTCAACTTTGGACAATGCTTAGCCAAGGCATTAATTGCATCAGCGTTTACGTCCCTAATGCCTGAGAGTCTAAGTTTATTCAATCCAGGACAACAATGTGCAATTGCTTTAATAGCATCACTACTAATTCTCTCACAGAAATCTGGTCCAAGCTGAAGACTCTCAAGTAACTCATGTCGAGCCGCAATTACGGCAAGAGTTGCATCAGTAATCTTCCTGCAATAGTCACCACTTAACTCGCGCAAGTTCCTTGCTCGAAGATGAATTATTGCGTCAGCAGACTCCGCCCCACGAAACCTAAGCTTCTGAAGATGCACACACCTGGGAGCAAGTGAAGATGCCATGTTGGCATCAAACCTGTGGGCACGAAGATCCAGAGAAGTCCACAAACACGGGGAGCTACCAAGAAACCTCCATGTTCTACAAGTTGATGATAAGCTAGCTCGGTCTCTATAACTAAGACATGACAACAACTGAATCACTGTATCATTGGGTAAGCTCCTCCAATCAACAATTCCTTGGCGTTCTAAATCCAAAACCTCATCTTGAATTTCAGGGAAACTGGACAACACCACATTCCCTTTACCTTTCCTTGCCACCTTCCTCCTCACTCTACGACTCATATCTCCACAAAATCACAGCAAAACCGACACCAACACCGTCAAACTCAAAAACCTAAATCTCAAAACCACTGAAATGATTCACCAAGACAACAACCTCAAATACCCAAATCCAAAAACCATTGAAAAAGAGAATACCATCCTCCAATATATGAATACCCCTTCATACAAAAAAAAGAAAAACCCTAGTCCGCCATCGAAGTTGACAAATTGCAACACAAATAAGAAGTGCTGAAAACCCACAACACAAAACAATCCAACCCCGGATACAAAAATACAGATAAAACCAGAATTTATACGAAGGTAAGACTTACACAAAAAGAGAATTAAACACAAAAAGAATGCTCCTTTTTCAAACCTGTGAGCTCAGGCTATGTGGCCTTTATTGGAGGTTGAAAACACAAATCAGATGCATTATAAGAATTAGAAATGAAACCAAGAAAAGAAAAAGGAGTGAAAAATGAAGCTGGTTGAATGGGGTGTGAGAAAAGAAAGAGAATTCATAGAGAAACTAAGACCCTGAAAAGGGTTGTGGTTATGTATGAGAGAGAGAGTTGTGATGCAACAAATGGAAGGGGAAGAAGAAGAGGAAGGTGATTGGGGTTAAGGGATAGATGGAGAATGCAGCACAACAAAGAGAGAATTACAGCATTGGGGAATGGCAATGAGGAGGATGGGATGAGAAGGAGAACAACAACGCTATGAAATTACAGCTCATAAATTCAGCCTCCTTTATATGCATAAATATAAAAATATATATATGGGTACTTTACTCTAATCTTAATTGTTTTATTCAATTTGTATTTCATAACTTTAATTTTTAATCACACAAGCCGTTACATGCAAATGTGTTAGACACAATATTCAAGAGGGGTGAATTGAGTATTACAAAATCTTTTCACAAAGTACCTCCTTTGATGTTTTAAAGACTATTTCTTTAATAAAGTGATTTAATAAGGAAATGTCTAATTGTAAAAGCAAGTGTAGTGAACAACAAAGTAAGCAATCGTATATATAAAGATAATCTAAGATGCAATTTTAATACTTAAATGAAGAGATTAAGGTTAGAGAAATTGCAAACTAGATGTATCCTGATTCGGCCACCACCATCGTGACCTACGTCCAGACTGAAGCCGCTCGATCAATTCTTTTCACTAACTATCAAGCTTGAGGGTGCTTGACAAACCATTACAATTTTTCAAGACTTCGGGCTCTTGATGCCTTACACTTTTTCACTCCAAATTTTCTTATGAATTTGGTAACCTCTCAAATATAGGGTTCACTCCCCTCTCAAATCAAGAAGTAAGATTGAGGTGATTAGAAGTGGCTAAGTACTTTCAAAGTACAGATTGAACAAATTGAAGAACTAAGAGATGTATAACTTCAAAGGAAAGATGAGCTCAAGTGTATGCAATGATCAAAATGAGTAATTAATGAGTAATAAAAGGCTAGCAAGAGTAATAAAGCTTCAATAAATGCTATAGGGTCGTGTACTGTTCATCCCAGCTGATGTGGGTATTTATAATGACAGCTCCTAGCCGTTTCTAGCCGTTTCTAGCCATTGTAATCCGTACATATCCGAATATTCATCGGGCTCATATCCGGATATTTGATATCCGGATATTCTATGTGCAATATCCGGATATTTCATGGCAGCATCCTTTTTGCTCGAATTCTGAGTTTCTTTTCTTTTCAAATGGTTTCTAGAAAAGTTTGTATTTTGTAGGTACCTCTTCCAAACCAATGTTGTACTTATAAAACCATTTGTTTTGACTTTTCTTTTAAGGATGCATGCTTTTGAAATATATGATTGATGAATGACCTTGAACTCATGCAATGCTTATCATCTATACATCTTTACACATTTTTCCTAAGTCCTAAATAAATATACCATTTGAGATTTTGGACTTGGATAGATACTTGAGACTTGGTGCATGCTTTCACATTTGCTTTTTGATATTGCTTCGTCTTTGAATCATTCTTCTTTGTTAACATCAAAACTATGTTGACGTGGAATCATCAAGTGTACGTTGTATCCACATCATCACTTTGATTCATCAAAATGAAATCAACAAATTATAACTTTTATTGTGGAGAAACTTTTTTCATAATTTGATAAAAAAAAAAAAAAAAATCAATCTCAAAACGATATTTTACGATAATAAGAGTAAGTTTATCTGATAAGAGAAATATTAAACTCATATATATAGGTAAAGGATTTTTCAAGTCAATGGAAATAAGTTATCTTCGGTGAGCCCAAAATGACATCATTTTGGAGCGGAAATCAAAGCATTTTTGTAATTCTAATATATTGCAGGGTTTATATTAGTCTTTATCCTTATATATATCGATTGCGTGAAATTAGGATTTTTGTGTCCCTTAATTAATAAAAAAATTATCACTTCGCCCCCGTACCAAAATATTTCACTTATTTGTCTCTATTTGACCATTGACCCAACAATATACTCAAGTATATGGGGGTATACTCAAGTATCATACGCGAAAGAAGGCTATACTTGAGCACACATGTGGGCTACTCGGATATTGCTCATAATATGGGAAATTTTTTGAATTAGTTACTCGAGTATCAGGGGGGATACTTAAGTATAACGCGCTAACTGGGCTTTTTAAAAATCCTCATTTCACATTTCTTCCCTCACACACTATACTCATGTATCGCATTAATTCCCTCACATTCTTTCTCACTGTCGTCGTCTCTGTCCGCGTCGTCTTCGTATGTGTTTTATTCCTCCACCGTCGTTGCAATCCATATAACTTTGGTATGCCCTAGCAATCGATTTGGGTGTTTTTTTCTTTTCTTTTCTTTTTTGTATTTTTAGTCTTGTGAATCAAGCTTGGTCTGGTTACTTTAATGTTTTGACCATTTAATTCAGTTTTTATTTCATTTGTGTATGACAGAATGTTTGAGTAGTGCTTTCACAGAGAAATGAATGCTAGTTACGCAAAAGATATAACTTGATTTGTTAAATTTTAGTCTCTAATTTGTTGCCTTTACAATATTGCACATTCCATAGCATTTCTATGTTAATGAACTAAGTTGAAAGCGTGTAGATGTCAAAGCATCTATGACACACCCCACATCTTCATCATCACATATATCGTTACTAATGTAGTATGTAGTATCCTTACCAACTGTAGTTCCACCCTGGCTATCAACCGATGAATGCATTGGCTGCCTTGTAGCTCTAAATTTTGGCAAATTCTCCCCTTGAGCTCATTGTATGTAGTGTCCCATTTGATTTTCATCATTTTTATTTTTCCTTCAAATTGGACACCATTGGGACCTTCAAATTGCCTCCCATTGTGGAGCATAGGTGTTTGAACTCGAGCTCATCTTTCACACAAAATTGGGTCTAAGGTTAGGTTGGGTCCAGATTTTTGAGACAAAATTAGAATATGTAGGTGTAATGACAATGATTTCATAAGATAAAGGCTTTGGAGACGGTGGGATGAAATACAATCTTGATGGCTTAGAATAGAGATGAGAAACGAGAGAGATTTGGGAGTAAAAAACAGGTAAATGACAAATGAGGCCGAAACCCACTCATATTAGGGTTTCTGGCTGAGAAATGCTCAAGTATACTCGAGTATCTGGGTCAATACTCGTGTATAAACTCATGGCACGTAAATATACTCAAATATATGGGTATTATACTCGAGTATCAGTGTGGTCAACAGTCAAATAGGGGTAGATTGTTGTTATACTTGAGGGAAGGGTCAAATTTTTGGAATAGTTTGAAAACGAGAGCAAATTGACAATTTTTTTATTAATTAAAAGGCACAGGGGTCAAAAATCCTGAAATTAGAACACTAATTTTAGACTTATTTATGTCATGCTCTGTGTTGGCTATGGTGAACAAATAAGGCAGCACTACTAGCTATTCTAAGAAAGATATTCCTACCATTATTTCACTTATAGAATAAATATTCAATGGGGCAAGCTCAAAATGAAATAAAAAATGAAAAGTCAATTGAACTTATAATATATATTAGAATGACAAGGAACCTAACCATAAATATAATTGGTTTGGTACTTATAGCAAAGTGATCGTTATCACTTGAAACAAATATTTGTTAGCAAGTCATGAGATCGGAAGAACATATGAGATAGATGGGTCAAATAAGACTGAAGCTCTTCAATAGTTTAGGTGGAAAGCTTTAAAAATAAAAAAAATTGATCCAACTTATGGGAACATTTTCAACTATGCAGTCACTTAAGCTTGCAGACTTCTATTGGCTTTGGAAGTAATATAGAAGAATGGAAGTTTGCAATATATTGGTATGAAATTATTCCCAATAAAAGATAAAAAAAAAAAAAAAAGATATTTAAAGTAAGCTTTGATGCTCTAGAGGAAAAAGAGATGAGTGTTTTTCTTAACATTGCTTGTTGCTTCAAAGGATAAGATTTGGTGGAGGTCGAAGATAAACTTTGTGCTCATCATGGTGACAACATGAAATATCATATCGAAGGAGATATCTAAATAGTTTAAGAGTTTTGGAATGGTAGGTGGAGATATCTTAAAAAAATTTACCATTTCATTTTCATTCAAAGAAACATTTCATATGCAAGTTAAGTGATAGTAGCTTTTCATTGCTCGATTGGGCTAGCTTATTGAATATCGAAGGCAAGTGTAATCGGTTCACTTCCTTGATCTTGTGTATTTATAAACTAATTCATTTGGTTCTTGTTTCTTTGTTTTCTCTCTCTTTAGCAGAAATTTATGAATATGAAAGTTTTAAATTTTGATTCGTGTACATGTTTAAAACATACTTGATGTATATGGTCTCCTAATTTTAGAAACATCTTCATTTATATGTTGTGATGATTTAATTACAATTCACCATTTCATTGGATTCATGGATAAACTTAGCTGCTTGAATTTTTCGGGTTGCATCAAGCTTGTAGGTTTTCCTCCCATCAAGTTGACTTCTCTTGAAGAATTCCATCTTATGCATGGCTAGAGTCTTCAAAGTTTTCCAAAATTATACAGAAATATGGAATATATAATTATTATTTTTTGGGTTGTAAAATATCTTAACTTGTATGAAACTCCTAAAAGAATTGTCATTTTTGTTTTGAAATCTTAATCAGCTTGAAGAATTGCATATAGGTGATTGTGGAATTATAAGAAGTGCTATTGTCATGATGCGAGAACTAGCTATGATCATATTTAATAATGTTATTATCATGTTTGTCTCTTTGAAATTAACCGCCCATATTATCGATCTATTCTTATAAAATAAAATTAACAACTAATGGTAGCCACAAAAGAAAATTTATAACATTCTCCCACTTGAATAACATAAATTTTATTAATATGATTTTTGTAAACATTTTATATTAAAATGACCTTCGCACTGATAAATTAAAATTTGCATGTGGTAATTTTAAAAAAAAATAGTTGATGAGATAATGTCAAATTCGAATACCTACAATATTAACCATGACATTCATTGCATTTTTAACTTAACACTCCATGATTACAAATGTTACATATATTATCAATATGAGTCCAAGTGTGGCAGTGTAAAAAGAAAAAAGCAACTAACATGTTATCTAAAATGTGCTATTTTCATTGGTAATCCTTAATTTTTCTTAGAAATACTTTATACAACATGAGTAAGAAGGACTTCACAATGTTCTCGTAGAAATGCTCAACAGAATAGGAACAAGAAGGATTTCAACAACTTCACAAATGAGTTAATTTTTATCATATATAAACATCACGGTTACGTGAAGATGAGAGAACATAGATTGAGGTGGTTTGGGCACGTGATGAGAAGACCCATGGATGCTCCTGTAAGAACAGAAGTTTGTTACCAAGAGCTAAACACAAAAAGAGGCAGAGGTAGGCCAAAGCTTACTTGGGGGAAGGTAGTAAAACAAGATTTAATGGAGTGTGATATAGATTGGCAAACAGTATGTCTTAGAACGGAATGGAGAAAAGCTATAAGTATGGTGGAGGGTTAGACCCGCTGTTATTCCTATGTTCCAGATGGTCCCTTTTTAGTCTTTTTCCCCTTCATTTCCCCCACTTCTTCTTGTCCCTTTCTTTTTTACTTTTATTTATTTACATATACATATATTTTTATTTTATTTTATTTTATCTTATCTTATTTTATTCTTTTATTCTATTTGTTTATTTTTATTTATTTATTTTTTGCTTTTTTTACTTTTTTTCAACCGTTTTGTATCTTTCATGTGGGTTCATCTACCACCGACCTCAATTAATTTGGGATAAAGGTGTTGTTGATGTTGATGTTGATGTTGATAAACATCACGGTTACGATATGATAGATCGAGATGTCCAATCAGAGATTGATATATTAATATAGGATCTGTTTGTCTTCTCTCAGGTACCTATGGGGGAAGTACCCTAGAGATCAGCGGATCATTGTGCACAATAAAAGAAACGACATAGTTAAGGCGTGGGGTGTGTGCACAGTGACAAACAAAGAGAGAAGGTAAACAAATCCTATATTAATATACCAATCTCTGATTGAACATCTCGATCTATCAGATCGTAACAATGACATTGGTAATGAGATCATAAAACTTAGTCAAAACTAATACCTAAAATTCTATAGAGCCGACAAAATTCCATGGTGCACAAATGAATGACAATAATATGTATACCAGTATATATTTCATTCAAATTAAGATGATGTTTAGGAGTTTATAATAACAAAAAAGGGTAATATAACTGTTATGTTGCATAATAGGATAATCCATTCCTACAGCGCCATCGATTTGCGAGCCTATTTTTTCTAATTATTATTTTTTACAAAAATGGTGGGACCCGCAAAAATATGTTTGTGCAGGAAAATCCAATTGCATTCTGTTACTTGAGAAAACTAAATCCCATAAAAAAATGCATGAGTTATTTACAGAACTCTCATTAATCCAAAACATCAAAAGACCTTAAAGTCCCATATTAGAATACAAAGATCACAAGTCAAAGTCCTTTGGTCAAAGGGATCATCTAACATCAAGCTATTATCTCTATGTTTAATTATTAATGTTTTCTTTCTTCACAATATCTCTAGCAAACAAATATTCCAAATCCAGAAGCTTAGATCCTATGTTACATCGACACCAATATGGGACACGAGATACGACACGATACGATACTTCGACACGTTAATTTTAAAATGTGTTAAATTTTGACATGTTAGGACACGTTTTGATATTCAATAATATTTTTAATTTATATAGTATATATTATATTTAATATTCAACAATTTAACAAAAAAATAAAGCTAAACTTATAATACTCATCAATTTTGCAAAGAAACATAAGATATTCCAAATATTTATATTAAACTCAATAAAATGGTAATCAAAATTCAACGAATAACGCAACGCAATCTTTAAACCCTTTTTTGAGTCTTTGCAACAAGTATTGGAGTGTTGAGGAGTGTCGGAAAGTGTCGAACACGATACGTCATGATTTTTGAAGTGGCAGAGCTTCATAGCTTAGATCCACTAGAAATTTTATTGTTATTATAAAAGAACATGGTAGCAATATTTTATGTATATATATATATATATATATATATATATATATATAAGGTAAGATCCTTTGACACCAGTGTCAAATTTCAAATTTGACACCTCATTTGAGAGTGTTAGATAAAAAAAGATCAACGACTCTGATTTGCAAGCATGTGACACCATTGATCTTTTTTTATCTAACAGCTATCAAATGAGGTGTCAAATTTGAAATTTGACACTGGTGTTAAAGAATCCTATATATATATATATATATATATAAAGGGTTTTATTTGCAAACTAAATTGTTTACAAACTCTTACAATCAAATTTTAACCGTTAATTCCCGTCAATCTAACTGTAATAATTTATTGGAAATTAATAGGTGTGACCTAATAAATTATAACCATTAGATTGACAAATTTCAACAATTAAAATTTGGTTGTAAGAGTTTGTAAATAATTTAGTTTGTAAATATACCCCTTTTCATATATATATATGAGGTAGAATATTCTTACTACCAAATGTTACTACTACCAATTTACTACCACTTTTTAATTGTTAGATCCCACTTTTCAACAGATAATCTCTAAAAAAAACTTTGAAGAGAAAGGGAGAGAGAGAGAGAGAGAATAGTTTTTGATGTACTACTGGTAGTACATAGTTATATTAGATTGATAGTAAATCAGTAGTAGGAACATTTGATAAGAATATATATATATATATATTTAGGGGCAAGATCCTTTGACATTACTGTCAAATTATATCTGAAGGCCGTTAGATTAAGATAAATCAACGGTATCATATACTTATAAATTAGAGTCGTTAGATCAAGACAAAATCAACGACTCTAAAATCAAGTGTCAATTTTTTCTTTTAATATCGATACGGGCCACACCCTCACGTTTTTTACTCATGCGGCTGTTGAGAGCTCTAAAGCACGAATACGCAACTTTTCAAAAAATTGTGTGTCGGACACGTGTCCGACACGGACACGCTCGGACACGCGTCCGACACACAGTCAATATTTGGGGACACGCGGTCAACTCTCGGACACGTTCCGACACGTTTTTCCGACACGCAGTCAACTTTTTCCTACACGCGGTCAACGCTCGGATACGTTTTTTGTTTTTAAATCTTAATTTTATTTTGTTAACTAAATATAAAAGAAATAATTTATAAATTAATTTTTTTCTGTTATGAAATTTGACATGAAAAATTAACAAAGTACGAAAACTTATTTATATTTATGTTATGAAATTTAAATATGTGATTGGTTATATGACTTACTATGGACTCTTATATGTATTAAATATAAATGATATTATATATATTAAATTTTTTATTTAATATCAAAACGTGTCCCAACGTGTTAAAATATGACATTTTTTAGAATTAACGTGTCGGCGTGTTGTGTTGTGTCGTGTCCCGTGTCCATGCATCATAGGTTGAGAGCATATGCATATAGCAATATCCTAGACTACACCCACACAATCATGACCTTAACTCATTTACAAAAGTCTGTTTTCAACAATTAAAAATAAAAAATTCGAGACTTGTCCCTCTACTTGTAAAAATTAGAAATCTGTCCCAGTTCTTAAACAGCCAATAAGGGATGTTATAATCTCTTCACCTTTTAAAATTTGTATCCCCAAAATTAAGAAAAATCATCTGTCTACTGTAAGTTGTGCATACTCAGAATCTTTCTGTTTAAAATATGCTTGAAAGTAGGAATGTCTTCATAGTCTAACCTATCCCACAATTACTAACCTACAAACTAGCAAATTATGAAATATGTATGCTTGGAATATTTTAATTCTACAGAATCAAATATACTATTCAGATTTCCACAATCTCAGACCATGCACGTAAAATAAAATTACCACTATTAGCTAAAACTATGAAATTTTTTAACTTGTCCATTGGACCCATGATTCAGCCACATTGGTCTAAGTCAAAACATTCACACCACAAAATCCAGAATCCCAAATTTTGATTTCATGTTCTACAGGGATGCAATATAGTAAATGAATTTACATAAAATCTCTACTACAATTTAACCAAGGATGGAAAGCACACATGCAAGGTTCATTCTTAATCAGTACCTCACTCTCTAAATTCTTCGTCAATTCTATTGGTACGATGGTAGGTAAGGATGGGAAGCACACAAACTTTAACGTCTAAATACCTTGTGGTATGATTTTATTATTATTATTATTGGAGACAGGTACTAAATCAACCTAAGTAAGTGAAAAACTTAATCACCAAGTAGACTTAATAGCCGAAACAAAATACTCTTGATTAACACAGTTCCAATTCAGCCAAGTAAGAATTTATACACAGCACTAGAAATGACCAAGATGTAGTACTGTAAAGAAGATTCCTAGAATAAGGGTAACAGTACAATCTAGTCAATGAATCAAGTTTATCAATGTAACCATAATTCTTTATTGCAGATCAGTATATTTTTAATAAAAGAAATTACTTCTGAAACATGTCAAAAATGGTAATTGAGATAATTAAGTAGCTCATGGCTGTACCAACAAAAGGACAGTCAACATGTCAGTTCTTTAAATCAATTCCAATAATTGCTACAGAAATAGTATTAGAGCTAGGGAAATTTTAACAATACAAGTTACAATTGCATTAATAATCATTGCAATTAGGACATCCACCAAGTCACCAGCACAATTAGGTATTTCTTATGAAGATAGCTTCCTTCTCACTAACCTTGCATTTGATGCAATAATTGAGAAGTACTTTTAGTACTGTCTCTATGTGAAAATCAATGTATCTGTGCAAAATTACTGAAAAGAACATGGATCTCCCCAAAAATAAATATACTTTCAGTATAAAGCTGGGATAAAAACATTTCTGTACATATTATAATTTTAAATTACAAATATAAAATATATACTTCACATTCATTAGTTTGTAATACTCCTATATCACTTAGAGATGCATTTTCAAAGGTAGAGAAATGTTTCTGTTCCTTCCAATGGGAAGGTGCAGCCTCAAGTCAGTAGAGTTGTTGCAGCTACGGAGTCTGAGAAAGTTAGGGCCTCTTTGATATGATGTATAAGGCTTGACAGTATAAGCTTATACTATATGTTATGATATTTTCAATTGTTTGATGTGACCATCGTATAATATAAGCTTATACAACAAAATCCCTTAATACATCAAAATGATGTATAACTTAATCAGGCCTAAAGAGGTGGGATTAGGCCTGATAAGAGATTGATGTATTAATATTGCTTACAAGTACAATTCTCAAGAACTAATATATCATTTCAATATTAATATATCAAAATAATTTTTTTTAATATATTAATTTTTATAATATTGGAGGCTATTATCTTATATAATACCATATCAAATGTTGGATAGTATTAAAATTTAATCAGGTCTTATACAATCAGGTCTTATACTATCAGGCCTTACACTATCAGGCCTTACACTATACTATGCACCAAACATGCCGTGTATAAGCAGCAAAGCATACAACCAAATTGGCAGAGGCCACCAAGACCATAAATGATCTATAAGAAAATTCATAAAGGACCATTTACATTGAACATGTCGTACATTTTGTTTACATTATTGAATGTAAGTGACATACATTGGTTCTATTTACAACCAAATGCGACATATGAGAACAGAAAGACTTTGACAAACTAAGAGAATAAAAACAATAGTGATCCCAAACTAAAAGGAGCCGGAACATATTAATTCAACTAGACCAACTTGTAGTAACAGTTGTTTTCAGATAGAAGAACCTCATAGCCTTTGCCACATGGACACTTAAAAGTAAGGCTTACGCACTTGTCAGCCCATTCTACACTAACAGCTTCTTCAGAATCTCTTCCCAACTCATCCTGCAAAAAAAAATATGGATTAAGCATAAAATAGCAATTTGTCTAAGTTGTTATAAAACCTTCTATCCAAAAAAAAATTGAAGGCTTTAAGAACCATATACATTGAAGATGAAATGTAACACCCTCTGACCCCACACTTTAAGAAAATATTTAAATTGATCTATTAGTAAGAATTTTGTCCGTAAAATTTGAGAGAAATACTTGTTTCAAAGTAGTAACAGATGCAAATTAACAGCTATACTAACCAGATTCAATTTCAAGCATAGTTAACTAGTCTTTGACGGTACTAGTTTAGCATTATACATCTATAGCTAGGTTAAACTCAACATTACATAACTACACATTATAATATTTCATTAATCACACAAACATTCTTAATTCACTGTACGTCCACACAGAATACCAACTCACAGCAAAGACCCCCCCCCCCCCCCCCCCCTCTTTCCTTTTCATCCGGCCTATCACACTAATAAAAATTCCCTCCTATGATAATTTTAATTTAAGGACTAATTCACTTTCATTATAAGGATAATAGCTCACCTCTTCTGGTTTAGAAGGAGTCGAGGCAGAGTAAAAATTCAGATTTATAAAACAGACTTCATCATTCTATATAGACATCCCTTCATGGGGTTTATCCTCATAAATCAACTTTATTTGTCCACCAAACTCCAGGGACGGACATACATGTACTCATCCAAACAGAAATTGAATTAGAACCAGTATAGGTTGTTAACTTCTTACTTATTTTAACCATCATGTCATAAATGCAAAGAATTTTTTGACAGAAATTTTTTGACAGAAATTTAGTTCTGTCAAAAAACAAAAACAAAAACAAAAAAGAACTTCAAGCAAATAATTTAACCATCATGTCCATGAATGCGTAGTGTTGGCCCTTTTGCCACAGAGGTACTCAAACCATCAAAGAATAGAATATTAACTCAATTTCACACAATTGGTACAAAATTTTCATAAACAGAACATTTGCATGATCCATTTACAGCCTTTAATGCCAACTACTAACGAATTTCACATGTTGCAAGCAAATAAAAAAAAATTAGAATCCACTTCCAATAGCACCTCACACACACACACACACACACACACATATATATATAATGCCTTTACACATGTGGAAAAGCAAATTGTCATGTTATAACAAGTCCAATAGTTGTACATACTTTGAAAAGTCCAATGAAAGAATTTATACAAAAATTAAATCCCATGTTCTTTCTCATTATAGGGAATCTAGAGTCCCCAAAGAAGTTCTTTGAACTCTTTCTTTCAATATTAGGCTCATGACAAAAAATAAATAAAAAAATTTCAACTTATTCATATCTCTAAATTACTTCAACCATTAATCTACTCAGCTCTTGAAGACTCTTGGGTATTATTCACAACCTTCTAGTCATATATTTCAATCTGCCCATTGTTTATAGTTATTTCCCAGGCTTAAGAGGATCCTATTAAAAAACTCCCTTTCTTCATAATAAAGAATATCCCTCAAACAGAAGCCATATATGCTGCAGAATTAAGCCTCCTAGTGTCATGGACTACAAATTCTCAACACTTCTATGAGTTCTCTACTTTCCAACCCCATATAGAGCGGGGCGAACCAGAGCAGTGGTAAAACTGCTCTTTCATGACTAAAAAATCTAGGAAACAGTTTTTTTGCAATTATGTAAGGGTAAGACCGCGTACAAGAATTACCTCCGCTCAACATTCGCTAGTCGGGTTTAACGGGGAGTGATTTTTTTTTTTTATCATGAAAAAAATATATCTTAACTCATAACACCTACTGAATGGGAGGTGCACGAAAATTGGGTGATTTACTTTTTGCATATTTCAGATCTTACATTCATCAACTTACTAGACTAAGCACAAACATTTACATGGTATAATAATCTTATTTTATTTTCTTTATTATCTTAGACCCTAGTGAGAACCCATTTAGAGGTCAAAGAAGTTTACTACTCCCAATTCGCTAGCATCAACTCAAAAGCATAGAGGCAATTATACTCTACTATACAACGTAACAACAACAAAAGGAATTTGTCATCTTGCATATAAAATAACCTTATCAATCTTAAATCATACTAGATTAAACTTGGACAGAAGGGAAGAATCAAGAATTGAATTTTTCAGTGCAGTCTTTTATCTTTGCATAGAAGCACAAATCATTCCCACAAAATACGAGTATAACAAGTCAGCAATGTAAAGTCAAGTTAGACATTTAATTGCTCATATAGGAGAGATTTGGAGGATAGTCCCCTACAGTATGTCAAGAAGTGCCAAAATTAAGACAGAATAACAATGTGGATTCTATATAAGATTTCACTATGAGTTCAGATATTTGAATCAAACTGAACTAGAGATGATACTTATTTACGAGACCACTAATATTTTAAAAGGTTTGACACTACAAATTAGATTCTAATTAAGGCAGAGGAAAGATAAAGCTGGCACAAATCAAAATCTCATATAAAAAAGGTAAAACAAACAGACTTAACAAACCCACTCTTAAATTTTCAAGTTTGAATTACAAAATAAAATAAAAAAGTTCCATTCAACAGTACCAAACATAATGTATTTGGCAGAGCAGAAATATCAAATCAAATATAATAACAATTTTACAAACAGTGAGGGCAGATTCAACTACAGAAGCGAATACCAATCGAAATATAACTAACACTCAAGAATCAACACAATCAACATGTCATAATACCAAAAACAATCCGAGGCAGATATATCCAAAGAGAAATAAAATAAGAGCTAAATTTAAAAGGCAAAATTTCAAGAATATCTCCGAGGTTCAGAATTGGTCAAACTTGTATTCGAAATTACTATATCACAATTACTATACAAACAGGTATCAGGTATGTGTTAAGTAATTCACAACTCAACACGGTAGGGTTTAAATGAAAATACTTCAAATCTATGTGGTATCGATACCGACACGGGACACGTGACACGACACGACACGATACTCCGACACGTTAATTCTAAAAAATGTTAGATTTCGACACGTTAGGACACGTTTTGATATTAAATAATATCTTTAATTTATGTAGTGTATATTATATTTAATATTCAATAATTTAACAAAAAAATAAAGTTAAACTCATAATACCAATCAATTTTGCAAAGAAACATAAGATATCCCAAATATTTATATTAAACTTAATAAAATGGTAATCGTAATCTAACGAATCTAATAGTTGGAGCTAAAAACGTAACGCAACGCAACCTTTGAACCATTTTTTGAGTTTCTACATTGCGTTTTGGAGTGTCAGAGTGTCAAAGAGTGTCGGGAAGTGTCGGACACGACACGTCAGGATTTTTGAAGTGTCGGTGCTTCATAGCTTCAAATGCCAAAATTTCCACGTATTAGAAATCTTACAGATTTTTTATTTTTATTTTTACAAAGAAAAGATGATTGGACAGATCTTATGGGCAATATCAAACAATCTAGGAATTAGTTACTCCAACTAATCATCAAGATAGCTGTTCAAATTGAATTCAGTTCAGTTTGACTAATACAAGTCAGTTTTGTCAACGAGTATGAACAAAGCGGTGAATCAGTGGGCAACTCAATTTTCCTCATTAAGCAAAAATGAATCATACAATCAACAGATATCTGATTTAGATAAAACCAATCCAGGAAACAGTGTATATATCAGTTATAATTGCTTAGGTAACATATGTTTACTTATACATAATAGACTTAGAATTTAGTTAAAGAAGCTACACTTTTAAATTTTAACTTCTACATACCACAGTGTGGTCAGATGATTTGGATCACAACCCAGCTCGACAAGGGACAATCAATTTTGTACTATCATCGAGATAAAACTCAAACCAATAGTGATAACTTCTGAATTAATATAATAGGCACATACAGATAACTTCTACATAATATATTCAGTCTTACTGATTCAGAATTATATATACAGGAAAAATTCAGTATCAAAACCAATTGTCAGCAATTTGGAATATATGAGAATGTTGAGATATATTAAACCATTAATGTAGCCTCACCCAACAGCTTAAGCTTTTGGGTTGAATTGGTTCTTTACATGGTATCAGAGCCTCGTGTCCCGGGTTCGATCCTCGTCGCCCCCCACTTTCTTTTAAGTGGAATTTCTTTGTTCGCATAGGTAGGTGGACCTGTGCATTATCCACCCTTCAAGCCCAGTGGGCTCTCGTGTGAGGGGGCGTGTTGAGATATATTAAACCATTAATGTAGCCTCACCCAACAGCTTAAGCTTTTGGGTTGAATTGGTTCTTTACAGAGAATTTGTCCCTTTAGCATCAGGAATTCTCACAGGTAAAATTTTGTTTTGGATTGGGAAAATAGCAAGTAAAATTATGCAGTTTACTACTCCAGACAAATGTAACCAGATGAGTCAAATCAAAATTAATATGAACAAACACTCATCATATAATGATATCACTGATTATCCTAGTTCTTATGCTACAAAAATACGATGTAGTAAAGCAGACTTTCAAAAGTGATGAAATACGACAAGGAATCCAAAAAGAAAAGGTCTGCCTCAATTCTCGCTTGAAATAAAGCAAAGTTGAATATGCAGGAATCTAAACACAGTCTTTGATAGGCAATGGGAACCTGGTGACATAACTCACTACTTTCCCTTTAATCAAGACCCTATACCTATTGGATACTCCAGGCTTCAAGACTTGAAATCACAGCCTCAAGTTAAGCCAAAACTGCTCAAATACCTTGGTTGAAGTTCACTCGAAAAGACAATAACAATCAATACACCATTTGGTTCATGAAGAAAAAGAATCATACAATTAATAGAAAGGATAGAGTGCACCTTATTTGTGCGAGTACTACAACATTAGCAACTCAAAAAAAAAGTAAAAATATAAAAAAATAAAGGAAATAATGTAAATTATCCAATAACCCAAGGGTTTGGCAGTCACTTCACTATCGATTTATGCACGAATTTTCCATAACACAAGGCAAACATACACACCTGAGATTGAACTTTATTATCTTCAGCAACTGCGAACTCGTCTTCTTTTTCATCCTCATCTTTCATAGCTTCATCCCACCATTGCCTCATCTCTCTCAAACGCTCCTTCATCCTTTTCAGTCTCTGCAAGCACACCCCAAAAAAAAAGGAAAAAAAAGAAGAAGTAAGAAAAACAACAAAACAAAGAAAACCCGTGATTCCAAACCCAAAAAAGATTAAATTTTTTCCAAGAACTCGTGCATGTTCCATAATCCTCCATACCATTGAATCACGAGTGATATCAGACGAGCTTCTTCCGAAGACCGGAGGCAGAGGAGGCAAACCATACCCTCTCGGCGGCGGCGTGGCTTGCTCCGGTAAGTCCGCCGGCGGTCTGTGGGGGTCGGAAGAGCAGCGACGAAGAACAGGGCGCGACGGAGTTTTGTCGGCGAAGGTGCCGAGGCTGACAGGAAGTGAAATGGCGGAGAAGCCATGAAGGGTGAGATCCTCTTGATCGAAGAAGAGCTTCTTGGCGCTTCTTGGTTCGCCGGAGGAAGAGGACGAGGGTGATCGGCGCTTCATCGAGTTGTTGTTGTTGGCGGCGGCGGCGGCGCATGGTGGCTGGCGGTTGTTGAAGCTGTTGAGACGCAGCATGGAGAAGCGGTCAGTGGGCTCCACCATTGAATGATCTTGTTCTTGGCTCTGATATTCATCCATTGTTGTTGGAGATTTTTGCAATAATGGTGTTGGATAAATTGCAACAATGGGTTCTTGTTGACTCTGAATGTGTACTTCACCCATTCTTGAACCTTTTCTTTAGCTCTTCTTCTTCTTCTTTTCTTTTTCGGGTTTAGTTTCTCTGAGAATTCTGGTTCTCTAATAATAGCGTGTAAGTGTGCATAAAAAGAAGAAGAAGTGTGTTAAGTGTCAACATGCATGTATAATATATTTATTTTAAAAATGAACTCGGTTGAAAAAAAAAAAAAAATATTATAATTCTAAAATAAATTATAATTATAAAAAAATTGTAATTTTTATTATTTTGAACTTAATTTAGATAATTAATTTATTTATATTAATTGTAGAAAAAGTGAACACATAATTTACAAATATAAAAAAAAGAAAAATATTATAGTTGGAATTGGATAAAGTAGGTCCCACATAATGTCTGTGGACCATATATCGTAATAACATTTTCAAACACAACATAAACCAAAGAACTAAATAATTAAGGGAAAAAAAAAATATTTCACTAACCACAAACATATCCCGATAATTATCAGCCATGGAGAGATCATTTAAAAAAATATTATATATGATTTTATTATATGGAAATTTAATATTTAATTATTTATTTAACATTCACAAATTTTAATAAGATTTATTTTTTTTAATATTACAAAAGGATAAAGACAAATTTTTCATATATTGAAATAATGTAAAATCTGCCTACCAAAAAAAAAAATCATGTAAATTGTTGATAGCAAAATCAGTGACGGAGCCAGAAAAATTAGAAAGTCAGTGCCATAAATCAGCCAATCATGCAGGAAACCAACTCCTACGAAGGAAGCAAACTACTTATAGCTACTGACGATAAAAGAAAACCTTTAATTTTGGAAACTAGTCAGCGCCAACACACTTTGATGTGAAAATTCAAGTTGGAGTCTTGTAAGACTTTGACATGCAGATTTCATAGGCATCATGGAAACTGGAAGATTTCACTCTATTTCAAAATTCTGCGTCATTTCTTATCATGTATATATTCACTAAGGTGCTCTTTGATAGAGGTCTTTGTCCTAAATACTTACACAAATTAAATTGGGATTTGAAGATGGCAATGTTTGGTAAAAGACTCAAAAAAATTATGCTATGCAAATTGATTAACCATGCAAAATGCAATGTAATTTGTGTGAAAAATTGCAACGAAAACATTAAAAAACCACATTGTAGGTGGTGATTGGTGTTTAGCTAGGAAAGAAAAAGAGAGCGTGAATATTTTGTCCAAAATGACCCTCTGATTACCTTTCTACTCGTACGTATGCAAAGAAAGCTAATTTGCAGAGGAATCACACATCATCGTCTACAATGAAAGCTAATATGCATCTATCTCTCTTTCTCTACTTTGATCATTATTTCCTTTAAATTAAAACAGCAAAATAAGATAAATTTTGAAGAAACAGGTCTGCAAATGAACATGGCGAGTCACAACTCAAGGTCAATGGTGGGAAAAGAGACGAGTTGCAGCTCCTCCTCCTCAAGCCATTAAAGTGTTCATGGAAGTGTTTAGGGCAGATAGATTTTCAACCATGGAAACAAGAAAATGAACGTTGTTGATTTTTTTTTCAGTTTCAAAATTTAAAATGTCCACTTTCGTGGTTTACGCCAATTATCCCATCAATATTTTACTTTTTACCAAACAGACCTTAAAAACTTAAATTAATTTTTTCGGTAAAATTTGACTGTACCAAACAACTTTTTTTAATCTTTCCCATCAAACTTGTTTTCATACAATATTCCTAGTTATTACGTTTTCCTGATAAAAAAAATTTATCCAAGTGCCGGTAAGTGAGTAGCCACTCCTTTTAAGTGTTGCTCATGCTGTGAGGTTTTGCTTTTATTGGTCTCATGTCTAGTGTTTTTCAATTGCACCTGGGGCCCTAGCTAGTGCTTTAGCAGCTAAGGCTACTAAGAGTGGTTTTCTCTGGGGAGTTTCGTTGGGTGCCATTGTTGGGGCTATACTCTCAGTGGAGGTGTTGGAAGCCTCCAGTGCCTACTGGTGTATGGAGCAAGCAAAGAACGAAAGAAGAAGAATCAAAGAATAGGAACGAAGAAGAAAAATAAAGGGTTAATTTAATCATAAAAACTGTGCCAAATATTCCCACATGGTGAGAATCTCAAAATATCACTACTACTCAATTGGTATTTTTACATGGGATTAGGCATCACAAATCGGAACCCTGAGAATTTGATTTTCTTGAAAAAAAAATTACAATTCTTATACCAAACTTGAGTAAATTAAATTCTCAATTTCATTTTGTGAGTACTCTAAAATTTTTCCTTTTATCAAACGCAAGAAAAATTATCTTCCTTTCTGAATCAAGCAAACCAGAAATTTATTTTTTATGATTGATAACAAATTTATTGGGTTTGATGCTCTACCTTTTTAAACTATTGGCTCCTGCATTTTGTGATTATATATAGGGAATAATAATTTTATGTAACAAGAGATGTTTTCTCTCATGCTCTAGAGTAGGGGTGTTCATCAACTGATACAAACCGAGGTGATCCAACCGAAAAATCGAAAATCGAATAAATTGAAAATCGAAAAATCAAAAACCGAAAAAAACCCGTAAATTTTAATTAGATTGGATCGGTTTTTGAATTAGTAGATGAAAATCGATCCAATCCAAATCGACCAAATATATTAATTTCTCTCTACCTACTTTGGTCTTTTCCCAATCATAGCCTAAAAATTTCTAAATCCAAGACCCATTAACCCATCAACTAAACCCAATAAAAAACCTAGTCACATCTCATTAACAAAATTTCATCTATGTAGAGCTTCATATCGCATTGTCTAAAAAAAAACTATATTATCATTTACTGCTTTTGTATTTTAATTTTTTTTTACAAAATCAATATATACAAAAGATGTTATTTGCACAATAATAATGAAACTTTTTTAAGATTTTCAAAAAACTGAAAACCGATCCAATCCAAACCGAAAAAAATTGGATTGGATCAGATCGAATTTGAAAAAAAATTCAAACCGAATGGATGATTGCATGATCAAATCGAAAGGATTGGATCAGATGATTTTTGCTTTCAAAACTGATTCAATCCAGATCGCGAACACCCCTACTCTAGAGACATTCTTGTAGGATTCACTTTTTTTTTTTTAGAAAAAGAAAGAAAGAAAATGTTGGCACAATTGTTGAAGTATATATACGCACGAAGGGAGAAAATTTCTTGTAACTGGAGATTAGTTAAGCAATATATATATACATGGAAAATGATCTGTTTATAATTTCTTTTTTTAAATTACACTAAGTATGACTGGTCATACACTCTTGATTGAAGTATGACCGGTCATACTTAATGTAGTTTGTAAGAATTTGTAAACAAAAAAGTTTGTAAATATAACTTACCCCGTATATATAAATATATATATATGGGGTAGGTTATATTTACAAACTTTTTTGTTTACAAACTACATTATCTTCTCCCGGGAGAACACTATGTTTCACTATGTTCTCCCAAGAGAAGATAGTATAATTTGTAAAAATTTATCAAAAAAATTTGTAAACGAATCCTTTCTTTTTTATATATATATATATATATATATATATATATATATATATATATATATATATCACTTAATCAAAAATTGAGTGGTGGACTCAAAAATTTGAGCTCCTGAACTAAATTTTTTTATTGTTAATTTTAATACGTGAGTATCAAGGAAGAATAAAGTCCTGATTTCTTACGTTTCTTTTGTAAGTTGCAAAATATGCTCTCCTTTTGTTAGGTGAAGAGATCAGCATGTGCGTAAGCTGGAGTTCTACTGGTATACGTAGGAGACCAATGGTGTTAGAAGATTTTGCCACATAGTTTAATGAGTTAGTAGTTGGCGGTATGTGTAAGCTCGTGAATAATTAATCGTATTAGGGAACTGATGTATAAAAGAGAGAAAGATGTAACATGTTTTGATCAAATTCATTCTCTTTTGTTCCTCTTTTGTTACCTCTCTTAGGGTCAATATCCTAACACCTTTCTTCCTCACCAATATAGTATATTAGGTACAACCAATTAAAATTTCAAGAAAACATAAAAATAATTTTAGCAAGGGCTTTATTCATTTTCTAATATATTTTAAGTTTTTTTCTTTCTTGGTAGACATATATCTTAAGTTTTTAATTAATTGTGCCTAATAGTATGTGCAAAAATCCTTTTTCTTTTCTTGGTTCATGGGCTTAGAACCTTCAAGAACCACCAGAGAAGAAAATAATGAACTTTTCAATAAGAAAAAGAAAGGATGATGTAGAAAATTTAAGAAGGTCGTTGGAATGGAGCCTAACCAGTGTTTTTGGCGCTGAGCCCATGATAGAACGGGGGTGATATTTTGGGCTTAAATAATCTATAAATTGACCTTAAAAGATTGAGAGTGAAAATATAATTTGGACAATTAAAATCTATGTTACATTGATACAGACACAAGACATGATACAACACGATATTCTCACATGTTAATTTTAGAAATTATTAGAGTTTGAAACTTTTTAATATTAAATAATATTTTTAATTTATGTAGTGTATATTATATTTAATATTTAATAATTTAATAAAAAAGGAAACTAAACTTATAATACCATAAGATGTAAATATTTACTATTATATTTTCAAATTGAAAATCTCTTATACACTTCAGTGAAATTTATTTAGTATCCACTTTTAAATTTTATTATATCAGTTTGGTAAAATATCAATTAATTTTTCATAATATATAATGAAATTTCAAATATTATAAATGTTGGAACGTGTCAGAATATCGAGGAATATCGAGAAATGTCAACGTGTCGGGGAAATGTTGGACACAACACATCAGATATTTTAACACATCGGTGAAAGATAGGTTATGCTCACATCCATTTATGGTGAAGTGGAATTGCAATTTCATCAATTTTATGATGTAATATCTATTTTTATAATAGTAGGAATGGTCATTTTCATCCCAATTATCCAACCAAGCATGGGAAGAACGAGAATCACTCACTCCTATTTTGGTTCTATTTCATTCCTTGAAATAAACAAGACTTTAGAGGAGTTCCACAGCAACTTGAAAACTTTTTTTTATTTTTAGAGTTTTCCTCGAAAATTTTATAGGTTCCATATGAATTAATCTGGAGTTCGGAATGAGTCCTGGATAAGACTTTAAACCGCACTAAAAAAATGATATCGAATAAAATCGAATATATGCTTTCACCCCGCCTACTTAGTTCTCAAGATTTTAAAATAAGTTCTAAGCCTTTACACAACTTGGAGCTTAAACTACTTTTAAGTTCATGTTTGAATTTAATTAAAAAAATACTTTTCCTTTTTCAAAATTTCTCTCAACAAAGTCACTAGGTTTGGTCTAATAATGAAAAATTTGAGTAGGTTGTATTAGGTTATTTGTTCAATTATCACTTGTATAAAAAAAAATAAAATTCTCTCAACAAAATTTTAATTATAAGAAGCTTTGAATGTGTTCGAATTAACATATTTTATGTTCAATTTTTTTTAATTATAAGTAATTTTGATTTTGTGTTCAAAATTACTTATAACCAAAAATTTATGAAGCTTGTATTTAAAAAAATATATTTATGAAGCTCTAAAAAAGAAACGATTTTTTGATAAAAAGAATCAAATCCGAAAATTAATATTGATTTTTTTACCAAAATTAAATCTCTTATCTATATTTTCATACGATAAAATTATCTTGAGAAATTATTATTAATATTATTAAATACATATTAACATTTAAAAGAAAATTATTGAACGTTGAAAGTTGAAACTAGAAACAGTCTATGTTGACTTTTAAGACAAAAATGGTACGATTAATGGAGAGATTAAGAGAATACAAAATATTTAAATAAAAGTAATACATATCACAAAATTGGGGACGGTTATACTTACCACCAGGTAAGTTTATCACCAATCTCCTAACCATTGGATTAAAATTAAATCCAACGATTCATAATTATCTCTTATAACCTTAATTTTTACTCTCTCTCATCCTCTTTCTCTGGGTTTGAGATTTGCACCCCTCTCTCTAAATTCTTTGAAGCTCGTGGCTGCCAGTGATGATGCAAAACAGTTTTTAATCTAGGTTTGGGATTCGTAATTTCAATCCATCATCTTCACAGTCAATGATGGAAGAACTTCCGCCCATTCGTAAAAAAAAATTCATGTCAATTTGGGATTAAAACTTAGGTTTAGGATTCATAATTTCAATCCATTCGTAAATTTTAACCTAGGTTACAAAAATTTTAATCCTTCACGGTCAATTTCCTTCGCAGCTAATCCATTGTCAAGGAAATTTTAATCTAAGATGCGAAAGAGAGAGATAAAATTTTTACTCTCCCATCCCTTCTCTGTCTTTCTCTCTCTCTAGGTTTGGAATTTGAGAAAGAGAGAGATTAAAATTGTGCAACTAATCCATTGTTTCAAAACTGTGTTTATGAGGATTAAAATTCTTTTTTTTTTTTCATTTTTTCTTTTATCTTAGATGTGAAAGAGAGAGATAAACACAGATTGAGTTGCGTTGTGTTCGTCGTTCCTGAGATTTATGTGATTTCGAAGAGCGATCAAGAGTGAAGAGAAGAATTTGGAGAGAGAAGCTTGCAAATGTTGTGTTCGTTCCTGAGATTTATGTGATTCCGAAGAGCGATCAAGAGTGAAGAGAAGAATTTGGAGAGAGAAGCTTGCAAATTCCAAACCTAGAGAGAGAAAGAGACAGGGAGGGGATGAGAGAGTAAAAATTAGGATGATAAGGGATAATTATGAACCGTTGGATTTAATTCTAATCTGACGGTGATGACCTTGGTTGTAAGGGTGGTAAACTTACCCGATGGTAAGTATAACCGTCCCCCACAAAATTATCTTAAAACGGTTTTAAAAAATTTCCTTTAGAAATAAAAATATTTTTAAAAAATATTAAATATAAAATAACTCAAGTGTTAATTTTTTTAAAAAAAATGAAATGGATTATTGAATTTTAGAGAAAATTTGTCAGGCTACGTAAGGGCGGATTGATAATGTAACTAAACTGGTACAATGAACCTAGACACAATCATTTAGACATGAATTTCAACAGCAATAAAATAATAAACTAATAATAGTGTGTAAGTGTTAATAAGAAAAAACAAAAACAAATCTTAGACTAAGATATGCATGTATAATTTAAGGGAATTAGACTCACGTTAAAATTTTACATAATTTAATTAAAGGAAATTTTCGTGTTTACTAAGATATATTAAATAAGTGGAATCCAATTATCATTAATAATAAAAGAGATAGACAAGACGAGGAAGAATTTATTTACATATTTTTTTTTATAAATTTTTATAAATTATACTATGTAATCTCAAAAAACATAGTATAATCTAATATTTTTCTAAAAATAGATAATGTAATTTAGAGTACATAATTAATTTGTACAACCCTGTCGATCGCAAGAGTATAGCACACATAATTTGACTCGTCCATTCCCATAATTTGACACTCCAAACACACAAGATTATAGCACTACGTGTAACATGGTGTTTGGATACAAGTTGCAGATTCGCCCAAAATCTATAAATATACGATAATTATGCAAATTGCAATTTGACCTCGTTTTTCAGCTTCATTCATTCACTCTTTTGTCTCTTTCTGATTCCTCCATCACAATGGGAATGGAGGCTTCTTCTTCCTCTTCTTCTTCTTGTTGCTCCCGTTTCTGGTCATCGGCGCTCCGATCTAAGCGCCTCGTTACGCCAGCAGAGAAGGCCGCCCGTGACAGCTCCGGCCGGGGCCTCTCC
Organism: Gastrolobium bilobum; assembly: GCF_033153095.1. NCBI lineage: Eukaryota > Viridiplantae > Streptophyta > Magnoliopsida > Fabales > Fabaceae > Gastrolobium > Gastrolobium bilobum. Next base: position 295,055 of record NW_026898644.1, read on the forward strand.
CGCCGTCTCGGCGTCCTCGACCTCGTCCTCCTCGGGGTCGGCGCCTCCATCGGCGCCGGCATCTTCGTCATCACCGGTACCGTCGCCCACGACGCCGGTCCCGGTATGCTTCAATTCATGCAGCTCACGTTGATTATCTGGTCATGCTGTAGCTTATTTATTTAGAAGATTGAAATGAAAGAGTTGTTGTTTTAATCGAAAATTATCATACTTGCAGTTTGTTAAGTTTTTGTCGATTGTTTATTCTTGAATTATTATTGCAAAAATGTGAAAGAAAGCTCTATTAATGTAACCCTAATATTGGAGGTGCTAGTTAACATTGGAATTACTTAGTAGCTTATTCATGGTTTGTTTATGTGATGCAGGAGTAACAATATGTTTTATACTTGCGGGAGCATCATGTGTTATAAATGCACTCTGTTATGCTGAGCTTTCTTCTCGTTTTCCTGCTGTTGTTGGAGGAGCATATTTATATTCATATACAGCTTTTAATGAACTTACAGCTTTTCTTGTTTTTGCGCAATTAATGCTTGACTATCATATTGGGGCAGCTAGCATAGCAAGAAGCCTAGCAGGTTATGTAGTATCGATCCTAGAGCTTTTCCCTGTTTTCAAAGATAGCATTCCGAAATGGATTGGACATGGCCAAAATATTGGAGACGTTCTATCCATCAATGTCTTGGCTCCAGTTCTCTTAATTCTTCTTACCTTAATTCTCTGTTTGGGTGTTCAAGAATCATCAGCTGTGAATTCCTTTATGACAGTGACCAAGGTTCCTTTCCATCGTACCAGTTACCAAGCATTGCATTAATGCTGGGGTTTATGTGAGAACAGAATCAGAAGTTGTTTTTCTGTTTGTTGCAGGTTGTCATTGTTATCGTTGTCATTTTTGCTGGAGCTTTTGAGGTTGATGTTTCCAACTGGTCTCCCTTTGTTCCAAATGGTGCAAAAAGCATATTTACCGGAGCTACCGTAGTATTCTTTGCGTATGTTGGATTTGATGCAGTTGCCAATTCTGCTGAAGAATCTAAGAGGCCACAGGTATATTATGTGGAAGATTGCTCCAATTGTTTATGAATTTGCCGGATGCCACATCTATTATCTCATGTATCTTTTGCGGGTACTATGCCATTAATTATGTTAGAAGAAAATAGTGAATATGTGGATTTAGTTACAGTTACCAACATAGTTATTAATTAACTTCAGGTCATTTTGTAAATGCACTTATACATCTGTATGATCGTGAAACAGAAGCTATCCCACAATAATATATTCATCTGCTGTGGCTAATTAAATGTCATGCTTTCCATTCTAAGTTTTACACTTTTACTCCACTTTCTATTCTTACGAATTAGTTCACCATATTATTCATCTTTCTTATTTCTGATATTTCAGCGGGATTTGCCAGTAGGCATAATGGGAAGCCTCTTAATATGTATTGCATTGTACATTGGAGTATGCTTAGTGATTACTGGAATGGTTCCATACACGCTTCTTGGAGAAGATGCTCCTTTGGCTGAAGCTTTTACATCTAAGGGATTGAAATTTGTTTCTATTCTGATTAGCATTGGTGCTGTTGCTGGACTTACAACAACACTGCTAGTTGGACTCTACGTTCAGGTGAATCACTTCTGAAATCTGAATTATGATGTAATTGATTGATGTGCCTTGTCGCATGTGCTAATGTATATGATGGGATGTTTCTGATGAGCAGTCTCGGTTATATCTTGGGCTTGGCAGGGATGGTTTACTCCCCTCGATATTTGCTAAAGTTCACTCGAAACGCCACACCCCTATTCATTCTCAGGTCTGGGTTGGCATTGTTGCCAGTGTTTTGGCTGGGCTATTGAATGTGCGCATGCTCTCACACATTCTTTCTGTTGGTACGCTGGTAAGAGTTGATTTCTAATTTCATGGTAGAGGTTGTCAACAAAATCTATGCATCTATCTTGTATTACATAGTATGTGTGACATAGGAAAGGTGGTGTCTTGCTCTATGGGTATGCCTCTTTATATTGGATGCAGTACTCTGATAATTTAATGTGTTCAGATGGCCTATTCCGTTTAGGGAATAATACCACCTACTGTACCTTGACAAAAGTATACTTAATAATTGACTAGTGTTTGTAAATATTCTTAGTTAATGCCCCTCACATGATATTTTTTTTCTTATTTCAGACTGGCTATTCAGTTGTCTCAGCATGTGTTGTTGTTCTTCGCTGGAAGGATAAGAGAAATAGTCAAGTATCATCTTCATCCAGGCAGGAAGGTGTAATTTGCCTCATTGCTGTTGCTGTTACTGGATTTGCTGCAGGGCTCTTATTCCGTTATGATGCTTCCCCTATTTTTCTGATTCTGGCTATAGTTATCGCAGCTGGTGCTTCTGCTGCTCTTCTTTTCCGTCAGGTGAGTGTTATTTTATATTTTATTAATTGCTTGTTGCCTAAAGTTGTATCATGACTGTTAAAAAATTCCCATTTTGTTCTTGGACACGGTATAGAATACTAATCAAAGTCAGAAACAGATAGTTTTAATTGAATCTTATCATTAGTAGAAGAGGGAAAGTAAAATGGAATTATTTGTAGCCTTCTTTTCCTGGATCATACAAAAAAGCAGCAAACACAATGTGGGTTGAATGTGTCAAAAACTCCAAACGGAAAAGAAATCTCAAGGTCAACAATTCTGCTATGCTTCTCGCGCTTCATCACATTAAAATTTGTGAAATTCATTAATGTGTTGCATGTTAATCTTCATTTCTCTCATTAATTATATTCTGTACTATCATTTTACTTTTCAGGCTTATGCAGATGCACCAGGATTTTCTTGCCCTTGGGTTCCCGTTCTACCAAGTATATGCATCTTTTTTAACTTGTTCTTATTTGGCCAGGTATGCCCATGATCTCTCCTTTTTGAAAATTTGGCCAAAATAATACTTTTTTTTTAAAAAAGATTAAAGTTGATTATTTATACATCAAAACTGGCAAATAATGATGACTTTCTGTATACAGTTACATCATGAAGCATGGGTGAGATTTGTGATTCTTAGTGTTGTTATGGTTGGTGTTTATGCAATATATGGCCAGTATCATGCTGACCCCAGTGCAGAAGAGAATACCATTTATCACGAGGCACCAGGGGAAGAAGCTCTATGAGTTATCTGTTCAATATTATCAGGTCTAAAAAGAATAAGCATGGCGAATTAAGCGAAAGAAATGGGAAAGCCCAAAGTGAACTGGGAGTATTTAACGTAAAAGGGAAAATGATTGTATTTGATGAAAAAAGAGAATAGCTAAAAATATTATCTTACTTCGATGAGTCAATATTCTGTCTTGTTATATAGGTTGGATAAAAAAATTGTATCATTTACCATTTTAATGTGTGAATATTAAGTTGAAACTTTTGGATGTGTTTAGGCTTATCATTTTGTATATAAAGAAGCTCCATAAAAAAATTCCATGTATAAAGTTTTAATTTTACTATTATATTATTTTATTTATATATTACTTTTTAATAAATTCTGATTAGTTCTCTAAACAATAAAATTTCCATGCATTTTATAATTTTAATTCTATTTTTTTTTGGTGAATAATTTTAATTCTCTTTGTTTCACATGTAAAGTTTAAAATTCATAGTTGATTTCGGATTTAGGAGAATTATAATTGAAATCAGAATCCCGACAGATCAAAATTACAATTTTGAACGTTAATGATAATTGTCAATTTATTCTTATATATTAAATTGGAGTTTAAATTTTATCATTTTTTAACATTTTTAATTTAAATTTGAATTTTTAAAATTGATTTTGCATATATTTTTTTTTAATGTTTTAAATATTTTTCTTTTAATATATGTTTTAAATTTTATTCAAATAAATTATGAATATTTGTTTTATAATTTATTTATTTTAAAAAATCTATTTTTTGGTAAGTAAAAAATCTTTTCTTTTATATTATGGTATTTTATTTAAATTCAGAAGTACTAGTGCAATATATGGAATAATTGTTAAAATGTAATTTTTTTTTTGGATAACTTGTTAAAATGTAATTTAAGTATGGCTTATGACCACATCACCTTTTTATATTTATAGGAAAATGCATTTTTTATTTTGCACTAGATAAATTATCTCATACAATACACAAAATAATAGATATGACACTTTTTTTTTTCTCCTTAGTGAGTTCATACACTTTTTTATGTGTTGCATAGGATAATTTATCTCATACAATATGAAAAAAATATTATCCATATTTATATTAAAAAAATGTTGACAATAACACCCCCCTTTCATACTCACATTGCTATCCTGCAAATTGAAATAAACTTTCTTTAAAAAAAAAAATGATAATTTCTTTCTTCATTTCAGTCAAATAAAAACTTTTCCTTCTATAGGATTTACATGAATCACAAAACAAGAAGAGGCACCTACTTTTTGAAGAATTTGCATAAATTAAAGAAAATTCCACACATTAAATGGCTTGCTGTATCTGAAGAATAACTTTGACACTCATTAAACTTCAGCTTTATAATCCATCACAAATTTCTTTATTTTATAAATATGCTAGTGGAATCTTGCCTTTTCCTTCCAAGCAATACCCAATATGCTAATCTTCTAAGTGTCTGTTTGGAATAAATGGGAAAAAGGGTCTTCCATCTCCCTCCTTTGCCTCACTTTCCCCTTTCTCCTTTCCCATCTCCTCTTACTCAAGTCACCTTCTTTCTATAGTGAAAACTCAAATCTTTCTACTTGCTGAATAAATATTTCATATTACAACATGATTTATGATTCATCTTAAAGAAGAGAGACAGACATACATATATATATCAAGACCAACCTCATCAAGATTTATCAAGGACCATCCCTCCTAAAGCTTAAAATGTTAGGTAATGACACAATTGGTTCTGCCTCCTCCCATAAAACCATAAGTGTAGACCATGCACATGAACACTGTACCACTTGGTCATAGAAGTTTTACTATTATGTCAGAAATTAACTACTAAAAGTTTAAATTGTTAAGTAAATAGACAAAAACTAGGTTTTATAATGAAAAAGTGCCTGATGAGTATTGGGCAATCATATAGCTCGTAATGATTCCATAACTGTTGATGTGTGTGTGCACCAGGGGAGTCAAATGCATAATTAGCCAATTTTGGTAATGTTTCTGTCAGAAACAGGTTTAACTTGCATGGTGAACTGGAAATGCTGCATAGAATGTCATGGAAATAAATATTAACATAAATAATTAACTCTCTCTGTCTAAATATGATTTTAAACTGAAATTTTCAGTTTCCTGTAATCAAGATGATTCAGTAGGTGTAAACGTGTGTGTTGGGCAACTACATAATTAAAAACTGAACAGTTTTTCCAAAACTTTTATCTCTAACAAGTAACAACATTATAAGGAAATCAGCAGTTCAAGAGAGGGACAACTACATGAAACAAAACAGTTAGCTGCACCTGTAAATAATCTAATAAGATGTGTTCAGAAATATTTTTTTTCCACTTGTTTCTAGGATCATTTCAAGAGAGCGAGCTTTGAGTAATGGTAAAATTGCTCCCTTGTGATTAAAAGGTCAAAGGTTTAAATATGGGAAATAACTTCTTTATAAATATGTAAGGATAAGATTACATGCAAGGATTGCTCTCATTTCATTTTTGTTAGTCGGGATTTAATTGAGAGTATTTTTTTATTTTTTTTTGCAGGACCACCTCGTGTCCAGATTCTTACCTAATTATGTTGCAGAAACACAAAAAATACGAATGGTGAATTTTAAACATGAGAAAGAAACAGCAGCACCGAAAGCAATATTCAGAGATATTTTGTTGTATGTAAAAATAATATGTGGAAGATCTGCTGCCACAAAATAACAGAATTTGAACTTCATCGGTTATACAAAAGCATAAAATGAAAACCAAATCTCCTAAAATGAAGAAAGCTCAATGGGACATAAAATTATAAGACCTCTAATGAACTTCATATCCATCCTTGTAGAAACTATTGGAGTACAACAGTTTACAAATCACCCAATATTGTTTCCAATGATCTTCTGCCCTTTTGATCTTTCAATCGATCCCATTTTTTGAAGCCTAATCTGTGCTTTGAACTTGGCTATAAATTCACTAGCTTTTTTATCCACCTCAGAATCCAGTCCTGAATCATTGACACATTCAGACACCCTATCTTCTTCATCTGAGCTCACCTGAATATTCTCAAGCTCGATATTGGAGTCTTCTGTAGACACATTCTTGGATGGTTCTAGTTTATCTCCTTTACAATAACTGGAAAATGTAACCTCAGGCTTGGGACAATAAGAATCCAGAGTTTTCTTACTGATTCCTTTCAATAGACGATCTGTTTCTCCACTTTTCATTTTATCTTTTCTCAATACTGATTCAACATTATTAGGCTTCTTTTCAACCTTTTCATCAATTTGCTTGATAGATATTTCTCCTATCCTCATTGTAATTGAAGTCGGTCCACTGGATCTTCTTGTTCTAACTGATTTTCCCCTTGATGGAGCTTTTGCTAGGCTTGCAGGCTTTTCTGAGTCTGACTGCAAAGCATGCATCCCTGACTCTTTGTTGTCTGGTGGATCCTCACCTCCAATACCATTTAAACCCCTCAAGTCATCATTCAGACTACTCCTTATGTCATCCTGGAGCACGGAACCATTATTATATCCACAAGCTTGAAAAGGTTGCAACGAAGTTTCCCCATTCCTTCTAGCCGGAGGTGATGGTGAACTTGAAGAAAAAGATCCACGCGAGCTCTTCTTTTCCCCTGAATCTTCCTTCAGAGAGTTCAAATTTTCTGATTTAACAGAGTCTACAGAAGAACATAAACTCGTCTGAGATGAGAAAGATCGCATAGACTGGAAAGACCGTGAACTGAGAGATTCAAATTGAGTTTCGTCAACTGACATTGGCCTGAAATGTGAAGGATGAGAAACGGCAGCATATTTTCCTTTAGTTTCCATCCTTCTATTTCTAGAAGAAGACACCTGGGAAATCTTCTTTTGCAGATCCACCTCTTGGAAATTCTTACTTTCTGAAGCAGGCACATAGGAAGTCTTCTTTTGTTCCATATCTTCATCTTGGAAATTCACATTTTCTGAAGCATGCACATAGGAAATCTCCTTGTGTCCCATATCTTGCTCCTGGAAATTCATATTTTCTGAAGTATGAACATGCGAAGTGTTCTTTTGTCCCATATCTTCCTCTTGGAAGTTCATATTATCTGATGGAATCGAATCCAAGGAAGAATACATTCTCGTGTGGGAAGAGAAAGATCCCATAGACTGGAAAGACTGCGAACCAAGTGATTCAAATTGAGTTTCATCAACTGACATTGGCCTGAAATGTGAAGGAAGAGACACAGCAGCATATTTTCCTCTAGTTGCCATCCTTCTATTTCTTGAAGAAGATCCCTGAGAAACCTTCTTTCCCAAATCTATCCCTTGGAAATTTGCATTTTCAGAAGCAGGCACATAGGAAGTCTTCCTTTGTCCCATATCTTCGTCTTGGAAATTCATATTTTCTGAAGCAGGCACATAGGAAGTCATCTTTTGTCCCATATCTTCCTCTTGGAAATTCATCTTTTCCGGAGTAGGCAGATAGGAAGTCATCTTTTGTCCCATATCTTCCTCTTGGAAATTCATCTTTTCCGGAGTAGGCACATAGGAAGTCATCTTTTGTCCCATATCTTCCTCTTGGAAATTCATCTTTTCTGGAGTAGGCACATAGGAAGCTTCCTTTTGTCTCATTTCTACCTCTTGAAAGTTCATATAATCTGATGAATTTGAATCCAAGGAAGAATACATACTGGGGTGGGAAGAGAAAGATGTTGTAGACTGTAAAGACCTTGAACCAAGTGCTTCAAATTTAGTTTCATCAACTGAGAGAGGCCTAAAATGTGAAGGATGGGTAACATTGCCATGTCTTCTCTCCCTTTCCATACTTCTAGACCTTGCATGCCATGGAATCGGGGAAGCTGATCCACCAACAGCAGCGGCATCATTAAATTTTTTCTCCAAATTGGAAGGACCCAGATCCCGAAATTCCCTATCTCTGTTCTTACCTGAGCTCTTAGATGAACCCCTTGAACCAGAACTAGAATCGCTATCATTGATATATTTAGGACTATCTACTTCTCTTGAAAACGACCTTAAACTGCGAACCGGTAGTCCTAGAGGTTTATAACCAACAACCTCACCACATTCACCAGTGGTGTAGTATGGTTGAGCAACAACAACCACAGGCTCGCTATGATAGTACTCAGAATTCCAAGCTTGAACCATATTGGTTCCATCACATCTAACAGAATAACCAAAATTATCTTCAGAAATGGGCAATTGGGTTTTGTACTGTTCATCAAAAACACCAACAGTACCCCCATTGGAGCACACAGCCCCTGGCTCCCCATCAAAGTATTGAGGATTCCAACAATGCATCATCCTCTTCTCATCAAACCCAGATGGATTTTCACACCCATCACCAAAAATCGTGGAAGAAGGAAACATTTTGGACACATAACTAGGTGTACTATCAGCACTAGAGTGAGTTTCTACGTGTGTTTCTAGTTCTGCATTTCTTCTACTAAACAGACCATAGGCCACAGCAATGCCAATGAAGAGAAGGTGGAGAAGCTCCCAGAACTTAGGGAGTATGGTTTGGCTCACAAAGTCTGGAGCTTGTGAAGGAAACAGTGGAATAGCAATGATAAATAGAGCCAAGAAGAGATATTTGAAGAGGAAACCTGAGCAAGACTTACCTTGGTTGATGGGTTTTGGTTGGATCCGTGAGCTGAACTCAGAAAATGGTAAATGGGGTTTGGTGTAAGTACCAGAATCCGCCATTGATGAACTGGGTTAGTCTCCTCCTCAGTGGTGTGGTTGGGTTTTGTTTGAGATGGGGAAAGAAGAAAAGAAGACTTTGAGGACAAGGAATGGAAAAGTACATCTAGGAAACAGCAACAAACATGGGAAGGCAAAACAAGATTAAGGTAATTGCCCAAAATAAGTGGGGCAGAATTCAAAGGTGTCATTATCAATCATTACTTTTTTTTTTTTTTACTTGAATGACATAATTACCCTTTTTTGTGTTTGAGTTGTACCATCTATGGAAATGTTATCTTAGGTTTTAGAAATGTTGGGCCATTACAAGCCCAACCCAATACATTGTGCTTGAATGAGTAAAGTGATGGAGAAAAGAATCCCTATGGCTACCACAATGTCTCAGAACCTTATCTTTGCACTTAGCAGTTGGCACTCCTATTAATAAATTGTGACATTATGTTCAAGGACTTTTGGAGAATAAGAAATTAGGTGATAAGTGGACATCTATTTGGTGTTGGATATCATGCCATAACAGTTATGGCACGTAACAATTTCAAGCCGGATGACTGTGTTCATCAAGATTACATGTAAATGCTTTTATAAATAATGGTTTTAGATTAGAGAGAGATTGTTATAACTAGGTCAAGGAATGCTGCATCTATCAACACTGATTTTGAGACCAGTTAAAGTAATGTCTTACCGAACAAACATGTCAGGTAGCAACAGTGGCAACCAAACATTATTGCCAAGCCCAAAAACCTACCAAATGGGAACGCTGTCACCGTCGTAGCTACTCCCCTTTCCCAAGTTAGAAAGTAATATGGACACAAAATAAAATAAAATAAAATAAAAAAATAAATAAAATAAAAACTATTTAAACGGTGTACCGAATTTTGTACATCCTTGGTATTTAAAAAAAGGGAAAGATATTCTGACAACCAAGTGACTACCAATCAATCTCACCGTTAGATCGATTATGTTGATCCAACGGTTATATTTATTTCCATCTTTGTATGGTCATGATTCTTCATATTTAAAGTGAAAGCATTAAATATGAAAAATCATGACCATACAAAGGTGAAAATAAATATAATGTATTAAATTTGGAGAATCATGACCATACAAAGATGGAAATAAATATAACCGTTAGATCAATATAATCGATCTAACGGTAAGATTGATTGGTAGTCACTTGATAGTAACAGGACTTGGTTGTCACAATATCCTTCTCCTTTAAAAAATTTCCCAACTTTAGGCCTCAGAACTTAGGGATATAGAAACATGTTAACGAAAGACTAAAAATTTTGATGATCTAATTATATGCTTAAATAATAAAATAATTAGATTAAATTTGAAATAAGATAGGATTATAAATTCCTCGTGCCATTGTTATGTTCCATTCCGAATATTGGTTTTTAGGTGCCAAAAATATTTTTAATATTATGGATATATCAATCACTCAGTATATCCTTACCAAATATAAAAATAAAAATAAAAATTTAGACCACTCCTATTTTTATAATTACTTCCTTCCATGTTTTTTTTCTCCTTTTTTAGTAACAGAGTACCTACTCTCGTCGCTTAGATGGTGTATATGTAATTCGATAGAAACATTTAAATTATAACACACATTCCTTAAATAACTTCTGCTATCATGGATATGGTTATGGAATATGATGGACCAATTTTTTACTTATATTCTATAACTACCTTGTAAAGCAATCAATTTAACCTAACAACTTAAGTCGGTAAGTAAATACCTTATTAAATAGTTTTTATATTTCTCTAGCATATCCTCTCATGTAAAATCCATTAAATTTGAAGAGTGAATAATACACCTGGCCTGTATTAAAATTAATAAATTTCACAATATGTAATTATTTAATTATTAAAATAGAGTGTGAAGATTGAATTTATGATCTCATGATAACATTGACTTTGATATCGCGGTAAAATGCTATTTTAACCTAACAATGTAACTCTCTACAATTGAAGATAAAAGCAGACTTTTATCTTCACTAACTATCTAGAGAAAAAAAAATCTAACAGAAAAGCAATTTAGAGTGACTGATTGGAACTTTCTTGTTGTTGCTCGAACCTGCTGAATTAATCATTGTAATAAAGCTGCAATTTAGAGTGACAACTTCATGTTTAATTTACAATATGTTTGTTTGAGATTCTACCCATCTTAAAATGGCGTTCAGTATAATTCACATAATTGTGATCTAAATAGGCATATATCCGAAGATGCATAGAAGCAAATAAATCTTCCTTTTTCTTAAATTTAGTTCGTGTTAAGGAAAATTTTAAATAAATAAGCACTTAATTTTTGGTAAAAGCAGACAAGCGACTCAGAGAATTAAGGAAATATTTTGCTGAATGTATCGTAAAAAATGGTACACAACACACGGTTGCGTTAAAATGAATCTAAAACAAACAATCTATTAATTGCTTTTAAGTTGTTGAATTAGTTATTATAATGGGATTGATGTCAGATGTGCATTAGTGCATATGCATTTGAATGGTGTCTATTTACAGATAAATAGACAAAGTGTATTCCTACATATATAACACTACTTTTATTTCACTAAGGTAATTAATAATTATACCATATTAGCAACCCACAAACCAAAGAGATCCCTTTTCTCTACAAACCAAAATTCTTAAACTTCTCCCATTATCACATTATTTTCCTATCAGCCTTCCTGCGCCAAAAAGATCCCATTGGATCAAATTTTTTTTTTTTTTCAAGTATAGCACATAAAGACAATTTCAGTATACACTTGACCAACACAATTAGCATCACCCCAAGTATGTAAAAAGCAAAAAACAAAAGAAAAACAAGAGAGGGAACTCCGTCAATGTGATGTACCTAGCATGACCATTTCAGAATGAACTTAAAGTTGATCAAATTTTTAGAATCAGCGTTTTGAGCAAGGCTCATGTTTTACAACAAACACCTTTATTTCTTTGGATTTTCGAGATAATTTTCATGAATTTTTTTTTTATATTTAATTGTTATTTTTTATTTCTGTAAGGAAAATTTTGTAATATTAATTATTTAATTTTTCGTTGCATATTTAAAAGCATTATGATCCCTAATTTATTTGATTATTTTTTATTTAATAAAAATACTAATGACAGCCGCAAGTATTTCAAATCCTAATTTGTACTATTAATTTTTTTTTAATTCGTCTCAAAGAAATAATTAAAGTTGTTTAACAAAAATGCAGTTAGTAGTATTTACAAAAAAAAAAAAAAATGCAGTTAGTAGTAATTCAAATCATAATTCGTACTATTAATTAACGGTTCTTTTTTATTTTTTTAACAGTCACATACCCTTCTTTGCGACCCTGCTAAATGAATATCCAATTTTAAAACAGAATCAAGCACCAAATTATAAAAGCAACCTAAGTCCCACAGTCTGACTCATAATATCCAATTTTCTAGTATGCATGCATAGATCCCAAAGGAAAAAAAACAATGAGAATTAGAACAAAATATTATTGATTTTTATTTACATTTGCAGTGCTCTAATAAGCAAAGATAGGCCAAACATTTTTTAATTGAGAGATCAAATTATGTTAAAACCATCTTCCCCTGTCCCTCCCTCTAATCTGCACAAAGTGGCATCAAAATCTAATGAGAACATCACATATACTTCGGAATATTCTCTTTCTCATCTTTTTGAAGTCTAAACTAATAAAAGCTTGTACTATTCATCTATTCATCATATCAAACCATACCCCACTGGTAACATATCCCACCCTATACAGATTTTAAAGTTGACTAAAACGTATACCAGACACAATAGAACAATCCTTCACTGAAGAGTTATCCTAAGTCATATCCTTGAGTTCTAATAAACCACAAATAAGTATTTCATTGCAATTAATTATTTCCCCTTTTTTTCTCTTTCTCCTTCACATTTGATTTGATGCATTTCTATCTAGCAACTAAAATGTCATTGACACCATTCTGAACATCACATTGCAAGGGCCAATTATGGCTTAGGAATTGAGCCTTCAAATGGCCAAGGGTTCACAGGCACTGGCTGCCGAATGTTCAGACCCAAGAGGTTACCATTACTTGGTGCAACCACCGAGTGAAGAGTGGCAGAAGAAGAAGATGATGATGATGATGCAGATGAGACAGTGACACGTTCACATGAAGGGCACATTGTAAGAGTGGTGGGAGGTTTCATACGCATGTACATTTGAGGGGATAATTTCAATCCCCTTAGCTCTTGAACTTCCTTTTGCAACCTCCTATTCTCTTCAGTTAGATTCTCACAACATCTCTTCAAGTATTCATAATCCACTTCAGTCTGTTTCGACTTGGTCCTACATTAATTGAAACAAAATCATTGGAATTCACTTCCTAGCTAGTACCATGAAACAATTAATGTCCATGGAGCTTGACATAAATCGCAAAAATAACAACAGAAACCACATATTTTGTACCATTTGCCACAACATTTTTAGCAGTTTCTCATGAAAAATGAACAAATGCAAAATCTAAATATCAAACTTTGACTTCTAAATTTGTTACTACTGTTATTTCATTATTGTGCCCCTATTGATGAGTGTGTGTGTCCACGTGTCTCATACGTAATTTTTATTATTATTATTTATGTTACGTAAGCATCAATAAATTGTGTCATTGATGCTCATTCTCAACGGAGGGGCAGTCAAACCCATTATTCATATTGGAGTTATGCTTAAAGTTGCTATGATTAATGCATTTAACAGTTACAATAATAATTAACGTTGACGAGGAATAACGCAACCATTAAAGATATATACATCTCATTCAAAATTTAACATTGAAATTTGTGAAACAAAAAATAACAGGTTTTCTTTTTACAAATAATGTAACTTTCAAACTATTCAATAATATAATATATTTTCAAATAGTTTATAAAAAGTTAACACCTTTCCAATCATATTACTTTTTATGTTTGTTGTTTAATGCACATCAATTATAGGCTTCAACATAATAGAAATCACGTATCAATTAGAGAAACATAAGGTCAACAAATAATTTAATTGTATTTAATTTCAATAAAAATAATAATAATTATAGACCTCACCTCGCTCTTCTGTTCTGAAACCACACCTCTACTTGTCTAGGTCTCAGATTCAACTCCTTTGCCAATGCTTGCTTTCGTTTCTATTATTGAAAAATTAATTTAAAATAAATAAATTAGCAGTGTGGAATGACATAAATACCCTTACGCATGCAATGAACTTACGCAAGTGCCACCGACTCACCGGATTCAGCGTGTTATGCTCCTTGAACGTTTCTTCCAGCACCGTGGACTGTTCCTTCGTCAGCCTCAGCTTCTTCCTACCGGCGTCACCGCCGCCGTCCTCTTCTTCAATCCCCGGCGAACACGACATCCTCTCCGCTGCAGGGGCGGCATTGTCGTCGTCTCTCTCGCTCCGCTTGCCGCCACTGATGCTCGATATCGTGCTGTTCGGTGAGGAAACACCGTTGTCGTCGTCACAATCCGCCGCCGTATACGGCGGCGCTGAATTCACGTCGGTTCCTCGGAGGAACGACCCCATCTCGGAGCTCCGATCTGCTACATGCAGTTGCATGCGAGTTTCAACAGTCAGCTTAGTCAGGGAGTGGCAGTTTGTGTAATTAACAAGGATGGCGAAGGGCATTTATGTACTTGGATTAAGGAATGAAATGTGAGCGTGGAAAATTATTTAATATTTCGTGAAAATTACCATTTTTTTTATCTCCTTGGGAATAATAAAAATGATGAATTTATATAAACAATTGATTAAATATGAATATAAGAGAGGCAGGATCAGGATTTGGTTATTGATTGCATGGTTTACATAAAAAAAGAAAACAAAGGTTGCAACTTTCAAAGGAAAAAGGATAAATATGGCTTTAATATGAAAGAAAAATAAAGAGTAAATAAAAAAATGTTCATTTTTTTTTAAATTTTAAATGGAGATTGAAGAGTTATTTTAAAGAAAAATTGGAGATAAAGGGAAAGATTTGGTAAGAATCTAAAGAGCAAAGATTGAAGGAATGAATTGAGAGTGAAGAGATATGCTAAGAAAAATTGGTGAGAAAAAAATTGATTGAAGGAACAGGAACCTCGTACCAGATAACTGAAACAAATAATTCGAGGAACTCCTATCTTGATTCATAGGAACACGTTGTCGGGGCTTCTGCATGTGATTGACTCCACATCCTCCCAAGGTCAAACTCAAACTCAACCCCAACCCCAACACATCATCTTTCTCACCCATTTTGATCTCTTTTCTTCTTTCTGAGAAGAATCACCAATGCGTGTGTCTCTCTCTCTCTCTGATTTGGGAAAGAGCAAAATGGAAGGAAATGAGTGGTCTTTGGTGGATGTGGATTACACACCCTTTGGCTTTTTTGCAGTGTAGAAAAACTGATGGATGGAACTATATATAGATTACATTGAGAAAAAGAGTGAACTCATAGAGTTATTTATGACTTGGGTCAGAGTGACAAATTGGCTCAATCATCACTTATATGGCTATTCTAGGTTTTTTTATTATTTTCTAAAGATTATGGGCTAATATATGCTTTTAGATTCTTGAAGTCCAAGATTGGTTACATTTTAACCATGGTTAGTTTTATGGGTGTGTTAGAGATTAGATAGCAAGTAACTGATGACACAGATTTTAATTAGCTTTAACTAGTTTCTGTTGATAAAAACAGCTGCTTTTTCGCACTAAGAATGTTGACCAGAAATAGCAGGAGTTTGAGGAGGTGCATTTGTTTCACATGGCGTGCTGGAATCATCATCATCATCATCTCATCAATGTGATAATGAGTGATTAGCGGGTTTAAACTATGATTTAAGGCCAAAAAATAATCATTTTTATGTTAAGTTTACCAATGCTATATTGAATTGAAAAGAAATTTAAATTCTTAATTCTGAACACGTTCTGAACTCGGTATTAGTTTCATAGTTGATTTAAAAAGTTTAAAATTTTAATTTTGAATATACTCCAAACTCGAAATTAGCTTCATGACTAAGTTAAAGAGTCAAGATCATGAAAATATTAAGAAAATTATATTCTCTTCAAAAAAAAATAATTAGAGTTGATATAAAAAAAACTATTATCGAAATTAAGCACGCAAACTAATTTGAAAATAAAATTTTGCATTCAAAAAAAATTATTTGTATGCCAAAATCAAATTTATAATATCAATTTTACAAATTACAATATAAGTAAGGACACAATGATAGTTGAGAGATTCGTCAGGGCTATGCAAAGGTGGGTCTCGTACCTGATTTTGCGAGGGTGTGGGGCCCGTTTGACATGAATTTTCAGTGGCATGCAGCCCCAATCACAAGGCGAAAGAGCAGTGGTGTGGCGCGTGAAGATCATTCGAGCGTGGGGTTGATTGTCAGGGAGCAGAGTGAATGATGATAGGTTACAACTTAGGGTAAACTGGTAATTTCAATGGATTTTTTTTTTTTTTTTTGTTTAAAGAATACTTCTTCCCATGCCTATTTCCTTTTGTTTTCAAAGATTTATTAATTATTAATTAAATTAAATCAACTTTTCTGAATAAGAATTTTTAGAAAACTTAAAATAATCCTTCTTTCCAAAAAAATAAAATAAAATCATTTTAAAGTGTATGGTTAAATGTACACATCAATAACTTTTTTAGCCGATTTTACTTTTTAATTTAACTAGTTTTAAGTTAAATAAGTTGTTATACTTTTCGGAAATTTTAAATAAAATTATTTGAATACACTGTTAATTAAAAAATATTTCAAACCTGTGTATGACACTATATATAAATTTTATTAAATTCATTAAATAATAGTGTATTAAATTTAAACTTTTTAAAATAAATCTGCATAATCTAAATTTTATATTTTAATGTCTATAACGTCAATCCAATTTTATTTTATAGAAAAATAAATGGGAACTTATAGGTAATTTAACCAATTTAGTGTTTTTATAATAATCATTCTTAATGAATTAGTGATGAAAGATCAAGTATTGCATATATTAGCCTCTACCCTTTGTATCTAAGAATTTCTCCACCTAGTCTATTTTTTTTTTTTAAGTACAGATTTTTATTTTTATTTTTTTGGGTACACTGCCTTAATATCTAAAATCCAAACTGATAAATGTTTCACAATTCATGTCAATATAAAAAAAGAAGAAGAAGTAATGATTTCTGTAACTCCTTTTTATTAAATGTTGTTGAAAATGAAAACATGTCTACACAGTTGCCGGTAGCGATCACAATTCAATGCTGGTTTTGACTGTCCCATGGTAAACATTCTCAATTTTCCAAGATGTTGAAGCTTTCTGTTATCAATGAATTTAAATTCAAAGAAACCAAACGGACTTCAAGTCAAAATTTCAAAACCAACACTCAACCCAGTTAATTGTCATAATTAATCATATTATACCTATGATTAATATACTGGAAGGCACCGTTTTAATTGTTTGATTTCAGTCATTAGAAACTATATTTCATAAATAGGGAGTGATCATAACGATCGACTTGATTCATTACGAATGTAACATGCAAAAGACTTGCATTAATATTTCAGTTACCCCTTAGGATATATATACTGAAACAAATGGGACGTTGTTTGAAAAATATTATGCATACTTTTAGAGAGGGAAAAAGATATAATAACTACATAAAAAAAATTATACTTTATGTAAATTAAAATTAAAAAAATTATAATACGTTTTCATGCAGAATCTAAAATTTAATTTAACACTGATCATTTTTATGATGTGAAAGAATGTTATGTAGTATTACAGAAATGGTTTGTCAGGGCCTTTATCCTGACCTGCGTTAGCTTGATCATTAAAAGACTTATACTAAATTTTTTAATATACAAATACTTTTTTTTTTACATATATTAAATATAAATTTAAATTAATTCATTAAAGTATAATAAATGTGAGTGCAAATAATTTTATAAAACACATTTAAATATAAATTTGAGTTTTAAATATCAGAATAAATTGAATATCAATTATATATATATATATATATATAATGTAAGAATGAAAATGAAGTTTGATATTTTAACTATAATGAAAAAATTAAATAAATATAGATATTATGTAAATTTCTTTGATAGACTATTATTCTTATTATTTTATATACATGAGTGTATGTCCATGTGTACAAATTTTTTATTTACATTAAATTAAATCAAAATTTAATTTTATAATAAAAAATGGATACAATTTGATTCAATTGATTGTTTTTATTTCTAACAACGTAAATAAATTGTCAATATTTTGAATTATGGTTTCAACTATACAAAGTAATCATAACTTATAACTTGTTAAGTGCAATATGTTATTTTTGAAGACTTTATAGGTTTGATAAACTAGACTTATACTTACATTTTTTTAAAATAATCTAGGCCAAACTTGTATCATACTAATAAGTTGAGTGAAACTTAAAATATTCTATATAAACTTAGAGTTTTATAAAAGTTATGTTGTAGGAAAAATGATTATGTAATGTTATAGAGATTCGTTTTGCGTGCCGTAATTTCTTTTTTTTTTCTTTAAAAAGTGTAGATCCCACAAAATGTTGTATGTGTAAAAAAATTTGTTGTGTCATGTTAAATGATAAATATAAATCCCATAAACCTATCCTATTTAAGCTAAAATCTGAGTTATTTACACCTTGACTACAGTGTTAAATATTGGTTCCACATCACGAGAAAAGCTATACTTCCATTGATAGTGATACATATAACAATTTAAAAATTTTATTCCGTATAAATTTTTTGAGTTTCACTGTCATATATACTGTTGTAGTTAAAAACTTTTACAATCTTATATATAGATGTGTAACCACATCATATAAAAAGTTTGATAATATACAAAAAGGAATGGATTCGTTTACAATTTTTTTTTACAAATTATACTAAATATGACTAGTTATACACTCTTGATTGAAGTATGACCGGTCAGACATAATGTAGTTTGTAAACAAAAAAATTTGTAAATACAACATTTCCCTATATAAAATATTAAATTTATCAAAAGATAATACATTAAAATTAATTTTTAATAATTTTTTTAAAAAATACAAAGTATTTTTCATTTGTGCTTAAATTTATTGTGTAAAAATTATAAAATTACAACTTAATTTCCTATTAAATAAATAGTAAATATTATTTTATTAATAAATTTTAAAAGAGATTTATCCACAGAGTAGTGAGACCTTTTTATATGAAGTTTAATTTTTTTTTGAAAAACAATAGAGTAATTGCCAGAAGTTGCAGATAACGAAAGGGAGAGGAAAAAATAAGTATCACCCTCTGGCAATACAAAATAAACTATGTAGATTGAAATTAAATAGCATGCTAAGCAGCATGAGAATCGACACTTTGTAAAGATCTATATATAAAAGATTTGGAGGGTGAGACTTGAGAGTGTGAGGACCCAAGAGAAAACAACATAAAGATATTGCAAAACCCCAAATCATTGTCGGTTCATCATACATGATGTGATTGTCAACCAGCCCTAATTGGACTATATAAATAATTGTATTCAACCGTATCAATATTTTGAGAGAAATATTGGTAAAAGTGATACAGATCAAGATTCTTGTCATATAGGAACAAAAAATAACGGAAATATATATATGCAAATAAAGATTTTTTCTCTATATACTTACAGACTGTGTGTCCATTTGCTAGGTCCACGGTTCCTAAACAATATTCATTTTTAGCTTTAAATATTTAGAAAGGAAACACACTTTACCTTTTATAAAAAAAAATAAATCAATTTTAATCATTATTATAAAATGCAGGTTGATGGATGAAAGGTCAATAGTTCAAATTCGATCCAATTTTACAATCTAAAAAATAATTTTTTTTTATAAAATTGGTACTTTATTTTTTTCAATTGATAGAAAACTTTTTTTTAAACTCTGTTTATCCGAAAAGCCATTAATCCGTTAGAAATTTAAATTATCGAGCTTATGATTTGATCAATATAATAACCTCATAAGAAAAGTTGAAGAAAAAGAAATAAAGTCACATTTGGTGAAAAATGCGTTAAAATGACAGTTGAAAGATAAAAATACGGATAAATAAAGTTACCCTAAAGTGAAAAGTAAAATTATAAATATTATCATAAAAATATTCTGAACTAGTGTACAAAGTTGAAATGAGAGTTAAGTGAGCAGAGTAGATAAGTATGTACACACACGGTGAATACAAGTCACTTAAGTACCAAAACCCACCTTATTTCTCCTTCTCCTTGCGCTGCAACCATACGATATAGTAAGGAAGTCTTCCTTTCTTTTTTCTTTTTTCAATCTTCAATCTTTGATAACTTGAGCTAGGATTGATGAAATTAATCCATTCCAAAATCTAAAGTGTGTCAAATTTCATCATCTACAAAACCTATAGCTTAGTTTTAGTTGGACATCATTATATTGAGAGATTTCTAAATCTCTAGGTTGGAGTACTGTTCACAAGAGGAGAAAAATGATGTTTTTCTTGGCTTGAAGGCTTGGATTGTCTTTCTCTTAGTGATTTGAAGCTTCTAAGGTAAATGCCTTAACTCCCCTCTTGTGTTTTTGGAGAAAATGCATGATATAGGATTGTATAAATTGGGATTAAATGGTATGAGTAATTGGAGGGTGATTTGTAGGTGAGTTCCTTTGTTAAATATGCTTGTGATTGGTTCCCGTAAAAGGAAAAATTATGAAATGACCGTTTAGGACACTTTGATAAATTGGACTAACTATCAAGTGTAGGTTTCTTGTGTGTGTAGTCTTGAAAATTAAACATGGTATACTGGTATATAGGAATACTGATTGTCTTCACATCTTGGAACTAGGTTGTGACTTTGTGAGAGATCGTGACTCTGTGGACACGAGAATTATTGGAGGACACTGCTTGCCAGATAAGCTTTCGATCATTGGGATTAATCTCCCGTTTGTTCCACCAAACTCCGAAGGAGGGTGATAGTTTGATATGGTATGTTGAAAATAATTTGCTATATGTTACAATCAACAAGATCAACATAGATGTTTAACAAAAGCATATAGACACCACAAAATGACATGAAACATGGCACAACATAATTAAGATATAACATATAGACATACCACATAGAACTATTAAAAGGGGAACTATGACATGAAATTTTTATACTGAGTTCTCTTACCTGATTATGCTTCCAGCACGTAATGACAATATGCCCAATAATAGAAAAATCCGCACACAAGTTGAGTAATATCATCCACACACACACAGTATGTTGCCTCCATCACCTATGTAGAAAATAGTATTTAATCAGAAAATACATATATTAAATTACAAAACTAATGGGGCGAGATATGTCGTGCTGTGTCTGACAATATAATTCCCTTGCAGCGAAACTTTATTGAAAAATAATGTCTAAAACATAGCATTTTGGTATATATTTTGCAAAAAAGTAGCAAAATGGTCGTTGTCCTGTTTTTAAAGGAAACTATAACATTTAGTTGTTTTTTTTAATATAAATTTTGAGACTAATTGACAAAAGATAATAATTATTATGCTTTACTTTTATTCACAGCTGTAACACATGTACCTAGGCTAAGGCATTCCAACAACAACAACAACAACAAAAACCTAGTAATTTATACATGATATGTGTACAATTACAAAACGAACAATCTTACACATACGGTAAAAGATCCACGGCGTACACACAGAAGCAAACCAGAAAAACAAAATACTTAAGCAGTTCAATGTTTTATTGGAGTTGTCCGAGTTTGATCATGGGAAACTGATCCGCTAAAGGTGATTTCATCATCACAAGCTCTTTAGAGACTTGAGCCATGGTTGGTTGGTCGAGAAGATGGACTTTCTTTCAAGCAACAAAATGCTAACCTTGCAATCAAGATGACATCCCCTACAATTGACTTCACAGGTTGAGGAGGTCGTTGATCCAACACATCAATCAATAGCAAATCATAAGTCGTTGTTGCTGTAGATGATGATGACAATGAGGAAATGAGATCTCCTGGATGCTTTCCCATTAGGATTTCTAAAGAAAGTACTCCAAAACTGAAAACATCACATTTCTCGTTCACTTTCATAGTCTGGGCAAGCTCTACAATGACATCAAAATTTTGAAGTTATGCATAAAGCAACGCATATAGGTTTTAGTTGAAAAAACAAGTTTAGTAAGCGTATTTTTTAAAATGGATTTTGATATTGGCACATCACTTGTTTACTTCATTTTTGCATACTTTAATTCTTGCTCATCAGGGATTAGTCCTATTCCTCTACGGGTCAACCGATTCCTGTGCCGAATTTCACTTTAAAAAGTGGTGTAAATTGCAATGGTGTGATCAATTCCAATTCTAAAAGCAAGGGAAAATGGACCAACCTGGAGCTGCATACCCAAAGGTGCCTGCAAATGTGGTCCAACTTTGTAAATCAGGCTTCAGAAACTTGGCTATCCCAAAATCAGAGACACGAGCTTCATATTCTAAATCCAAAAGAACATTCTTGCTTGATATGTCACAATGAACTATAGGAGGTGAACAGTCATGATGCATATAGGATAAAGCATTGGCCACACCTTTAACAACATTCACCCTCTTCTCCCAATCAAATGCTATTGCTTGCGTGACATTGTTTAGTATCTGATCCAAGCTACCCCCTTCCAAGAACTCATAAACCAAAAATGAGAACCGTGAATGTGAGCAAAATCCATACAGCTTGACAATGTTCCGGTGTTTGATTTCTGTCAAGGTCTGAATCTCACTAGTAAAAGCCTTTGAATTGTCATCAGACATATCCTCATCTGTTACTGAATGGAATTTTTTGACAGCAACAACAAGGCCTGCGGGCAACACAGCCTTGTAAACATATGCTTGACTTCCCACTCCAATTAGATATTTGTCATGAAAATTCTCTGTAGCTTCAATGATATTTTCAAACATGATTTTCCCATCGTAACTCCATATGGAAAATACTACTTCCTTTTGTGCTTCTTTGTACTGGCTTTCTTCCCTTCTCTTACTTCGACAAAGAATATACATTAAAAGCCCCATCACACAAAACACCAGAGCTCCCAAAATAGGGAATACTATTAGGATCACTTTGTTGCTCTTTCGACTGTGGTTGGTTGGACAAAGAACCAAGCCTATTATGTTACCACACAAGCCTTTGTTATTTTTCAATGATTCAATTGGAGCATTTAGAAAGGCTTGGTTTTTTGGAAGCTGCCCTTCTAACTGGTTGTATGATATGTTGACAGAAATCAAGCTTGAGATGTCGTCAAAACTAGATGGAATGGTGCCAGAAAGATTATTGTGTGAGAGATTCAACCATTGCAAGCGGATCAATTGTCCAAGCCCGATTGGTATTGTTCCACTCAACAAATTCCTGCTAAGATCAAGAGACTCAAGAGGTTGTAATCGGCCAAACTCAAAGGGAATGCTTCCCTTTAATTGATTGTTGCTCAAATTCAATTCCACTAAATTGGGTAGCCCAACAATTTGCTCTGGTATTGTGCCACTCAACTCGTTTCCTGCTAGATCCAACCATCGAAGACTCTTCAGTATTCCTGTTTCTGAGGGAATGTTTCCTGAAAAATGATTGTTGCTGATCTTGAGTTCAAATAAATTTTGCAAATTCCCAAGTTCCTTTGGAATCTCTCCCACCAAGTGATTGGATGAAAGGTGAAGTCTGCTTAGGTTGGCTGCCTCAAAAAGTTGTATAGGTATACCACCAGAAATATTGTTGTTGGATATTATGAAGCTATCAAGATTAGGGCACTTACCCCAGTTTGGTGAAATGTGGCCATAAAATTTATTGTCACTCAGATCAATATATTCCAAATTTGGATATATACCAAAATCTTGTGCTATATCTCCTTCTATTTGGTTTCCCTCAAGCCCGAGTGTACAAATACTAGAGCAGTTCTTCAAGCTTCTTGGTATTGGACCCGTCAAATGGTTGAGAGGAGCAATGAAGAACACAAGTGACCTACCAGAGAAAATTTCAGGTGGCAAATGGCCAATGAAATCATTCTGGTCTAAATGCAAGTATTGCAAGTTGGTAATGTTATTCAAGACCTGTGGAATGCTACCATTAAGTTTGTTGTTGTGCAATTTCAATGTGGTGAGGCTCAGCAAATTTCCAATTGTGGTAGGAATAGATCCAGAGAGATTGTTTCCTCCGAGATTGAGGGTGTGCAAATTGATCAGATTTCCTATAGAGGGAGGAATTGATCCAGAAAGATCATTATAGCTCAAGAATAACAATGAGAGCATTGTCAAGTTTCCAACAGTGTAAGGAATTGATCCAGAAAGATTATTATAGCTCAAGAATAACGTTGTGAGCATTGTCAAGTTTCCAACTGCATAAGGAATGGATCCATAAAGATCATTAGAGCTCAAGTGTAATTGCGTAAGCTTTGTCAAGTTTCCAATGGTGTAAGGAATGGATCCAGAAAGGTGGTTGTTATGAAGAACAAGTTCATCCAAATTGGCCAAGTTTTCTATGGATTGAACCAAATAATTTATTGTCATAAAGGTAGAGAAGGGACAAGTTGGACATATTCCATAAGGAGGGAGGGGTTAGCCCAGACAGAGTGTTAAGAGCAAGGACAAGTATATTTAAATTGCTCATGTTACCAATTGTTTCGGGGATGGTACCAGAGAGAGAGTTCAATGACAAATCAATAAGCCTAAGGTTTGTCAACATTCCAATTTCATGTGGAATGGAACCAAAAAGGCTATTAAGTGAAATACTTAGATACTCTAAGTTGTTCAATTTTCCAATCTCCGGAGGAATGGAGCCAGAAATATTGTTGCTTCCTAAATCTAGATATGATAGGTTGGACAAGTTTGCTATGGAATTAGGAATTGGTCCACTTAGTTGGCACTTGGAAAGATCAAGCCCACGCAAACTCCTCAATGTCCATATTTCTTTAGGGATGGAACCATCGAAAGAATTTGCAGAAAAGTTCAAAACATTTACTTTGGACATGTTACCAATTTGTGGGGGGATGGTTCCATAAAAGGAGTTATTGTAGATATTTAGGCTGAGGAGGTTTGGCAATGAGGAAAATTTGAGAGTTTGGAGTGTACCTTTCAGACCATAATTTGCAAGATTTATGCTGGAGACAGACCTGGATTTGTCACACTGAATTCCTTCCCATTTGCATGGACTAGTAGTACCTGTCCAAGTTGACAGGAGTGCTTGGCTGTGGTTGTCAAGGCTGTCTTTCAACTTCAACAGAGCATTTGCTTCAATGGCTTCAGCTGCAGCTTGATCATGAACTGCAACACCAGTGGCAGCAGAGACCAAAGATGGAATTTTGGAAAAGCCGGCAACTTGGGGTGACAAGATTGTGTGAAGGAAACAAAGAGTTAAGAAGAGAATCCGCCAGCATGCTACAATGTTGGTGGACTTTCCCCTTTCAAACATGGGTTCCATGGTTCAACTATAACAGGAATTTTGGATTAAGAATACAATCAAAAGCTACAGATTCTTTTAAGATGATAGAATTTGGAGTTGAGAGATGCTCTTATAAAGGAAATAACCGAGCAGCATGATTAGTGCACTTGTTATCAATTGAGCTTTACTAACAACACCTTTTTCAAAGTTTGAATTATTTAGTTCTCCAATTCACATTACTTTGAAGGAAAATATCACTTCTTTAGAAAAGGGATATACTGTGTATGGACCGAACTCACGTCTGAACGGGACACGCTCATTCATTGATCATTTGATTGGTAAACGAGAAACGACAAAGACCAGAAAAAAAAAAAAAAAAAAAAAGAAGGGAAGAAGACCCAAGAAAGATAGAAGACCGAAATAAAGAGGAATTTAAAGATCAACAAAATAATTTTGACTGACCAATGCTGCTCGCATACTCAGATACAAGGATTGAGTATCACGACTCGTGAGAGAAAAATAGAATAGGGAGAAAACTGAGAAATGGAAGAAGTGTGAGAAAAAGAGAGACTAATGTAACAAGAAAATGACAAGATGTTGGGTTTTGCAGACAAGCTTATTTATATGTACATGTTTCGGTAGGTACCATATATGTGCCCTTTATGTTTAATTCTACGAGACGCCTGCACAAACAAATCATCATCAAAACCTGCACGCTTGCATCATCTCCTGCAGTGGGCTGATTGTCTCTCTTTTCCTTCATCCTCAATTACTACTCCTACGACAAGTTATAATACTAGTATGTAATATGTTAGTGTATGTAAAATTAATAATTAACTTTGAAAGCATATAAATATTGAAGACTTCTTGATTTTTCATTTACCCATGTTTGGCAATCTTCTTTAAATGAGTGTATACTTGTACATCTCCTAGTTCATTGCAGCTGGGTTCGTGTCCCTAGCTCCCTGCTATCTAAAAAAACCATAAAACAGTAAGTATAGGTTACTCTTAATTATAAACAAATTATTCGTAAGTGTACTATGTAATACAAGGTTATAAGTGTACTAACAAGCCACCTTTTATGCTCAGTTTATGGAATTGATCCTCCAACATTTGAAGGCCTATTGTACATGGATTTGTTCTTCTTATTTTACAATCCAGTAATCCTTCAAATGGTCACGTATCTCCTGAGGCATCCAAGAGGTGTTCCCCTTTCCCTTCCTAAGGCAATACATGTGATTCCTTATTACATTAGTGACCTTTGTCTTATCCTCAAACAAGCATTTAAATTTTTTCTACAATGTTAAAAATTATACAAGTTGGAAAGTAAAAATTCAAATATTATCGTGATGAAAAAATAAACCATGAATATTGTCAAGTATAGGCCCAAATTATCATATCAAAATTGTTATTAAATAATAATCTTTCCGACAGCACATAGCAATGGCCGGGGACACAATTTCGGTGAATCGAATTAGGTACATCTTTTTTCTAAAAGTGAATTTTTTTTTCAATATGGCAGAAAACAGAATTTTTAAAAGTGGTGTACCTAATAAGATACATCTTTTTTTTAATAGTGGAATAAGTGTAGTGGAAATTATTTTTTTTCAAAAGTGGTGAATTTTTTTTCAAATGTCAAAAATGTCGCGGGAAAAAGAATTTTCAAAAGTGGTAAAAAAATTTCCAAATGCGGAGCCAAACTTTCGACAGCAAATATTGGAAGAGAGAAAAAAGCATAAATAAGTGATGATATGAAAGCCAAAGGATTTTTTATCCTTACTCACAAGATAAACCCTCAAACTTCGCTAACCTTCAAAATTGTGCATATTCATAGTGTTAGAGAATAATATAAATTATTAAAAAGGCTCTCATCTAATATATAAAAATTTTGGGTTAAAGTAGTTTTTTATATAGTATCAGAGCTTTAGTAATCACAAGATTACAAGTTCGATTATCACCTCCCCACTTTCTAGTAAAATCAAGTAAGACAAGGTAAACTAAAAATTGGGCTTATACAATATCCACGCTTCAAGCCCAAATGGCTCATGCGTGACAAGATGGGTTAGAGAATAATATAAACCATTAGAAAAACTCTTACCTAATATCTTAAGGTTTTGGGTTAAAGTAATTCTTTACATCTTTGATGAAAAGCAACTCATAATACTTTTTTTTTTTTTATCAAACTTAGTTAATAAAAACCATAAAGTATTGGTAAAAGGGAAATACTACTCTTATTTTATATGAGATAATTATCTCACTTCGAAAACTGCACCTTTCTTTTTTCTTTTTTAATGGTGGGCCCCACTTGAATTCTCTCTATTACATGAGAGAACTACTCTCATGTAAATGTGAGACTAATATCCCCCTCGGTAAAAAGGCTAAAACCAAGATTGCAGCAAGAAAACAAAGGCAAAAAAATTAATTTATTGCTTTTTTAATAAAAAAATTATGAAAATGTAGTCGTTTTGAAATTAATTACGAACATATAACAGTTAAACACGCCCACATGGGGCGTGTTCCAATAAAGAGAAACACGCCCATGTGGGGCGTGACCTAAGTGTGGGGCGTGACCAAGTTGGAGAGAGACACGCCCTATTTGGGCGTGACCGAGGAGAGAGACACGTCCCATCTGAGCATGACCGAGGAGAGAGACACGTCCCATCTAGGCGTGTTTCACCAGGTGGTGCCACGTGTCACAAAAGTCAATAATTTGACCGTAAAACTTTGGAAGTCCATAACTTTTGACTCGGGTATCTGAATTAGGTAATTTTTTTTTGATTCCACATAACTTTTCGAGATTTACGTAATGACACCTCATTTGGCATATTTTGTCTCTCACAAAAAAATTTGAATTTACAACAATGATACCATAATTATTAAAAATGACATGACTTTGTTACCTTATAATTATTACTAAAAATAATCTAACATTTTTATAATTATGAGCAAAAACTTAAAAATCAAAATAAAACGAAAAGAACTCACTTAACTTTTTAATATAAATTATTCGATATTCTGTCACCGACAGATGTTAACCGAATAAAATTATAAATTTCATAAAATTCTTCATTCAAATTTTTAATATATATCTCAATAACATACATAATTAACCTTATCATAACTTACCATAATCATAAGGATCTTTATTATGAATGTTTCTAATCATAACAGTGGTTTTCTGCTTATTAATTTGAGTTTAAACGTTCTTACGGTATCATTATTGTAAATTCAATTATTTTTTTTGTGAGAGACAAAATATTCCAAATGAGGTGTCATTACGTAGATCTCAAAAAGTTATGTGGGATCAAAAGAAAAATTATCTAATTCGGATACCCGAGTCAAAAGATATGGACTTCCAAAGTTTTACAGTCAAACTGTTGACTTTTGTGCCACGTGACAGCACATGGTGAAACACGCCCAGATGGGGCGTGTCTCTCTCCTCGGTCACGCCCAGATAAGACGTGTCTCTCTCCAACCGGTCACGCCCCCATGGAACGTGTTTCGCTGTTATATTTTCGTAATTAATTTCAAAACGACTACTTATTCATAATTTTTTATTAAAAAAAGTAATAAATTAATTTTTTTTTTGCCAGAAAACAAATGCCAAGTATATTTGTAAATGTTCAATATCAAACAAGATGAACAATGTATTCCGCAATATGTGCAGTTATTCATATTAGACAATCAGACAACTAAAGTAAACAATGAATAAGGTATCAAAGGTTGTCTAAATGCATTTATAGCAAGGTAAGGGATTTCAAATCACAAGGATTCATCATTGGCTCAGACATTACATCAAACATGATATATGCGATTAACATTAAAACAAATAATAATCTCTGAAGTATGCATCTTACACTTAGTGCACGAATCAAACTATATCAGAACAAACGTTTACAACCTCAACAGCAAGATTTAAACAGATAATAATCCTTCAACCAAGCATCCTCAAAACACAAGTGTAATGTGTTAAAGTACATGAAATTTGTAAACCGAACATCATACTGCCCAAATGTGACTCGTCAATAGTTAAATAACAGTGGGAAATTATATTAAAAACAGAAGCCAAAATTACCAAAAAGGAGTTTCTCCAAACAATGGTGACCAGTGCTCCTGCTCCCTTGCCTGTTTTCTTTCTTTCGCCCTTCTCATAATACCTCCCAATCAAAAGAATCTCACCGATACAAACGTTTTAGAAGAGAAAGAACTCTCAAGCTTCCAAAAAAAATTTTGTTTATGAAATCGTTCTCCTTCTCAAACCTGCCCACTATCTTCCTTGTATGGTGATCCTTTCCTGTATTTTTTTAAGAAAATCTCTGTTTATGTTTGATCACTCATACCTCTTCTTGGTTTATTTTGCCAAGAATAGTCTATCATCCCCACATGGCACATTTAGGGTTTAAATATTTTCATCCTGACTCCTCTCACTCTTCGGATTAGTTTTATAACTGAGTCAGACACTAACCTTATGAGAATACGAGTGACCCAACTTGCTTTTCAAAAAGATAATTAGAATTGGATTAATTAAAAAAAAAATTGGATTGGCTCCTTTTGCCACTTAGAAGATCATGGGTCATTGGGCTTTCTGTTGTAGATTGACCCACGAATATGGATTAATGAATTAGATTTTTCTTTAAAAAATATTTTGAGCTATGTTAAAAATGGATTTTAACCAACTTTTTTCTTTCTTTTTATTTTCTTTGTATCTAATTCTTTTTTTATTTCTTTTAATAATGATAGGGACAAAATTGAGTGTTCACACTTGGTTATTGAGAACTTGGATGATATAGTTACTCAAATTTATTATTATTTGGTTGACAATGCTACAAATTTATCAATAGATTGTACTTTGTCTAAGAAAACTTAGTAGGTAGCTTCTTTCTGAGTTGCACTAAAAGGAGTATTCTGGAAACAAATGTGTAGTGTCCTTCTTGTGTGAAATATAATTAGAGGTGGTAAAATGGGCACCTCGTCCCGTCACGCCATTAATCAGTCAAAAAATGAGCTAGCTCATCCCGTCTCACTTTTGAAAGTGAGCTAAAAGGGGCTGGGCGGGTTGACCCGTCAGTCCTAACCTATTTTACACTGGCTTGCCCTATCAGCCAGTCAAAAAATGAATCAGCCCGCCCCGCCTCATTTGACAGGCGGGACGGGTCGGCCCGTCGAGCCTAGCCCGTTTTGTCGGCCCTAAATACAACGACCGAGTATTATGACTCATGAGAGAAAGATAGATTAGGACGAAAACAAAGAAATGGAAAAAGTATTAGAGAAAGAAAGACTAATCCAAGAACCAAAGGTCGAGATGTAGGGATTTGCAAAGAGATAGGGTTGGAAAATTTTAAAGCAGCAGTTACGTGATTCCATTGTTGTCTCTGAATTTAGTTGATATTTAGCAATGTCTACCATTTACGGAAGAAGCAGCACTAATGTTCATGTTAAGAAAGAGGAAAATGAAAGAGTAATCAGCTTAATTTAAACGAGCGGTGGATACACATGAAAATTACATTATGTGAGACTTTGTCCCAAAAATTAGACGACTCTATATATATACAACACTTTCAATCATATAAATCATAAGCTCCAAACTTGTTACATATGTAATCTATTCGAGGATTCATCGGGAACTTATTAAAGACATATGTTATTTAATCATTTGAGTCGACAAATTATGTTATAATCTTCTCTACGATAAAGTGACAATCTATCTCAATATATTTAGTTCTTTTATGAAATATTGGATTTGAGGCAATATGCAAAGCAACTTGATTATCACAACTGAAACTTGTTGCCTAAGTGTGACCAAAGTTCAACTCCCTAAGGAGTCGTTTTAGCCGGATAATGTCACAAATGGTTGTGGCCATGGAACGATACTCTGCTTCAACACTCGATCTAGCAACCACACTCCGATTCTTACTTTTCCAGAATATTAAGTTATCTCCAATAAACACACAATATCTAGAGATTGATCTCCTATCAGTAGGATAACCTGCCTAATTAGCATCTGAGTATCTCATGACATCGACAGACTTATATTGTTGCAAGTGTGTGCAAGTGGACATACAAATTTTTGGAAAATAAAATAAAATATATTTTGAGTCCTCAAAAAAAATTACATGGCTCAATTTAAACTCTTCGAAAAAAAAATTGACTCGCGGTACCTCTGAATTCCAAAATAGATCCGGTTAATCGAAATCATGGTCGCTTTGAAATTCAAAGAAGAGCTACATTAATCTCTCAAAAAGACTAACATGGGTCTATTTTGAAATCAGAGGAATCACAAGTCAAATTTTTTTCTAAGGGATTAAATTGGGTCCTGTAAATTTTGTTGAGGACCCAAAATGTACTTTATTTTTGTAGTAAGTTCAAGCTTTTTTTCTTTATATTTTTATTTATTTTTAATACATTTAAAAATTTCTTTAAAAAAAAAATCGAGAACATTGTCCCCAATCTCCATCCTTAAATCTGTAGACGTAAATAATATTTCTTGGATCCGCTAGTCTCTCACGACTCTACTATATATGACCTTTGTCCCAATAGAAGAAATATTTCCCTTGAACTGATCGACATGATATCTTTACCAGGAGAAATAGGGAATCTATATAATCATTGCTTGGATTTTAAATGTTACAAGTGAGTAACATGTATCATATTTTAAAAGATCTTTATTATGTCGTATTATGTACAATTTCAATATTTTATTTTTATTATATGTATTATAAATTATAAATATTTAAAATGAATTTATTTTTTCTTTTTTCTTTTTTATCAAATCGTATTTGTTTTATAATCTATTAGAAATAAGATCCACATTCTATATAGATAAAATTTAACACAAAATTTAAAAGATAAATAGGAGTCAAGGCTAAAAGAAGAGAAAATGTTATTTAAAAAAATACACGGATAGGGGATGAATAAATTCCAACTAGTGGCCACTTTGTTTTTATTTTATGGCGTTTATTATTTTACCAAGTAAGACCAAAAAAAAAATGGAGGAAGTGATGTTTCATGTTAGTTATTAATATTGTGTTTATTATTTATCCAGCATTGATAGAATTTAAATCGCCTCAAAAGTAGGAAAAGGGAGGAGGCACGGCCAATTGATTGATGTAACAAAGTGACGTTGATTTCATATTTGCAACCATAATAAGTCAACACCCACCAACGCTACTGATTAAATTAATTATTAGATTGCAATCTTATATGTATCCAAATAATTACATGCCTTCACTTTTTCTGTAGTTATTTATAGTAGATAAGTTATTTGCATTAAGTTTAATATGATGTTGTTTTAGAACAGAAATCATGATGTTTTTATAATTTTAATTTATTTCAGAGTTATTATAATTTTTATAATTATAATTATTTAATATTTTAATCCCAAAACAACATTATTTTAAAAGTAAATACAGATAATTTATCTGCAGTAACTGCATAAATATATTTGTGTAATTATATTGGTTGAAAGTGGAAACACATGGTTAAATATGAGATATGGAGCTTTATTTATCCATCTCACCCTAAGTTTTTAACTGTAGCATGCATCAAGTTAGAAAGTGGAAACACATGGTTCTGTTTCTAGTTGCATCCTAGTGCAACCAAGTAACTAACCCATCTCATTTAAACTCGTAACATTGGTCAAAGTTTTACAACTAGAACTTAAAACGTTCAATAAAAGAGCACCCAAAAGTGGACATCCTAGAGGGCCATGCAATCAGCCAAATCAACATGGTTGAAAACGGTTATATAAAGACTAGAATCCCAGGTAAAGCTCCATATCCCATAAAGAAAACAAAAAGCCTTTCTATCAAGTAAACCCTATATCCACATCCAAATGGCATCCCCATCAAGTTTTGTTCCTTTTGTGGTTCTTGGTTTAGTTTTAGTGATTGGTGTTATTGTCCCTAGAGCTGAAGCCAGGCCAAGGGCATTCTTTGTATTTGGAGATTCACTTGTTGATAGTGGAAACAACAACTATTTGCTTACCACTGCACGTGCCAATGCCCCTCCTTATGGAATTGACTATCCAAGTCACAGACCAACTGGGCGTTTTTCTAACGGCTTCAACATTCCTGATCTTATCAGCTAAGTTTCCATTTCAAATCTCCAAGTCTCAAATACTTAGTGATATATCATAATAAATTAACGGTTATAACTCAATAAACTACAATCGTTATATAGACGGAAAACAACTGCTAATATGAA
This sequence comes from Gastrolobium bilobum, assembly GCF_033153095.1. Classification (NCBI taxonomy): domain Eukaryota; kingdom Viridiplantae; phylum Streptophyta; class Magnoliopsida; order Fabales; family Fabaceae; genus Gastrolobium; species Gastrolobium bilobum. The sequence continues at coordinate 328,512 of NW_026898644.1, forward strand.
AAGTAAGACTCCTTAATCTCAATAGAATTTATCTATAACAAGCTGGGTTGTTTCAGCAGGTCAGCGTCTTGGTGCTGAGTCTACGATACCATACTTGAGCCCAGAATTAACGGAAGAGCACCTCCTAGTTGGTGCCAATTTTGCTTCAGCTGGAGTTGGAATCCTGAATGATACCGGAGTTCAGTTTGTAAGTTAATTAAGATGATTAATAAATTCGAAATTTTGTTTATCAAATAATAATGATACACGTGATAAAATATGATTTACTAATTACTAAAAATAACAATATCTATATGGGGTTAAATATTTTCACCTGACTCACACATGGTAACATTTGCAGTTGGCAATGCTTATTAATGCAACTTTTGCAGATGAAAATAATTAAAATGCGCAGACAGCTAAAGTATTTTCAAGAGTATCAAAAAAGAGTGACGGCTTTAATTGGTGCTTCGCGGGCAAAAAGACTCGTGAACCAAGCACTGGTCCTCATCACTGTTGGTGGCAATGATTTTGTAAACAACTACTACCTAGTAACCTCTTCAGCAAGGTCTCGCCAATATTTACTACCAGATTATGTCATGTTCCTCATCTGTGAGTACAGAAAGCACCTGCAGGTAAAATCCCAAAGACACAAAGCTGATCTTTTTTAATCTAATGACTCTCAGATGATGTGTCAAACTTTAAATTTGACAACTGTGTCAAAGAATCACGCCATATATATATATATATATATGAAGGGTTATATTTATAAACTTTTTGTTTAGAAACTCTTACAAATTACACTGTGTACTTCCGAAAGTATAGTAGATTACACTGTATATAATGTAATTTGCAAAAATTTATATATTTTTTTTGTAAAGAATCCTTCCCATATATATATATATGTGGGTTTGTATTCATCATGCAACGTGACCACAAAAAATTTCCTACAAACACAACATTTTGTGGGGTCCGCATTTTTTGAAGCAAAAAAAAAAAAAACTGCAGCACGGAAAACGAATCTCTATAACATAACACAATCATTTTTCCTACAACATAACTTTTATAAAACTCATATATATATATATATATATATATATATGTATATATATATATATATATATATGAAAATATTAACCTCACGTGATAGGAGACAACAAGCCTCTCCTACACACTCAAAAAGGTGTGGATCCCATTTTAAATTTTTTTCTTTCTTTTCTTGTACAATGAGATCCACGTAAAATTGTGAGTCCATGAGATATCATATCTTCTGTTGCATAAGAAAATATAATCCCATATATATATTGTTCTCTTAACTGTGATGCCTCTTTTTCAATTGTAATAATGCATTGCAGAGGCTATATGATTTGGGAGCTCGGCGAGTTCTTGTGACCGGGACAGGATCATTGGGTTGTGCCCCTGCAGAACGGGCTTTGCACAGCACAAATGGGCAATGTGCTCCTGATCTACAACGTGCTGCAGCATTGTACAACCCTCAACTAGAACAAATGATACAAGAACTCAACAGGGAAATTGGCAGTGACATTTTCATTGCTACAAATACAGCACAAATGAACAATGACTTCGTTAGTAACCCCACAGCTTATGGTACTATACACACTCTCTGTTACCAACTTTTATGTTAAGTAACTAGTTTCTCTCTATTGTACCATTCATGTGCTGACAACTCTGCTCACCAAAACTGAGTTAGCATCATATGAATGATGCAGTGAAATAAAAATTTCTTCCTTGTGCTTGCTGTTACTTGAAAATATGTCTTTTTGAGGACGAGCTTTGGAGTAACAGTAAGATTGTTCTTGGTCACGAATTCAAATTTAGAAAACAGAGTAAGATTATATACAATCGACTCTCAACCTTATCCCCTTTAAGTCGGAACCCTTTTTTATTGTTACATGGAAAGTAACACCACTTTTGTTGGTTAAGGAATAAAAATTTATTCTTCATGCATGGTTCTTATCATGGAATATATCCTAACATTTTATGTTGTTGAATTGGATAGGATTTATTACATCAAAAGTAGCTTGTTGCGGCCAAGGACCCTACAATGGTATTGGGCCATGCACGTCATCCTCTAACTTGTGCCCCGATCGAAACTTGTATGCATATTGGGATCCCTTCCATCCGTCTGAAAAGGCAAACAGACTTATTGTGGAGAAAATTATGTCAGGTTCTACAACGTACATGAAGCCAATGAATCTCAGCACCATTCTGGCCATGGATGCTAAAACATGAAGATAAACGAATGTGATAAACGGCATGATCACTATCTTGGTCGTGAATGCTAGTGCATGACAGCTCTAATTGTTATTGGGTTTAATTTGTTGTTTGTAAGGAGTAGTAAATTGTGTAATTTTCAATTGGGGTATGAATTTCGGGTTGTCATTTTGATTTTGAAAGAAAAAAACTTATTTATATAAAAAATTGCATTAGACAGAAACTAGTAAAGGGTTGTTTCAGTTAAAACTGTAATATTAAGAGTTTGAGTCTGAATTAAAATTTGATAGGGTGAGTTTTGTCCCTAATGTATTTATAAACTGACGGATGATATATATAAAAAAATAAATAAATGACTTTTCCATTTTATTTTTATTTTTTTGCAGATTATCTTTATTGGCTGACAACACAACATAGACTTGGCACTTCGTCAAGTTTTTAGCACATCATATATTACACTTTGCTTACATAAAGTTATTTAATCTTATCATGAATTTGGCATACTTTTCGATGATAGTGACACAAAGCATACCTAATTTTTCTCCCTAATTACATGGCCACATGCAGTAATGCCAAAAGGTTGACATCTTGTGTTTGAATTTTCAATTTTCAGTGACTGAGGTATAACGGTCTCGTAACGGAGAATAGATTCTATTTCCAATGTGAGAAATCAATTAACAGAACAGATCAGTTTGTCCCTAGGAGGCTGATTCAGTCATTTAAGTAGGATGTAAAACAGAATGAAACATTCTCTCATTTAATTTATTTAGTAAAATTAAAATATATTATTTGTTTATACAAAAAATAAATTATGTTTCAATCTTATGTCCTGTTGTATTTTACTTTTAAAACAAACCAAACATAAAATAGAATCTGTATAGTATCATCTTTCTCGTTGTTACGGTTACCAAACATTACCTTGTCTCTCCGAAAATTGTGGCTTAATGTGTTTATAGGTTTATCTTTAATTAATTGCATCAAACATAAATCTTGATATTAATTTCAAACATAAATACGGTAAAAAATTTCGATATATGTAAACAGTAAATAAAGGTATAGTATTTAAAGAATAGCGACTTAACTTTATTGTCACATTTTTAACATCAAGAAATAATACCGAGGCTTCAATTCAACCTTTCAACTTGACTTCTGAAGTCAGGACTATTTTTTCATGTACCCCACCAAAATTAATAAGGGCAACTTTGTCAGCAATTAGTGTGGCTAGAATATTGAGAAAGAAGGAGAGGTATATACCATCTCCTATATATTCATTTCTTGGCAATAATAAGAGGTAGTTAGAGGACAAAGAAAGAGAGAAAATAATAGAGGTTGAGGAAGTCTTGTCGCATGAGGGATGACATCGCGAAATGCAGCTAGCGTTGCATGATATTGCAAGAGTATATAGCCGATGTCATCCTCATGTGACACGATGCCCTACAACCACTTTCTTATAATCTCTTTCTAATGTTGTTTTCTTCATAAGAAAGTTTTACATGTAGGAGAAGTTATATTCTTTTACGGCTGAAGCAGCTACAAGTTTAAAGATGCTTCTTTATATGCTCTCACATATTACTCATCAAAGTGGATTGCGGCTCAGTAAGGTTCAATTTACATTCTTTCAAACAAATGATATATATAATGAAAATTTACATTCTTCCTTCTTCTGTTTTGTCAATATTCTGTCAATTTCCTTCCTTGCCATATCGGTTTGCCATGCGTTTTTTTTTCGGGTAAATAATTAATAATCAATGTAATTTATAAAATAAGTAATTATACTTTGTGTTTTATAATTAATAGTAATAATATGGGAAAAAAATCGTAGAAATCTTGTGTAGAAAAATAAGTAATTAATAATGAAAATTATAAAGATTAAAATTTTAATTAGTAATTTTGTGTTAATATTCTTATAATATTTTTAATTAGCAATTAATAAAATCCTAACAAATGTTTTAATTATTTTTTCATTACTGATTCAATCATAATAAATAACACACTAAGAAAAAATTAATTAATTTAAATAATTATAAATAAATAACACACTAACAAATGTTCTAAAGGAGACTGAGGTAAATGTTTCATTGCCTATAATTGTTACTCCATCTACTAAATTTTCTAATGTTGTTCCAGTTGTTGTAGAATAAGATGACAACACTGAACAACATTTGAATGAAGAAGTACTCCCAGCATATGCTAACTTGCAGAATGTTAATGCACAAGAACTACATGAAATAGAATTAAGAAGATCCCAAAGGGAACGTAGGCCAGCTATTTCGAATGATTATGTGGTTTACCTGCAAAAGTTAGATTATGACATTGGAATCAATAAAGATCTAGTTTCGTTTTCACAAGCCATAGAAAGTATAGAATCCGATAAATGGATTGAAGCTATGAAAGAAGAGCTAAAATCCATGGATCAGAATGATGTCTAGGATCTCGTCGAATTACATGAAGGTTCCAAAAGAGTCGGTTGTAAGTGGGTCTTTAAGACGAAACACGACTCTAATGGTAATATCGAACGATATAAAGCTAGACTTGTTGCCAAGGATTATACTCAGAAAGATGGCATTGATTATAAAGAGACATTTTCACCTGTCTCGAAAAAGGATTCATTAAGGATAATTATCGCATTGGTGGCTCATTATGATTTAGAGCTACATGAAATGGATGTGAAAACAGCCTTTCTTAATGGTGACTTAGAGGAGGAAGTTTATATGGATCAACTTGAAGGTTTTTCTATGGAAAGTGAAAGAAAATTAGTGTGTAAACTCAAAAGGTCAATATATGGACTTAAGCAAGCATCCCGACAATGGTATATCAAGTTCAATACCATTATTACATCTTTTGGATTTGAGAAAAACACAGTTGATCGGTGTATTTACTAGAAGATCAGTGGAAGCATCGACGAACCTGTTTTGGTGCAAGTGTGTGCAAGTGCACACACAAATTTTTGGAAGAAAGAAAAAAGAGAGAATATTTTGAGTCCTAAACAAAAACTAAAATTACAAGGCCCGATTTAATCTCTTAAAAAAAAAAATTGACTTTCAGTCCCTCTGAATTCCAAAATAGATCCGATTAGTCGAAATCATGGTTCCTCTGAAATTCAAAGAAAACTTACATTGGTCCCTAGAAAAGACTAACATGGGTCTATTTTGAAATTCAGAGGATCACGAGTCAATTTTTTTCTAAGGAATTAAATTGGGTCCTGTAATTTTTGTTGAGGACCTAAAAGGTACTTTATTTTTGTAGTAAGTTCAAGTTTTTTATTTATTTATATTCTTTTGTTTTTTAATACATTTAAAACTTTCTTTAAAAAAAAAAATTCTTGAGCATTGCCACCGAACCTCATCCCTAAATGTGCAGACATAAATAAAATTATTTGGGTCCACCACTGAGTGGAAGTAAGTTTGTTTTCTTAGTTCTTTATGTTGACGACATCTTACTTGCTGCAAATGATTTGAGTATATTGCGTGAGACTAAAGATTTTCTCTCAAAGAATTTTAAAATGAAAGATATGGGAAATGCGTCCTATGTGATTGGAATAGAAATATTTTGTGATCGATCACAAGGATGTTGGGACTATCTCAGAAAGGATATATTGAGAAAATTCTAGAGATATTTAATATGAGTAAATGCTCACCTGGGGTTGTTCATGTACAAGTTAAATGCTTAATGTATGCTCAAACATGTACTCGGCCGGATATCAGTTTTGCAATCGGGATGTTGGGCAGATATCAAAGTAATCCAGGAAAGGAACATTGGAAAGCTGCAAAGAAAGTTTTAAGATACCTTCAAGGCACAAAGGATCACATGCTCATGTACAAAAGGTCCAATGAATTAGAAGTAATTGAATATACTAATTCGGATTTTGGTGGATGTCTTGATAGTAGAAAGTCAACCTTTGGCTACTTGTTTATGTTTGCTCAAGGAGCCATATCGTGGAAAAGTGCAAAACAGACTATCGTTGCTTCATCCACTATGGAGGCAGAATTTGTGGCATGTTTTTAAGCCACAACTCATGCATTATGGCTGCAGAACTTTATTTCAGGGCTTGTGGTTGTCGATACCATTAGCAGGTCGCTGAAAATTTATTGTGATAATTCCGCAGCAGTACTCTTCTCTAAAAACGAAAGATACTCTAAAGGTGCCAAACGTATAGAGTTAAAGTATTTTTCCGTTAAAAAGGAGGTTCAGAAATAGGGAATGTCAATTATGCACATCAGAACTGAACACATGATGGCATACCCTTCGACGAAAGGGTTACAACCAAAGCTATTTAAAGAACATGTTGAAAGTATGGGCCTTGGTTGTATTAAAGATTATTGATGTGTGACACTCTGAGCTCACCTATCTGTTTCTGACATACATTATGTTTCCTTGTTATTTTATGGTTGTATACACATTATGAATTTTGACAAGGAAGTCTTTGTAAGATATTATGTGGACCATTATGTTTCCTATATTATGAATTTTATATGATGAATTATTGGTGTTTTAGTATATGGAAGGGAATGTACTGAATTAATAGCGCACTACTGCCATAACTCACACTTGACAATTTATCTTTTAAGATTAATGTATATTAAGAGATGCATGTATATTAAGATTAATCGGGCCAAGTAGGAGAATGTTAGAAAAATTAAGAATCAATTATAATATTAAAAGGATTTTATTATAATTATAATATTAAGATTCTGGATATTACCCATTAAACGTTATATGACTCAATTAATTACTGATACACTTAATCTCAATCATTGATTTAATTTGGTATATGATGGACTTACCAGATTATGAGGATTATGAGTTATGGAATATATATATATATATATATATATATATATATATATATATATATATATATATATGGTCCTCTCTCCCCTTCTACCCTAATGTCATTCTCTCCATCAGAATACATACTAAAGTAAAGAAGGTTTAGAGAGAGAAACTACTCTAATACAATTGCTCACAAGACGATGACTGTTGTTAATCCTTTATCATTGTTTTCGGGTATGTCTTTATCTCTTATGTGTATGTGAAAATCATGTATTCCCAAGATTTTTATCATGTTCTTATATTATGGTTTATGAACATGATATATTATGCAAATGCAAACTAACAGCATATCCGCATATAGTCAAAACACATGAAGTTACGAGAGAAGAACAAGTGACGGTCTATTATAGAAGTAAAAAAAAGCTTTCAGCAATTTCCGTACCCAAGGCACATGAAAACAAAGCCATATAACAGCGACAATTTAAAAGCATCTTGACATCTTGTAAATTAAAGAAAAAAAGAAGATAAAAAACTAAAAAGTAAGCTCTTTCCATTTCATTTGCTTTTTCATCCCTTCCCTTGCTCCACCTTATCATACAATCAACATCAAGCTTGTTACACAATAAAACGAGAGCAGTAAAGCTCAACATCGGCTAAAATATTCTCAGTTGAGTTAGACCTAAGAATTTTCAATGCTGGCTGTTGATTGCTCAAGGCAAGTGAAAAGGAGAGATGAATATAATATTATAACGAGGGATTTATGAGTCTTTTCACTTATATATACTATACTTAGCTCATTCTTTTCTAATGGGCGACTTTTTAATTACTCACTTGAATCCCAAGACAACTCACATTTACATTGTTCTTCTCATCTATTTTCAGGCAATATCACCTCATTTTTCTCATCTACCCTTTGATTCTAAGTGAGGTGATGTGCACCAAGAATTATTCAATGGTAACTAGGGACTACAGAGTCAATTCTGTCATTTAAGTCATAATATTGCAGAATATGCACCACCAGATTTGTCTCACTTTTTTCTTCTCAATATTAAAGATGATGTTATACTCTCAATATTAACTTTTCCAACTGAAAAGGCACATTAACTCACTGATCATGCTAACTAAAACTGAAGATGAAAACCAAAGCAGGTGGCAGGTGAAATAATCTTTTTAAGACCGCTGTTGACAGTTAGTTCTTGTCACACACACTGTTTTGATCCAAAATTTTCATCTGTTAACAATGATGTGATTAAAGTTTCAAGTCTTTTTGAACCTGGGCCAGGTCTGAGGACAGTGGTATTACCAATTACAGAACATGGATCAGACCCATTCTCCCTGCTTCCTATGCACCAGCCACCGGGAACAGCCATCCCAGGACCTCTGGACAACAGTTCAGCATCAATTTTGTCCAAAACTGAATCATTTCTGTGGAACTTCCTTGCAAAGGGAGCGTTGCTATCAACCATCCTTTTCATGTCAGCAAGTGTAAGGTAGTGAGGATGTTGCTTGGGAGGATTGTCCCAAGATATGAAGTGTAGATCACTACTAACAGTTGTATTCCTGAACTCTTGAGCATTACAAATGACAGTGTGGAAGTACCCTTCAGGGGAAGATATGAAATTTGAATAGTACATGAGAACAGTCCGAGGTAGGTTGTCCCATCCCCATATACAGTAATCAATGAACGATCTCGATAGTACCATCCAAGCAGAACCTAACAAGAGAGGGAAGTTTTAGGCAATCATATATGAATATGTTCTCAGGCACATAACCAAAACTTTAATTTAATTTCAAATTTTGAGGATTGTGCAGTTACGGTGTTTAACGAAAATTAAAAACTCCTGAAGGTTAAACAAAAGATAAGTATATGCATGCAATCCACAAGCCAAGTTCTTGGCTTGGGTCATGAAAAATCAGAACACCTACAATCAAAATAGAATCTCAAAGCACCAAAATTGGATCTGCAGCACAGCGTTACAATCAAAATCGATCCCAACTAGGACCTTGAGTGGATTGTTGTCCTACAACAAGTATATTTATTGAAGTGAAACAGAAAGAGGGTGTAAAGAATGCAATGTCAAGAAAAGACAGAGTAGTTTTATAAACTAGAACTTAACAAATAAAAGTCAAGTTCTACACACACCGAGTTCAAAAACTTTTATAATTACAGGATCTAGAGAATGCAGGAGAACAATCAAACTTTCTTCCATGCATCTTAAAACAAATACAAAATAATATCTTCAGCTTCAATAATTTAACCAATCACGATCCGTTCAAACCTAAAACTTTCTTCTAACGAAAAAAATCCTAACTCCTGAGCAAGCTAAAACGATCCTCTCATGTGAAAAAGTGGTCATGTGGTCATGTTATTTGATCATAACCACTCATTTAAAAATTATTTGATCATAACCACTCATTTAAAAATTATACATTTTTCTCTCTCTTATCTTATCATCAATGAGTGGTTGTGATCAAATAACATGACCACTTTTCCACGTAAGAGGATCCATTCCCAAAACTCATTAAAATTAACTCCAAAGAGCTAACATTTTGTGTGTTTTCACAAAAGCCTCTATAGTCTATGCGTAATAGGAATAAACTTAAAAGAGAAGCTAAAATAAACTTAAAAGAAAGAAAACCCAAAAACATAAAACAGATAAGAAAACAATGAGCACCTGTGAAAAGTTTGAAGGCCGTTGGCCTACTCCTCCTCTGGGTAATCCAGAACACATCTTGTTTCTTAGTCCTATACAACCCCGGATCAATAATTATTGGCCTTGCACGATAATGACTACATATAACACACACACACAGGTCAAATAATCTCACTCACAAAAACAACAACAAAAGGGTAAAAATAAAATAAAAAGAAAGAGACAAAGTAGTTCACTCACTCTTTCCACCCAATGTCACTAGTATGGTCAATGAAATTAAGATCGCGAGGCAAGTATGCAAACGCGTGCAGCAGATCTATAGTTAATCAAAACCCACAAAATACAAAAATCATTACCAAAACGGCTAAACAAAATGCAACATTTTGGAAAATGAAAAGGCACGAACCATCTTGGGTGACAAGTGGATAATCGGATGCACTTAGATTAATGAACCAATCCCAATCGTCACATTCCGACAACAATATGGCGGCGGCGTGAAGGGTGTTGGCGACCATGGTGGGGCCACGGTATGTGACGAGATTGGCTTTTGTTATCATCCTCACGTTCCCGAATCTTCGGAAGATTGGGTTACTCTCCACGTGGCTCTGTAGTTCGCGTCGCTCTTCAACAGAGGAATCCAGGTCGAGGTGCACCACGTAGCGGTTGCGGGGATGGTAGAGGGCGGAGAGGGTGCGTTTGAGGGCGGCGGCGTCGCCGGCGGAGCCGGAGATGAGGTAGGCGAGGCGGGGTGGTTGTGGTTGGGGAGATGAGGGGGGAAGGGGAAGTGGGTGGAGCTTGGTTTCGACGAAGAGGGAGTGAGGATTGGTGGTGGTGGTTGAAAGGTAGAATGGGAAAATGGGAGTTATTGCTAGGAAGAAGATAAAGGAGATAGATAGCAACGAAGCTACGGCCACAGGTAAAACCCATCTTCGTTCTGTTGAGTGATGCTGCACGTAATAGTGCTTCAGTTTCTTCATTGTTATTTGGTTTCTATACCTGAAACTAAATGTGTGAGTGAGGACGAGAAGGAAGAGGGAGAAAGAGGTCTTTTTGAGAAACAAAATAGTGGCGTGCAATGGAACTTGATAAAGTTGGATAATCATTTAATTTTGGAAAATTGTTTTTGCAATTAAGTTATCTGTATTTATTTTCAAAATGATATTGTTTTGGTATTGAAATCTTAAAAAATTATAAATATAAATACTATTATAACCCTGAAATAAATTAAAATTACAAAAATACTATGATTTCCGCCTGAAAACGACATCATATTGGGCTTACTTACTACAGATAACTTATCTACAATAACTCAGAAAAAACAAACCCTTTAATTTTTCATGACTTTTAATGTATATTTTAAGGGAAAACACAACTTATTTCATTTCACTCTCGAAAGAAGTGGGACCCACACCTTTTTTTTTGTTCTCTCCTCTATAATATAATCTATCTCTTTCTCTCACTTAAAAAGACACAATTTCACTTCATTTAAAATAACACATACTTTCTCCATATATTAAATATTATACTTATATCTATAAACAAATATTTATCATATTAACGGTTGACTGAAGTGTAATTATTTTTCTATTTTGTTTAAAATGATTAATGGATTCAAAATTTGATTATATTCCCATGTTTTAAAAGGAGTTTATGATTTTATCTTGAGACTTGCATTTGTCATTTAACATGACACAATAAATTTTTCTACACATAACATCTAGTGGAGCTCACACTTTTTGAAGAAAAATGAAAAAAAGTAATTACTGCACGCAAAACGAATCTCTATAACATTACACAATCATTTTTCCTACAACATAACTCTTATAAAACCCTTTTATCTTTTAATATTCTTATCAAAATAACTCTATTTTAATCCCAAGTGTTATAAGGATAATAGACAGTAAAAATAACATTGAAAATAATAATAGATACAAAGATTTTGTATTTTAAGCTATTATTTAAGAGTTAAACGTAATATTATGAAGGGATTAATATTTTTCATATTATAGGAGATAATTTTATTTTTTACACAAATATAAAAATATGTGAGTCCCATATGGGTTCATGTGAAGAGAAAAGATAAAAAAAGAGAATACGAATCCCACATATTTTTATGTGTGTAAAAGATAAAATTATCTCTTATAATCTGAGAAATACTAATCCTTATTATGAAACGTAATGTAGGGTAACATATTCATTTTCTAACATTTGTATTATTTTTCTCATTTCACTCTAATTGTAAGGAATATAAAAATTAACAGAAAAATATTTCTGTAGTTAATGCAAATAAGTTATCTGCATTTACTTACAAAACTATGTCATTTTGGGATTGAAATATTAGAAAATTATATTTTTAAAGACTATAATAACCCTGAAATAAATTAAAATTACAAAAAACCATAATTTTCGTCCCAAAACGACGTCGTATTAGACTTACTGCAGATAACTTATTTGCAAAGCGAACCCAAAAATTAAATATATAAAAAAGTAGAGAATAATTCTCATTTTCTGTTATTATCAATTATTAAATTTCCAAATAAGAAAAATGTCTTCCATTTTCATTGATCTGTTTTAATATCCATTACGAGAATGGTTATATTGACAAACTTTTTTTTTTTTACAAACTTACAAATAGACTATGTCTCTCACCCGTAAGACTTCACTCAAGAGTGTCTTACAAGTAAGACATAGTGTAGTTTGTAAACAAAAAGTTTATAAATATAACATTTCTCATCCCTTATTACCCATGATTCATGCTAAAAAGTAAAATAATATTTTTTGTATTTGTTTATATTTTCTCTTTTATATAAAATTAGGAAGAAAAAAATGGAGAAGAGAGAATATAAAAACACTCCAAAACAATATAGTTTCATTAAAAAGGACATAAAATTATATCATTTAAAATAATAAATATTGTTTAATATAATATTTATTTATCTATTTTTAATAAGAGAAAAATGTTTCTGTTTTGTTGCACAACAAATTTCTCTGCTACACTCTAAGTAAGTCTCATTAATCTTTTCTCTCTGTTCTATATACAATGGAATTCATTTATTTTAATGTAAATATGGCAACAAAAAAAACTTCAATAAAAGCAAAAATATTAAACCCTACACACAACAACAAAGGACACATTCTAGAACTTTTGCAGCTTTGCTAGTTGGGTGTCGTTTCAACTCCCATTCGGTTGGTGATCAATTAGTTGGCGATCAAACGGTGAAAAGAATTAGGATTGGTGAGGATTAGGACTAGATGCAGATTGATAATGATTTAATGCAAAGCCAAATTGCTGGATGTGAATAACTATCTTTTTTATCAATTTTTTTCCTAGATTGAATTATATTTTGATTCTGAGCATACTGGGCTCTTCTCACAATAAATTATGTGCTTTTATTTTTCTTTTGAAATTAACTCATGTACTATTTTTATAACTACTTATTAGTTGGTACCTCTAATTTTACACGTACGCTTCTTTCATCCGTTATTAACATGTCAAACATACATTCCAGCTTATCTTAATATTCCCTATTTTTACGCTCCATCTTATTTTAAATTTGTGTTATGCCTAAACCTGCTAATACCAACCCAAATTCAAACCTCCATTTCCAATCAATTATTTGCATCTCATTAACACCCATCATTGCAAAAACATCAATCACATTTTGGGATACACATTTTGATTCAGAGTGGAATGAATTTCTTCGAAAGGGCTAAAGTGGTGCGCCTGAGGAGCCACCATGACAAATACTTATTGGCAGATGATGACGAAGGAGTTTACCAAGACCGTAACGGGTGCTACAACAATGCTAAATGGACCGTGGAGATTGTTGAGGATTCAAACTCGATAAGATTGAAGAGTTGTTATGGAAAATACTTAACAGCCTCCAATATGCCATTCATGTTAGGTGCCACGGGTAAAAAAGTATTGCAAACACTTCCCACAAGATTAGATTCATCTTTGCAATGGGAACCCATAAGAGAAGGTACGCATGTAAGATTCAAGACACGTTATGGACAATACTTGCGTGCCAATGGAGGCCTACCACCATGGAGAAACTCCATAACACATGATATCCCACATAGGACAAAAACAACAAATTGGATTCTGTGGGATGTGGACCTTGTAGAACTTCGGCCACAACCACCCAAACCTGAACAAAAGCCCGCGCCTATTACCATGCCCAGTTCTCAGAATTCTACCCCATTGGATTGTTCTCCTCCTCATTCTCCTACACTTTCAGATAATGACTCCATTGCCGTAATTGATCTCAGATCTCCCAGACATATCGAGGTTTGTTCCATGCATAAAAATTTGATTTTTTTTTTGTATAATAAAAATTTGATTTTATAATTCATATAATGGTATAGTGATGCATGGCGAGAAATTATTGAGTACAATAATGGAGAATTTCCCTTGGTATGGTACACAGGACATATTTAGGTTCCATTTTTCGTGTTGTCCAAAGATTTTTCAGTCAAATATTTTATAGATATATCACTCTTTTACTTCTTAGATTTTACATCATAAACTCTTACTGAAACTATAAATTTGTATCCGAAAACTCTATACAATGTTTTCTTTTTCTTTTCTTTTTTCACAGATTTCTCCTGATTTTGCTTGATTTTTTTTTTTACTGATCTGTCCTCTTCATGGTTCTTAAAATATATAGGAGATTCATAAAACAAAGACAAAATTTCTGAAAGGCGAGAATAATTTACTCAAATTTTTAATTAAATTAGAGAGATAATAAGATGGGAAAAATATTTCTGCAATTAATGCAGATAAGTTATCTGCATTTATTTCCAAAACGACGTCGTTTTGGTATTGAAATCTTAAAAAATTATAAATATAAAGATTATTATAACCCTGAAATAAATTAAAATTACAAAAATACCATGATTTCCGCCTCAAAACAACGTCGTATTGGGCTACCCTAATAAGATATATGTTGCTTCTTTCCATACTCAATATATATATATATATATATATATATATATATGACCATATTATTGTTAATTAAACTTGGCAAGAAAATGCGACAAAAATAACCATATAATGTAAGGGAATCATTATATTTACAAACTCAAAGTTTACAAATTTTTACAAATTACATTATGTATTATGGGTAGTACATATTATTTAAGCATGTGCTATCCATAATATGTAGTTTGTAAGAGTTTGTAAACTTTGAGTTTGTAAATATGAGAAAGGATATTCTTACTACTAAAATTTTCTATTACCAACTCACTAACTATCTAATCACCTTTGGATCAACATTTTCTCTTTTTTCAAAATTTTTTTAGCATTCTCTCTCTTTGATTCAATGGTGATTAGATAGGTAGTAAAATTTTTTGGTAATAAGAATATTCTCTCTAGACATATATCTTATCCCATAGTGTAATGTGTCCTGGTGATTCTTTTCCTTTTTAATTCAAATTAAGTAAAATGTGCATCTGGTAATTTAGAGCTAAGTGGCATGAATTAAAGTACCCTATTTATCTTATACTGTTCCTTTTTTTTTTATGCAGTGCGGAGATTTAGATGAGACCGATTCACCGGTGAAAGAAGGAAGGATTATATTTTATAATGTGGGTGATGAAAATGGGGATGTTCATGATGAAAATGAAGAAAAATTCTTTACATTCAAAGGAAGTTGTGTGGAGGAGTTGAAGCAAAAGTTAAAGGAAGAGACAAGGCAAGATGATATTCTCGTATGTTGCCGCAACCCATTGAACGCGAAACTTTATCCCCTTCGTTTACAATTACCTCCCAACAATACTGATATGCACGTTGTCGTGGTTCCTTCCTCATTCCAAGGTGAGCATTTTCTACCAGTTTCATTTATACTCCCACTTTTGCAAGTTCAACAATCTTTTTTGCAAACTAGGGATATTTCTATTCTTTCATTAACATGGATGGTTTGGAACCTAGCTAAAATCTTTATTTGATGGTGTTGATAGGTTGTGGAAGCTAGGGTTCTCAACTTTAACTTTCACAAATTTTGATTTTGTTTGCAACATCGTGCAAATTTTGCTTTTATTCCCACATTCCTTATGCAATTTCTGTTTTTGACTTTTGAGCTTAGGTAATTATTGTCCTGCACATTTTTCTTAGTTTGTTATACCAATTTTTCTTAGTTTGTTATACCAATTGTCCTGCACATTTTTCTTAGTTTGTCATACAAATTTCTTGCTTTCAGTATAAACAAAAGAAGCTTCATGCTGGCACAAGTTCTTCCCTTAATAACCCAAATTTTCACTCGTGGAAGAAAAAAAGAAAAGAAAAGGAAAAAGGAAAACTCAGGAAAGTGGAAAAGAAAAAACAATTAGAACGTTTTGGTGGAACAACAGCAACAACGTAAGTT
Organism: Gastrolobium bilobum; assembly: GCF_033153095.1. Classification (NCBI taxonomy): domain Eukaryota; kingdom Viridiplantae; phylum Streptophyta; class Magnoliopsida; order Fabales; family Fabaceae; genus Gastrolobium; species Gastrolobium bilobum. Next base: position 344,518 of record NW_026898644.1, read on the forward strand.
TCCACACTTCGTATTCCCCCTTTGTGTATACAACTTTAGAATTTATTATTCTCATTATGAAAGACTGTAACATTAGTTGTCTACTTGTCTTGTTATGTTTATCTCTCCCATCTAAAGTAAGTATAAGTATTATCTTTGGTATTGGAGAGAAGGGCTTCGGAAAAGTAGCTTGTTGCAAATATGAAGAATTTAATGATTCTCCCATAAATCAAACGATCAAAACGAAATCAATGAGAAATAGAGAGTGGGGGAAAGAAAGAAGGAGCATATATGAGAGAGGAGACATGCCAATGTGCTCACACCAAACACCTCACTCATATAGCTGCAATTACTACCACATCTTGTTTGCACAACGTCTAACAATGCGACTGGAAATGATTCTATCTCGATATTTAACTTACCAAACCATATATAGTTGATCTTATAATATAATTTGTAGGCCACAAACCCAATGTTGGTGACTGATTTTAATCCTAGCTATCTAATGTTAGAATAAACAAAAAAAACTCCAACGATGATAGTTAGTTTTATCCTTATTTTTTATTGAATTATTATAATGGGTTTCGATTTTTTCATGTAGTAGGAAATAAGTATCTCATGCTATAGACACATTTTATATGTGGCCCATATTTATTTAAAAAGAAAAAGGAAAAAAGAATATTACACGAAAATCGAAGGATAACTGATAGAAGAGAACAATTCTTCTACAACATGAGAAAATGTTTTCTCTATTATAATTAATGTTATATTTTACAAAACTAAATTAATTGAATGTCAAAATAAATTAGAGCATACTGTTAATTTTGCAAAGATCGTATAAGGTGGCTACTATTATTGGGTATATTGTGTTGATCGAAATCCAAAACGCGTAACAAGACCCATAGTTGCTCTAGTAATTTTCCTATTTTTTTCTCAATGTTTAAAACCATATTTCATCTCTATTTTAGAAATTGAGTGGCCAATTTGCCACACCTGGTAAAAAAATTTACCAGACTACCACGTCAACGGTAAATTTTTCCAAAATGCCACGCGGCATATTTCGCTATATTGTGTAGCAAAATATATTTGCATATAATTCGCTATACAGTATAACGAAATATGCCATGTCAGGCTGCACAGTCAGCAAAAATGACATGTGTCAAGCATGCAGAAATTCGCTACACTGTTAGCAAATTATTCTTGTGTTAGGAGAAAGAAAAACATGTGGACCCTACCTCTTTAATGTGTGTGTAGGAAAGTAAAGTTGTGTTATGTTACATGATAAACATAAAACCCTTTTTATAATGGCTCAGAAAACAAATTCAATGATAGATGATCTTACCTAGGTTAAATGTCTCAGTATTTATAGTGTAAGGTGCCTTGTTTTGTGCCGCCTTTCGGTGTCAATTCTCATTGGTGGAAAATTGTAGCCTTTCATAGGTTGCTCCTTAAGCGAGAAGCCTACGGTTAGGCTAGTCCTAGTAGATGCTCGGACGAGTTAGTGCTGCCACTTATTTATTGGGTTCATGTGTAGGTCAAGTTATTCGAATCGACAATGATATTTCCTTGTATGTTAAGTCACTTTGTTGTTCGGCCTAATTCGGCTCGTTTCCTTCACGCTTAACTTAAAGTTTTTGGGTCTTTTGGGCTTTTATTGAATTGGTTTTCATCTCACATTTATCATATATGTGGTCTAGACTCTAGATTAGATTTTGACTAGATACATCCTAGCCAAGTAATTAAAAAAGGAAGGGGGAAAGGGTATATATTAGCATACCAAAAATGCAACATTTTGGAAAATGAAAAGCACGAACCATTTTGGGTAACAAGTGGATAATCGGAGACAGTTCATGAACCAATTCCAATCTGCAAATTCCGACAAGAAGATGGCGACAGCGTGAAGTGTGTCGGCCACAATGGTGGCCCCCGGTAGGTGTCGATACTGGCCCTGGACCAGGCCATTTTTGTAATGGGTTTTTTTCTCTCTATATTATCCAATTTTATTTTCTCATAGTCAATGTTATTCATTTAAACACTAATATAAAACAAACAAAATTATAAATACTCCTCATCGTCATTGTTCATATTTTATCTAATTGAAAATAAAAATCAATATACCTTGGGAAAAGGCTTTGTTGGGAGATGTTTACTCACTTAATCTGTGATCTCCCACCTCAAAAGGATTAGTCTCACTTAATGTGTGATCTCCCGCCTCGAAAAGATAAGTCTTCGATTGTGTAGGATATCTTGAGAAACCAAAATATAAAAATAAAAATCAATACTATTATAATGGATATTTCCTGTTTTATATCTAATTTTATTTTTCAAAAATTTCATTTAATACCAGTCGTTCAAAATTTAAACACAAATTAAAAAAAAGTTTAAATACTTTCTAATTATATAGTGATAATTGATGATTTATAACACTGAATATTACTTGCATTATTTACTACCTTGGATTTTACAAAATTATCCAATAGATGATCAACTGTTTGTATATGGGTTTGGATCTGTTTCCTTTTAGGATGTAGTATGTCAATATAACAGTAATATAGTGAGATATATGTAATGCGTTTCATGGGAAGGTTGAGAAGCAAGGGGGAGTGTAAGAGCAAGGTGGTTCTGTGGTTGAAATTCTATAGAGTTTCACCAATGAGAAGTAATGTACAAAACATACCTTTTCAGTGGAAAAAAGAGTGTATTTATGGGTGGAAGAAAGGAGAGACTCATAATTATTTCTGCCCTTGTGAGTCTTATTAGGTGTGAGACAATTATGGTTGCCTAATAGGTGCGTGTGCAAGAGAGTCATATCATATGAGACAAAAAAGATTTGTCTTTCTTTAAGGTGCAAGGGTAAAATCTTATTGATGGGACTTAGTAGGAATGTGGATTAGGCCGATTTATAGAGACCTACAACCAAGCCTATATTAGGTCAGGTTTAACATATTATAAATAGTAAAATAGAACAAGCCTAGGCTTTTAAGAAAACTTATTTAGAAAACAAGCCATAGGCTTTTTTTGTACATGTCGGGCCTATAAACTTACAGGCCGACCTGTATCATATTATTTATTTAAAATAAAATTATTATTTTAATAATTTTGAATAAAAAAGTAATATTATTTTAATTATTCTTTTAATTGTTTAATGTTTAATAGGCTTAAACAGGATAACAGACCTAGGTCAAGGCTTTTACTTTTTAAATATAGGTCACACCAGACTTGTAATTTGGGGCCTACACAGGCTAACAAGCCAGACCATACAGAATATTGTTTACACTTGCCTAGCCTAGCCTATTTATATCCCTAGGCCTTAGTGACTGGCTCAATGGGAAATATCTATGGTACTACTGCTGTACCATTCACTCATTGTATCTATTTAATAAAAAAAGAGGAATGACTGTCATGTTTGCATAGAAAAGAAAGAAAAATATTTTTTTTATCCAAGTGTCACTTGTTGAATAGCAGATGTACATACTACAGATGTACAGAAGATGATCTCGCGTAGTTGGTCTTATCTGGATAATAAGGATAAGGGAAAATAAAACTCGAATAATTTTATACACGTGGGGAAAGATTACTTTATTATAAACGACTTACATTAACGTTAAATAATCATTAACAAATTAAATGTTGATGTGGAAATATCAATTGGTATTTTTGTTATTCTCTTCCCCTTAAGATATAAAACAAAATTGTTTTTAAGAATTATTTAAAGGGATAAGATATCATGTCTATATTTTTTTTATGCCAATTTTATTTATCTCTTTCCAAAATTGTTAGACCACAATCTCAACCAACAATTGGAGGAGGTACAAACAATGAAGGTTAATTGGTTGTAATTTGTGATCTAACAATATCAAAAAGAAATAAGTAAAGTAAATATGAAAAAATGTAGGTATAATATCTATTCCAAATAATATACATAATAATGTATTATAATATACATAATAATGTATTTTTTAATAAATAATGCGCTTAAATTATTGTTTAAAAATAGTTATAAATAATTTAAACATAAAGTTTATAAATTGAAAAATATCATAAGTTAAAGAAAGATATGAAAGAAAAAAAAATGAAAAGTAAAAAGGGTTATAATTTAAAATATAAAAAAGTCCCATGTTTAAAAAATTAGAAGAAAGAAGAGGGGGAGACACGAAGAAAGAGCAGAGAAGAGAGAAGATAAAATGGAGTAAAATTCTTATTCTCATTCGCTCACGTAGAAGTGATGTCCTTTTATAGGACTCTAAATATGAATAGAGAATAATTACATTTCAAGTCATCATTAATACAGTGGTTATAACTTATAAGGGACATCAAGAGTCATGAATTACATTTTCACTCACCATTAATATAGTGGTGATAAGGTACATCAAAAGTCCAAATAGTCATGTGCATAAATATTTTACAACACCATGTTAATTTTATTTGAACAACTTTTCTGTTATACATAATTTTTGGGAGAATATTACTCTTATGTAACAATGAAAATTTCTCATGCACTCACAAAATAAAGGAGAGAAGAGAGAGAAAAAATATAAAATAAATCCCAGCTTTAAATTATGAGTACATGCAAGAATTTTTCTCTCATATAATATAAGAATAATATTCCCCTAATTTTTATAGTAGTGTGCACTAGTCACATATTTTGTGGTACTATTACCTTTTAATGAAAACTTTAATATTATATTTATAAATTTTTTATTTATAAATTCTTACAAATTATACTATATACTATGAATCATACACATTATTTAAGCATGTACTACCCATAATACATAATATAATTTGTAAATAAATTTTTTGTAAATATACCCTAACTTTATAGTAAACATAATACAAAAAGGAAACTCTTTAATATATTTATGAAAAATCATTATCTCATTTTATGTGAAATAATTATCTTATGTTGTTCTCACATCAAAAATTGTGTCATCATTTTTTTAATAGGTGGTGAACCCAGTATATTATGTGTCTATGAGAAAATAAAACTCCTATATTTATTACATGAAACTTGAACAGGTACGTTACGAGCTACAAAAATAACATACGTGATTCATCCGCCAAAACAAAAAATAACATACTTGATTCCGTAAATAAAATATATTAAATGTCATACGTCTAAATTTTACTGTTCTCATTTTCCAGTAATTATACCTCATCATATTAAACAATTCACAAAAAGATTAAACATGATTCAGAGAATCAGAGTATATTAATCAGTTTTCAACATTTAAACACTGTTAATATACAGCATAGTCTACAGACAAGTTTGATTAAGTATTTAAAATTAAATCTTCCAGATTCTGTCAAGAATATACATGCAATTAACAAACAAAAGAACACCGTGACTTAGTTTTTAATTTCTAAAAACAGAGTTAACAAATTGCAAGATGATTTGTTTATCACAACCTCAATAAAATAATACGTGCATGATTCTAATATGCTTAACAAGTAGCCACGGGAATCTCGGATGAAAAAGTAGAACAAATTAAAGAACAGAAACACCCAGGCATGGGATCTTTACAAGTGGGGGCCTCAAGTCATGTAACATTAGGCGCCTAACATATCATATTCCACTTGTCCAGTTATTAATTTAATGACTAATCTTTTTTAGGCTCCAAGGTTACTCAAAAAGACCATGACCTCATAAAATATTATTGTGGTGTCATATTGGGATAGTGACACATAAAGCAGCAACACAACAACCTATAGTGAAGTTCCACATGGATTCTTCCACAGATGTAGATTTCAGGTATCCCAATATCCAATTTGAACTTGTGAACCTTTTATCAACCTATGTTCTTCCATTAAAAAGTTTACCACCCCACTTTTCATTGCATATTCCAGAATCCCAAGTGATTTCCATTTCGAGCCACATATACAATCTATTTCGTTTTATATATTAAAAAACATATACTCTTTATTCATATAAATTTTTATATTATCATTTAATTATATATTATTTTGACTATGAAAATTATTATTTATGAATTTTAATTTCATTTAATCACAAATGAGTTAATTTTTTTTGTAAAAAATATTTAAAGTAAGAAAAAAAAAATATCTTCAGAAAATGATGTAAACCATACATGATATTAAGTGGCTGTTAATAGGGGTTTTAGCTAGCTACTGGTATCTGTAACCTTTAGGTGTGTGCTTCCATGCTTGCTATGTGACTTGCTTTTCTGCACTGTCTCTCAACTATAAATATAAAATCCGAGTCGGCGATAACATTTTTCATCATTTTCTTTTCCTCGTTACTTTGATTTCTCTGCATCGTTTCTGCATTCTCTAGATTTTACCGTTCTGCAGTTCTATCGTATGGCGTCGTGCTCCTGAGTTCTGCTGGTTTTCGTGAAGAGGCGTGAGTAGTTGCGAGTTTTTTCCTCTGAAATTTTTCTATTGGCGATGGCGGAGGAGAAGGATGAGGAGGGAGTTGCTGCCGCTAACAAGATAACGATTGGAGTCTGCGTGATGGAAAAGAAGGTGAAATGTGGCTCCGAGGTTCTCTCTCTTCTTTTTTCCCGCTGAATCCAGTGTTTCTTCTTTGCTTTCTGGTTTTGCTGTTTTTTTTTTTCTTTTCTTTCTGAAAACAGAGAGAATCGCAACGAGTTGTTATGAATGTGTATGACTTCGCGGCACTATTTTGTATTGCAGGTTTTCTCGGCTCCTATGGAGCAGATTCTTCAGAGGTTACAAGCATTTGGTGAATTTGAGGTTGGTGAATGTTCAGGTTTATTTGATGCTCTGACTATCGTCATTGATTTGGAATTGGCTTGTTCATGAATCTACTGATAACAGCACAGTCTATATTGCTTCTTTTTGTACAGTATTAAAATGTACTTGTTCTATTTTCTTTTCTTTTCTCATAATTTTGTTGCGTAGTAGCAGAGATGATCGTCATGGTTATGCTTTTTGCATTTTTTTCTCACGTGAACTTTATATTGTATGTAGATCATACATTTCGGGGACAAGGTCATCCTTGAAGAACCAATAGAGAGGTATAATTGACATCGTTAGTTGGAACTTGCTTGGACTCTACATTTTGAAGAACTATTTATTGTTCTTTCTAGAAAGCTACATCTGTTTGATCAAGTACCTGCTTAGTATTTTGTAATAGCTTTCGGTTTTAGTTCTCTCCATGGACCCATGGATTGAAATGGTATGCAGTACTCAAGCTCTATCAATAGACAGAAGTTGGTTATTCTCGTGCTTTTCAGGACATATATGTACACCCTAGAGCGAAGTCTTGTAGGAATTATCTTAATGTTATGTGAGGAAAAGTTAAAATTCAAAATTGAAGTTTTTTTAGGCTCTTTATCATGATTCATGCCATTGGTAGTAGCCACTTTTAGCTTATTGAAAAGAGAATAGTAATGACGCTGATAATCATTCCTTTGTTTGACATGCATATGTATATTTGGGAGCACACTAAAAGAGAAAAAAAAGGAAACGGAAAAAGTATTATAAATTTCTTATTTTATGAAATTTTTTCCAGCAGATTCCTTTTCATTGGTTTTATAAATTTGGAAGTTCACATAGTTTCACTGAATACTTTACTTTCATTTTTTCTGTCTGTCCACCTTTGGAGTTAAGAAAAAAAAAATGCGGCATAGGGAACACTTTATCCCCTTACTGTGCTTTCGTTCTTATCATAATTCCAAACAAGGGATCAAACAGTTTTTCCCATTATTTTTCAATGTTTCTGTAAAGAACTAATTCAACCCAACAGCTTAAGCTCTTGGGTGAGGCTACATTAATGGTTTTATATATCTCAACACGCCCCCTCTCACGAGAGCCCACTGGGCTTGAAGGGTGAACAATGCACAGGCCCACCTACCTGTGCGAACAAAGAAATTCCACTTGAAAGAAAGTGGGGGGCGGCGAGGATCGAACCCGGGACACGAGGCTCTGATACCATGTAAAGAACCAATTCAACCCAAAAGCTTAAGCTCTTGGGTGAGGCTACATTAAGGTGTTGGAACAATACTTGGTTTGGTGCACTTATATATGTAGCCTGTGTCTCTCCATCAAGTGAAGTATGGGGGGGTTGGGTCATACGTTGATCATGGCCCACAGCAACGTTGAGAGGGTATGCTGGACCAGCTACCTTAGAAAAAGGGGCTGGATCTCAACGGCGACAAAAATGTTGGGGCCTGAACATGAATGTTCTAGTCCATCCTGACTTAACAGAGCTAGCTTTTGGGGTGGTGTATCCCAAGATTCTTTACAGTTTCATAAATCATATTTGCATTTGGGACTTGTAAGTTATATTTGAAATATTTGTTGCTGTCAACTTTGTAAATGTTTAGAGTCACACTGATTGCATACTAAGTTTAAATATCATGTTTTTCAGCTGGCCAGTATGTGACTGTTTGATTGCTTTTCATTCCTCTGGATATCCCCTCGAAAAGGCTGAAGCATATGCTGCTTTAAGAAAGTAAGCCATTTTATTTACCAACTTCATTTGATTTGTATGTGATGTAAATTTTATAAAATATCAGAACACTGAATAGGATTATGCAACTCTAAAATGTTCTGGAAGTACTATTGGGATCACGTTCTGTTACACCTAGGATGGGAAAATCATACAGTATGAGAATACTTGTATGCTAGCTTCTTGACAACTACCTTCTAAAAGAAACACTCTAATAAACTTGGTATGAAGATTACTTGGTATATAAAAGCAGTTTGGTATAACAAACTGTGCTGATGAAAAGGTTCATACTTTCATAGTCTGTTCATCTTAGAGCAGTTTCTTATAATATGGTTTCATGGTTTTGGCTAGAGTAAGGAAGCTATTATTTTATGCATGTGTCAGTTTATGCTGTTCTTTGCTGTATTTGGTTGAAGAGAATGTCCCTCCTTTTAATGGTGTCCTCTGTCTTTACTTTCATTATGAGATAGGATTCTGTTTTTGGCTTCTTTTGTTTGCTTTTGTCATGCATGTTTAAAGGGGATTTCTATGACTTATGTGCAATGTGACCGGATTTTGTTACTGCATTGTTTATTTTGGCTTGCTGTTCTTTTTTTGTTCTCCCTCCTTCTCTTTCTCCAGTAAGATTTCCTATCCTCCAGCTTCCTCAGATTCAGTGATGTGAAGTGTGCCTGTTAGGTCTCCTGCAGTTACTGAAGGAGAAATAGGGAGGGTAGTAGGGGACTAAAGACAGTGAGTATACTGTATGTAAGTCACTGAATGGAGATTTAGGTTGTAACAACCTCACTTACGTGACAAAAGGAGTGAAAAGTGAGTATCGGTTAGGAGTAAGTCATTAAGGGAAGGGAGTGGAGTGGAGATGGACATCGAGTGATTGATATGTATCTTGTAAGTTCAGTTGTTGGTTTAATGCATAATATTCCACAGTGAGCTTAGATGTTTTTGACTATGGTATTAGTATTGAGAGGCTTGGCTTTGTAGTCTTCATTTGTCAAAGTGGGTCATCTGTCTATTTTGTTTGTGGACATAGACCTATAATGTAGATTAAAGTTTTATGAATATATCTCATTTCCTTGTTCTCCGTTACGCGTCTGGATATAACATGACTCTAAGTTTTTTGCTTCCCCCAGGCAATGGTGATACTCACATAAATATGTACATGCATAGGAATAATTTCTTCACATAACCTCTCTTTTTTTTTACTATGTTCCTTTATTATTTGTTCATTGTATTTTTCTTTCAATTATTGGATAACAATGTTTGTTGATCTGAAACTTGTGCAATGTGATCCAGACCTTTTCTAGTCAATGAACTGGAGCCACAACACCTTCTTCATGATCGAAGAAAAGTATATGAGGTAGGAAGGATCAATTTCTTTCTTTTCTTTTTGTTATGTTCGAATGTCCTTGTTTACATTAAGTTATCATTGATGCCCCTAGAATTGATTTAGAATTGTGTGCGTCATTTTTTTGGTTTAACCAATTTTCTTGCGTTTCAGCATTAATCTTGTATTTTCATTTGCTCCCAATTACTTTAAACATATGTAAAATCATGTGTATATTTGGTTGGTGTGTGTTAATGTATGCTCAATTACAGCTAAAATGCTTTTATGCTATTTCTTTCTTGTTATATAATGGATTTAATAATGTTCAATTTTGGGGTTCAAGCGTCTTGAAATGTTTGGAATCTCTGTTCCGAGATATGCCCTTGTAAATAGGGAGGTACCAAACCAACAGCTGGATTACTTCATTGAGGAAGAAGATTTTGTTGAGGTTCATGGTATGCGTTTCTGGAAGCCATTTGTGGAGAAGCCTATTGATGGTGAGCTCATTTCTTGTATTTAAGACCGAAACTGTTTTTCCTTGTTTCTTTCATCTGGTTCATTGATGGTAACAGAAAAAGTAATAATATTGAATTCAACCAAGAAACTGGACGGCCCTTACAATAACTGATCCAAGACCAGATCACCAGCAATTACAACTCAGTACCCTACTACAACTTGCAAGACAAGCTATACTGACAATATAAGTATGCTTTATGGAAAATTAAAGAAACAAACAATGAAAAGGTGCCCTGAATACCGGCTCCCTTAATAAGGAAATGTTCCTATCCTCGTTGAGTTCCCTTTCTTCCCAAAATGATACTCAGTTCTAAGATACCCCTTCACTCCTCGTCCTGTCCCTTATAACTAACATCCGACTTCCTATTCCACCCACTCCATTCATAGCCTGCCACCTGTACTCCCCTCTAACAATCTCTAATATATTCATTCCCACAGATCCCTTTTGGTATGGCTGCTTCCATTTGCCACATCATCATGAGTCTGATTGCTTTGGGCCTTATTTGTCCCCTTTTTATGCTGAAATACAAACTTGAATGACCCATCATTCATGAAGGCAATAAGTTTGGTGTGTTCTAATAGTTTGTCTTACAAAACTTATTTATTCAGTGGACGTTGCGTTGAATTGCTTTAGCATGTGAATGACATACGAATCTTTAGAAAGCCATTTGTATTATATATCTAAGGCATAGCTCTAAATACTATACTTGCATTTCTTACTGTAGAACATCAGAAATTTGTGGGTATTGCAGAGTTCAGTTATCTAACTTGCTTTTCTTTTGGTGCCATATATTAAATGATAGAAGTTATACTCTCAAAGACGTTCTTATATGTAATTATATGCAGATTTCTGTCTTGATTACATAATTGCTATTTATCTGTTCCTAATAAATAATAAAGCTTTTCAGTTCTAATGTTGACCTCATTTTTTATTTTTTGTTTACTCGATATATTTAACCAGTTGCAAATATATTTTCTTGAATGTGGTATAACACTTATTTTGTTTTGTGAAGGTGATAACCATAGTATAATGATATACTATCCCAATTCAGCTGGTGGAGGAATGAAGGAATTATTTAGGAAGGTGAGCTTTAGGCTGACATGTCACTCCCTTATTAGGTGGGTATAATGTAGTACTGCTAACATCAAATCATCTTGGAGGACATTCCATTTCCAAGGGACATGGTAAAAAATTGTTGATTTGGCTGTATTGGCTTTTTACCTGCCTAAGTAACGAATAGTAAGTCCGAAGAAAAAAAAGAGAGTAACCAAAGCAAGCTATTTATGCTTTTTACTCGTTAATTTTTATTTGTTTTGGTGCTTGTAATAAGTATCAAGCTTTCTAATTTAAGCTGTTTGGTTAACTTGGTTGTAATCTTAAAGCAAGCTTATACACTTTGTTATAGTTATAACTAAAACCTTTTCTTGGTCTTCTTCTAACAACTTGGGTGATATTTGGTACACAGAAATAGTGATTTCATTCCATGAATATTCCATGGAAAGAGGTTGTTTGTTTAAAAAAATGGAATGGTGCTTTCATTCCATGCCTCGTTCCACAAATTTACGAATTGAGCATGAAATCCATACCCTCCTAGAGATGTGGGATTGAGTTTCCATATAGGTTCTTTGAGATAAGTTATTTGACTTGTAATTGGTGTAAAGCATATTATCTTTTTACAATAGTTTCTCTTTACAGATATGTTGAGATTGGATGACTTTGTTTTATTAATGTTTTCTTTGTTCTCTGATATGAACCTTGGGAGAGCATCACCCCTAAAGCTAGCTCATGAGGTAGGAGAACTCAAAATCCATATAAATCCCACAACAGACCCGTATGTTTCTGATGTGGGACTCCATGTCCCATATCTTGGAGTAGGATCGTAACATTTCACCACGCTCTGCAGCTCCGCGCCTACACAGGCTGGCTTTGCGCTAGTTTTTTATTAACCCTGGGCGAACACTGCAATGCCAGCATCACCACTCGCGCCTCTCGATTGCAACTGGGAGACATAGTGGAAGGTTTTGATTCCAATTGATATGAGCCTTGGGAGAGCCTCATTCCAAAAGCTAGCCCATGAGGTAGAAGAGCCCAAAGTCCATATAAACCCCATACCAGACCCTTATGTTTTCGATGTGGGACTCCAAGCCCCATACCTTGGAGTAGGGTTGGCAAAACGGGCCAACCCGGCTCAACCCGACCCAACCCGCGTTCAACCTGAAAAAAACGAGTCGGGTTAGGGTTGGCTCGAAAAAATGGAAAAAATAAAATAAAATTTCATTGATGCTATAACTTCTAAATTTTTTCCCTAAATTATTAATTCATTCAATACAAAGACGTTATACAGATAAACCATAGAAAATTCCTTTTGCATTTGGACTTGGACTTATTGGCGTTGGCACCACATTCACATTGTCACACATACTATAAAAAAAGTCCTGAATGCACGGTTTTGGACTTATTGGTAGTTGCAGGGTATTTTCATTTGGGTCTTTGGAATTTGGATTTTAGGTTTTAGCTTTCCACTTTACCTTCATTAATTTTTATACTTTTATATTAAAAAAAAAAAACCATAACCCGCGAGCCAACCCGTTTGACCCGTGGGTTGGCTCGGTTTTTTTCGAGCTGAAACGAGTCGGGCTGACTCGAGTTACTAACTCATTTTTCCTAACCCAACTCGGCTCATTTTAGCCGGGTTACGAGTCAATCCGATGGGTTGGCTCATTTTTGCCAAGCCTACCTTGGAGTAGAGTCCGTAACATTCTCCTTCTTTTTCTTTTTTATATTTTTAGGATCTCATATCCTCCCAAGTTTTTGCAATCATTTTCTCTCTGTCATAGTAGATTTCTTCTTTTATCAAATAAAGGAATAGAGCATTTAATTCGCATCCCAGCTAAGGATTCCATGCTCCTAAGAATGTGGTTAAATTTTTGTTTTCCCATCAAATCTTTATTAATTTTACAAAATGTAACTATTATCCTTGTTCCCTTTAACTTACTTAAATCTCATGAGCAATAGAGTGTGTTATTACTAAAATATTTATAGAGACAACATGATTAGAATTTAATGTATATATTGTACATTCAGATCAAATGACAATTTACACACTTAAAATTTCTATTTCTCAATTCTACAAACAAAATGATATTTCCTCTGTTTTTGGTGACTGTTAAAAATTAAACTGGACATTGCTCTCAATAATATATATTCATGTTGCATAAAATGTTATTATTATTATTATTATTATTTATGTCACTTAGATCAACTTCAACTGTGTGAGAGAATTATAATATAAAACCATTAATGTGGCCTTCACCCAAAGCTGGGTTTGGGTGAGGGCCACATTAATGATTTTATATTATATTTGTTCCACATTGATTCATTGTACCTAACAACAATGGTAGCAAAATATGGATGGGGAATTACCATTCCATTCTACTACATTCCAACTCATTTCATTTCATTCGTTTTCTGTATGCATTCCATGTACCAAAGTGACGTTATCCTTTCTTTCTTTTCAGTCTTATGTCTGAATATAATTAAGCAACTTGGTTTGTTTTGGGTATTTTATGATCTTAGGTTGGCAACAGGTCTAGTGAGTTTCATCCAGAGGTGAGAAGAGTGAGGCGTGAAGGCTCCTATATTTATGAGGAGTTCATGCCAACTGGAGGGACAGACGTTAAGGTTTGGCAGTTTTGAGTTTTATTTTGCTTTGTGTTTATTTTATTATTTTTTTGGCTTTTTTTTTTTAATTATATATTTGATATGTCTCTGGCATGTGCCATATCTCTCCATAATTTTACACAAGAGAAATGATTTTCAAATTTTTTGCAAATGACTGCAGGTGTATACAGTAGGGCCTGAATATGCTCATGCTGAGGCTAGGAAGTCCCCGGTGGTTGATGGTGTTGTTATGAGAAATCCTGATGGGAAGGAAGTAAGTAGTCTGCTAAACATTTTAGCCTCTTCTCTCATATGTCAGTTTCAGGTCTTCTAATCTACATTTTGTCCCTATGATTGACTAAGTAGAGAACTACTATGATGATGGTACATTGTTTCAGAACTTCCACATAAATTTGCATGTGGAGTTTGAGTCGTCGTCCATATAAGAAATGAACGGTTTGGTTTATGAGACGAATATTAAAAAGAAGGCTTTGGAATTGCCATTATCAGTTCAGAAGCAATTCGAGAGAAGCACTGAATCTGTTCTGTATACCATTCAGTGGAACTGATATCATAATAGAAAACAAGAGAAAATGATAGAAAGAGAGGGAAAATGCAAAGAAGGGAAAATGAACTTTGAGAGAAGCTCTGAATCTATTCTGTATTCAACTTAGTTCAGAATGATAAAAAGTGTACTTTTATGGACTAATCTAACAAAATTAACTAATTACTAACTCTGTCTAGTAACTAACTACATAGCTGTCAATAACAGACTAATAGTCATTTGAATTTCTTGTTGAAGAGTGTCTATAATTTCATTTGGCAGGTTAGGTATCCAGTGTTACTTACTCCTGCTGAGAAACAAATGGCAAGAGAGGTTTGCATTGCATTCAGGCAAGCGGTATGTTTTGTAAATGTGATAACTGCATGCCATTAAAATATGAAATATTCACTTTTGTTTTGTGTGATTATTTTCTGAAACATTCGCTGGAACTGGCTGTCTGGCTTCTAGTTTGTACGGGTAGAGGAATTTTGTGTTAAAATTCTAGATTGCTTAGTATTCCTATAATTGTTGAACCTATTCAAGTATTGATGTTTTATATCCTGTGTTTTAATTGTGTTGTAATAGTCCAACATCTTTTTACTATTCCTTACTGCATAATATTCACTGCATATCATTGTAATTATTGTAAATATTTTGTTTCCATATATTAGTCATTACTTTAGGTGAGTAATTATTTAGTTAGGTCTATAAAATAGTCTGAACCCATGTAGAATATTATTCAAAAATAATAATATTCAGTAATTTTTCATTCAAGTTGGTATTTTTTTCACGAGCCATAGGTGAGAACATGCAAGTCCAACTAACCTTTGGTGTCATAGAATTCCACATCCTGATCCTAATGAAAGAGTCATCATCATTCTACACTTCAAACTTTGGGTCAGTCTAATCAAGTGATTTCTCTTCAATATGGTTAAGCTTTCCGTTGTCCTTTGAGGATGGTATGAATGATCTAGGAGGGTTACATTATCTCCTCACTCAACAAGTTGGGGTTTGTCCCAATCAAAAGCTACCAGTTTCTTGCCATCGGTATAGCTCTGAGACTTCTACTTCACAAAATTGGCTCCAACATAGGTGCCTTTGACATCATTCTCTCTCTATTAAAGTCTATGGGTCTGTTTGATTTTGTTTTTGTTGTTTTCATTTTTGAAAATTGTTTCATAGAATTATTTTACAGAACAAAAATATCAAATTTTTTTTTTGATGAACTTTGTTTTGAGAATAAGTTTTGAAAGCTTGATGATGCTCCAGTGGCAGTGGCGGCGGCTCCGGCGACATGGGTGGTTTGAACTGAGAATTTATGAAAACAAGAAGGAAAAAAAAAAATCAAAAACAACTAGCATGTGTTCTTGTTTTTCTATTCTAAAAACAAGAAATGAAGAACAAGTTTTCAAAGTAATCAAATAAAAATTGGGTAACCAAACAAGTTTTGTTTTATGTTTTAGTTCTTAAAACACAAAGCTGTTTTGAAGAACATAAACAATCAGACCCTATTCCTTCTTTGTTTCTTTGTTTCCAGAAGAGTCTGATGAGTCCTTTATTGTGATATTTGTGAATTGGTTAAGCATCGCAATGTAACTTGCAACGTGGTCATTAAGGTGCCATAAGTGGTCAATGCCTCTTGCTGGTTGAGGAGCTGCCCCTGTAACACCCTGTGTGCACCCGGTGTATTAAACATATATATGGTAATGGCGCAGCTTAAATAAATGCGGAAGCTTTTTCTTTCCAATTATGAACTATTCATTATTAACCAAGTGGATTACTTATTCATTTTCAAAATATTGCCTGTATGTACATTGCAATAAATAACTAACTGAATAATCTCATCAAATATATATGTATCTAGTCACGGAACTACCACACGTAGACCGGACAATATCCAGATACGCTTATACAACTCAAGCATAAACAAACATGTCGGATAACGATGTGGCATGGACAACCCCCATATTCACCAAATAAAACAACATAATCATCATGTCTCAAATACAATAGCTATAAATGAGAATCAGGCATAATCATGTAATACAGATAGAATAGTAAACATGCGTCAGTCAACTCAACTCCGGCCTCCTGCCACTAGAGGTCTCAACCCCCGAGGTACCTGTACCTGAAAATGTGCCCCAACACGGGATGAGATCTTTAAAAAGAAATCTCAGTAAGACAAGGGGTCCTTAAGGATCTCTCCACCCCAAGCTCACTTACATGTGCAATATAAGTTCCAAAACAATAACAGCAATATAATTTTCAAAATCTGAGCAATGCAGCATATATCCATGTCATGTGTGTGTATGCATCCTACTTGCTAGAGAATAAAAGGTAGGGTTTACATACGTCTACAACATACAGTACAAAGCTCCTCGCCTGTACTTCACCCACGGAGTTACCATCTTGTATGTCTCCACATACTCAGGGGTTACCGTCTAGGTAGAACATCACATACATATCATATGACATTTGCACTCATAAAACAGCTCAATAGCATATCAATAATCATCACATATTTTCATATCAAAACACAGCATGCATATAAACCACTCCTCCATTAGGTATGGTGGAACCAACAATGGGCAAAACCGAGGACACGAAAACTTACCTGTCAAGCTAGCAATCTCAAGCTAAAACCCCGGGTCACTAAACAGCAAGGTCACGGTCTGTTCATACCAGAAATATCATTAATATTCATAGCCCAAAGTTCCATTAAGGTTCTACATAGTGTTTAAGACTTTCCAACTTGTTTTAAGTGATTTTAAGCTTAAATTGCCAGAAGTATTCGAATACTTCTCAATAAGTATTCGAATACCTTAAGCTCCCAGAAAGTATCTCAATACTTCCACTAAGGTATTCAAATACCACAAAGTATCCGAATACATTTACTACAATATCCGAATACTCTCCGATAACTATTCGAATACCACAAGTATCCCAATACTTTTACTAAGGTATCCGAATACTTCCATTCCTAGAAAAGTATCTGAATACTCCTCGATGAGTATTCGAATACCTCCTGATGAGTATCCGAATACCCCACGAAAAGTATTCGAATACTTATCAGACAGAATGCAAAAACTCGTGCAGTTTCTGCATAATCTCCATTTTAAGGGTCCTCACACGATTTGGAGTCCAATGTCTGCACAAACAGAAGTTCCTTACCACTTATTAGGCATATATTAATGACCCTTAACTTAAATGATCAAAGTTTCCTTTTTTAAAGAGCTAAACTCATGAAATTTCAAAGGAGGTGATCATGGTTTACCTCAAGGCTTGTGAAAACAGAAAAAGGAAGTGACTTGGTGATTTCTACACCACTCTAGGATTCTGCCACTACAATGCCACGAAATTGGCCCACAAGCTTGGTCCTTTTTCTTGAAGCTCCAAATGTGCAAGAAACTGACTTTCACCTCAACAACTCAGTGGACAGCCCTCAACCCTCACATTGAGTGGCTGTAAACTCAGAAATAGGGAGCCTTTCTCCCTCACCAAGGTTGCTCTCAAGTGTATAGAGAGTCAAAGAGGAATAATCAACAAGAAAGGTGGGAATTTTTGAGGTTTTCAAACAAGGAGGGCTATAGGAGAAGGTGGTAGCCAAGGCACCCAAGGAACTCCACGTAGAAAATCAGAAAATTTGACCTAGATTATTGTGCAAGTGTCTATTTATAGTGCACTTGACTTAATCCGTCGGTATTAGTTCTAATAGCTCTGCAATCATTTCACTCCCAAACTTAATATTCTGAACCTAGCCATTTTTATTGGATTTTTCATATTTTTATTATAATTTTCGCAACACTTTACCGGTACGTGTTTTATACGTAGTCGGTATTAGTTCTGACATCAAAACTCATTATTATGACTCCAACATTGGTATTCTTGACCTAGATATTATTCTAGGAATATTCATATACTTATTATAATTTTTCGGGATACTTCACCGGTACGCACTTATACTGTGAAGTGGAACCGTTATCTGTAATTTTCATCACAACAACGATTTAAGCATTATTTGTCCTTCTCATTAATTATTCTAATCTTTCTATATTTATCCAAGGTCAATTATGAAATTATTTCTTAAACTCATAATTAAGTTATTTAAATTCCTAATTTAACGGTGCAGGTTCTTACACTGCCCCTTCAGGTGCATGCCTTTGGTGCCTTAGGAACATCCTTCTAGTTTAGGCAAGGCACGCTTTTAGTTCCTTATTGGTAATTATAAAAAACCAAAAAATCCCAGCCATCCAACTTGCTAACTGATGCTAAGGGGATAAAATAGTAAGAATGTTTAAAAAATCAGCAGTTGTATGTCCTTGGGATTGTTATTTAGCATCAAGCAGGTTAGGATTTGGTAATTGAACACCTTAACCTTCTATTTTTACTGCAAATGTTGTGCTTGAGTAGCTAATATATATGGCAAAGTAATGCAAAATAGCAAAAAAAAATCTGTTTTTTCTAGAAAGGCCACTGTGGCACAACGGTTGGTGTTGTTGCCATGTGACCTGGAGGGTACAAGTTCGATTCATGTAATCAACCTATTGCAATGTAAGACTGACCCTTCCCTGGACCCTGTGCATAGCAGGAGATTGGCTATTATAAATCGACACAATGGGTCGAGCCCTTCCTTGGACCCTGGACATAACGGAAGCTTTATAATGGCAGAGTGCCCCCTCTCTTTTCTTCTAATACTAACGCCTTTCTAGAGTAAGGCATGCAAATTTGGTGTTCCTGGCTCAAGGAAGTAAAATGCCCTATCTCTTTTGATTACCTTGGTAAGGGGTAGCTGAGTTGAAGTTTCCACATTGTTGTACGCATTCAACTTCATATGCATGTGACACACTTTTAAGAACAAGTTCTGAAAATGGCTATTATTTTGTGGCGAAAAGAAAATATTTTAGGTCTGTTCCTCTTCATGTCCTACTATAAATCATTTTTGTTGCTTGCAGGTTTGTGGGTTTGATCTCTTGAGATGTGAGGGACGCTCCTATGTTTGTGATGTCAATGGATGGAGCTTTGTTAAAAACTCACACAAGTAACATTTTGTAGTTAATATTTTTTCGCATTTGCTTATTTTCAAAATACATCACTAGGGGTTCACTTCTTACATACAACACTTCTTACATCCCTCCCATAACCCCGATTTGCTAAAAGCAACATTTCTAGCAGTTACACTGGTGCCTAAAGTGCATATTACCTATCTCTGGATTAAGAATAAAGCAAAAAATTTCTCATATCTTGATTTAGGGAATCAATTCTGATATATTGTTGAATTGGAGGTTGCCTGATCATTTGTGTTTGATATTTTTATGAATAATAGTTTGATTGAAAGAGTAGTTATGGAGTGTAAATCAGTTTACCTATCATATATGGCATAACAGTGAAATGAGTGAGGCAAGGTGAAATAATTTAAATTCAAATTATAAAGCTTTGGGGGGAATTTAGTAAAGTTAAGTGTGAGAGAAGTAAATGTGAAGAGATAGGTAGATGATATAATCTTAAAAGAAGAGAATGATGGGAGAGAAATTAAAGTCGGCCTCTTAACATCCTATGTACTCTGTTTAAGAACCTTGCAGACCCATAGGGTGCTGTTTAGCAAAAATTAATTACATAAACCAAGCAAATCTGGGTTGTGATAAGGATTAGAAATTTGAAACTCTTAAACATTTTACCATAATGCAAAAAATAAAGGGAAAACCTCGCTGTACAAGGCTCTCCAACATTGCGAGGGTAGGAGTGGGGGTGGAATGTTTGCAGCTTTGCCCTTGCAGCTTTGCAAAGAGTCTGTTTTTCAGACTTGAACTCGTGACCTTCTGATTAGAAAGGAGCAACCTTATCACTACTCCAAGGCTCATCCTCACCATACTATTGAAAATAAAAATAAGAAAAGAACATCACCTATTTATGACAACTTTGCTAGTTGTTTGTCAAAAAAATAATTGGTTTTCATATTTTCTATTTTGATTCGAGTAGATTTCTGCTAGATACGAGGGGTCTTTTCAAACATTGCTTGTTTCTCTTGGCATTTGTTTTTGGTGGAAACCTCATCATTTTTCATTTGCTGCTTCTGAAGGTATTATGATGATACTGCCTGTGTGCTGCGCAAGATGTTCTTAGATGCAAAAGCGCCTCATCTTTCTTCAGCTATTCCACCAACTTTACCATGGAAAGTAAATGAACTGGTCCAACCTTCTGAGGGACTTACTCGTCAGGGTAGTGGTATTATTGGCACTTTTGGACAATCTGAGGAACTACGTTGTGTAATTGCTGTCATTCGTCAGTATGTTTCATTCCCTTTTTTAGCTTAGATTTGTTAAGCACCATGTTCTTTTCTATTCACTCTTCTGTTTTGGCAGTGGTGATAGAACTCCCAAACAGAAGGTGAAGCTAAAAGTTACTGAGGAAAAGCTGCTGAACCTAATGTTGAAATATAATGGAGGCAGACCTAGAGCTGAGGTAATATTTTTTTCCTGTGCTTTTGTAATGTTTAGGTCAGAATATGTGCGTAGGAGCTGTTAGTGTAGTGTGTTGTGTGTAGGAAGTTATTTCCCTATTTTCATATTGTAATGGGTAGTTTCTTTTCATGTTCTTTAGTGGGTAGTTTTTTCCTCATGTTCAGTGGGGAGTTGCTTCAAGTAGCCAGTTTCGTACTTGACTTCCCATTTTTTAGCTTTTCATCTTTCTTATAGATTTGCTGAAACATTCTTCATTTTTTTTCTACTAAAAAAAACTACAGTTTATCAAGTTTTTTTCCCCTCTTTTTGCATCTCTAATGATATTTGGTTTGCAGACAAAACTTAAAAGTGCTGTTCAACTGCAAGATCTGTTAGATGCCACACGCATGCTAGTTCCTCGTACTAGGTATTTCACCTGCACAAGCTTCAATATGGATTACACATTAGCATCACATGCAATTCACTTTCCATTTCACACCAAAGAGTAATCAAATTTCAGAAAATTGTGGCTGGTCTGGTACAGTCAGCTTTCTTCTCAATAATTCTTTTGAATGAACGAGAAGATGCCTTGTGCAATTTCCTATTTTTCATATGATTATTATTTGCACACTCTGAACAATTGTAAATGTGTAATCATGAAAGATGCGAAAAGAAAATCCAGATGTGAAAAGTACAACTACAGTGAACAATATATTCTCTTAAAAGGAGACAAGAAAGAAAGAATATGATAAGAAGCTCCAAATCAGAGCTGAGTTCCATTGAATTAACATACAAAAACTACTGTGTGTGTGTATTGTTTTGGAGTTCATTCTATAAATTGTCCTACACTCATGCCTAGCAGCTTAAGCTGCTCGGTCAAGTGGTTATTTTTTTTTATTTTTTTTTGAATAACAGGGAAATAATAAAACAACTAATCAGAAATACAAAATCTAGGCCTAGATATGCCCATCAGATCTCTATTCATGAGTTCCCAACACTCCCTGGGAGTCTCCATAAACACCTGCAACTGCCAATTATCCAAACAGCCTCCCTTCGAAGCCATCGCATCAGCTACAAAATTTCCCTCCCTGAGGGTGTGACTGATTCTAGTTTGCCAATGCCTTTTAAGAAAGGAACGGATCTAATTAATGATAGGGGCTAGAGGATGGCAGCTATCACAATGCTTTTCTATAAGACTACTAGCAACTTGGGAGTTACTTTCCACCCAAACCTTTCTGAAACCCAGCTCCCAAGTAACATGAAGACCATCGAGAATGCCCCATAGCTGAGCTCTCAAGGATGATCCCACACCCAATTTTCTGCAAAAACCTCCCAACCAGGTGCCTGCTGCGTGCCGAATAACCCCTCCACAGCTAGAACACTCACCTCCCAAGTTGTTGGCTCCATTAGTATTCAATTTGACCCAATCTTCGGGAGGAAATTTACAAGAGATGAAACATTCCACCCTGTCCCTTTTCTGCAGACTGAAGGCTCCCAGTCTCTCCGAAGCCAAATTGTAGTTCCACACAAACATCCTCACTTGCCTAACGATTGATTCTTGGTTGGAGAGTTTATTTTCAAAATTCCACTTGTTCCTAGCTTTCCATATCAGCCAGCAAAGAACACAAAAAATAGAACACTAGTTATCCTGTATCTCCTCTGCTCTAATAAGATCCCAAATCACTCTACTCCAGCCACAGTCTCGTATCACATGCAAAGTATCCTTCGGCTCCAAACCACACCTGTTGCAAAGGTTATTAGTTGCCAGAGCTCTCCTTTCTCTATTTATATTCATCAGTAAATGGTTGTCAACATCTTTCCAAAGGAACATCTGAATGCGCTTAGGACGTCTCCATCTCCACGGAATCAAACCATCCCCTTGACTCCGATGAACAGGCTCGACCTCTAGCAGAGAATAAGCTGATTTAGCAGAAAACGTGCCATCATGAGATTCTGCCCAAGTAACAAGATCCTTCCCATTATCCAGTTTTGGAGGCATGATCCCGAACAAAGCTGTGAAAGACTGGGGAGCTACGAACTGCTCCAGAATGCCCCAATTCCAGCTCCCATTATCCAACACACAATTGTTAACGGTCCAATTCTTCACCTCCTCAGGAAACTGACCAAGTCTCTCCCCGGAATCAGCTCTTTGTTGGTTAATCACTTATTCCTCCAAAAACTTGTATCAGAGCCATCTCCAAGTTGAATTCTAGATCCCTGGATAACCTTAAGCCACACTCTCTGGATCCCTCTCCATAAATTCGAGACTTGGTGCATATTAGTAGCAGCCGAAATTAAGTCTTCCCCGCACCATATTTATTCCTAAGCACCTTTGCCTATAAGCTGTTCTTCTGAGTTAAGAGGCCATGCCCCACTTTCATGAGGAGGGCCTGGTTCATGCCTCTCATGCTTCTGAATCCCAAACCACCCCTGCTCTTCTCTCTGCAAATCTTGCTCTAAGATACCGCGTGAAAGCCTCTTTTCTCATGTGAAGAACCCTAGAGAAAATTACGCGATCTCTTCTCAATTTCCTCACAGGCAGGAGACGGTACTGCATAGTGTAGGTTGGAATGGCAGACAACACTACTTGAGAAGGTGTAGCCTGCCCTGCCAGCGAAAGAGTATTCCTCTTCCAATTCGAAAGCTTCTTGTCCATATTTTGAAGAATATAGTCAAGAGTATTGGCCCTCACTCTCTTATGCAATAGCAGAATTCCCAAATACTTGCCCAAATCCGAGGTAATAGAGAAACCTAGAGCTTGAGCAATTTCGTTTTCTCTCAAGTGGCTCACATTATTGGAGAAAAGCACTCTAGACTTATCGTCACTAACTTTCTACCCTGCAGAACGACAGAAACAGGACAAAATCCTACTGATCAAACTCGCTTGATCAAGGGTAGCTTCTGCAAACAAAAGAATATCGTCAGCAAAAAATAAATGGGATGTTGGGGGACCTTTCCTCTTCATAATGATCGGCCTCCAGAGATTCCTCGCAGTGGCATGAGAAATGAGATGACCTAACCTCTCCATGCATAGGATAATAAGGTAAGGGGATAGGGGGTTTCCCTGCATGATGCCCCGAGTAGGATGAAAATTTCAAGTAGTAGACCTTTCCCACAAAACGTTCAGAGAGGTGGAAGTAACACTCTGCATAATCAAGTTTCTCTTTGCCGTAGAAAGCCCAACTTCCAGAAGAGTTTCCTAAAGAAAAGCCCAATTAACTCTATTGTAGGCCTTCTCAAGGTCTACCTTAATGGTCATCCACCCTTTACCCCTTTTTTTGAACCTTATTGAATGCATAATCTCTTTAGCTATAATGATATTATTGGTGTTGTGCTTGCCTTTAATAAAGCTGCACTGATTTGGGAGAATCAGATTACTAAGGTGAGGTTTCAATCTGTTCGCCAAGATCTTAGTGATGGACTTGAAGATGACGTTGCAGAGGCTGATTGGGCGCAGTTAGGTGATTGAAACAGGGTTATCCACTTTCGGAATTTGACAAATGTGAGCCTGGTTGATATCCAATCATAACTGGATTCTCAAAAATGCTCTTAATCAACACGCAAATGGATTCCTCAATAACACTCCATTTAGATTGAAAAAACACCGCTTGCAAACCATCCGGACTTGGAGCCTTAAAGGGATTCAAGTTTAGAAAAACCTCTTTAATTTCCAGGCTCGAGGGGACAGAGTGGATAAGTTGAAAGGAAAGGCTCGTGACTTTAGGGAAACCCCCATAGATGGGAAAGGGAGACCTTTGGGGAACCATCATCCTTATAAAGCTACTAAAGAAATTCACCACCTTCTCCTTGAGGAGAATTGGATCCTCGATTCACACGTTGTCCTTATCTTTCAAAGTGAGAATCTTGTTCTGGCGGGCTTGAAACTTGGATGTAGAATGGTAGAATTTCGTGTTCTTGTCCACATTGACTAGCCACTCACTTCTCGACCTCTGAAACCCTGACACTTCCTCTTGCACATAAATAAGATTCAACTCCTCCCATAGTTTTGCTTTGCAAAAATTCCAAAGCGTGTTTGGGATTCCTCTGCACCACTTCGTCCAGCCCTGAAATACGCACAAGGAGGAGGTGCTTCCTCCGAATATGGTCCCTAAAAATGGTCGCATTCCACCTTAAAACTTTTTGTTGGAAAGAGTCCCTGGCTCTACCCCACTCTATCTCCTTTCTCTAAAATTGGCGAACAATAATATCAAAACCATCCCCCATCAGCCAGGCCACTAAGAATCGAAAGGGTTTGTTCACATGGTCACACCGCACAACGTTCCCTTCCCAAAGCAACAGCGGCCGGTGATCCGAGTTAAAGAACGGAAGGTGTAAAATGATCCTCTCCGGGTAATTATTGACCCAATTTGCGTTAGATAAGGCACGGTCCAACCACTCTTTGAGCCTATTTCTCTTCCAGGTAAAACTTGGGCCCTTGAAGCCCATGTCCACAAGGTTACAAGCATAAAGGCAATCACTGAAATCATTAATGCTACCTTGGCAAGCTAGTCCCCTCCAGCTTTCTCTAAGCTGTAGAGAATTGCGTTAAAATCTCCAACGACAATCCAGGAGTAAGAGATTGTTGGCTTATAGAACAAAGGCTCTCCCAAAGCATCTTCCTATCAGAACGACGCGGGCTCCCAAAGATGAAGATGGAATATTCCGATTTATTACTATTGGTCCATGTAAGATGCGTGTAGGCAAATTGGCAATGTTGGGCTAGAATGGAGACAACAACAGAAGCTCTATCCCACAAGACCCAAATCCCTCCAGCAAACCTATCAACCTCATTAATATGAAACCCATCAAAGCCCAACTTCTAACTCTTCTTAACGCAACAAGTCCACTACTCCTAACTTCAGCCTGCACCAAAACTTCAATCCCATTTTTACTAACCATATCCTTCACTAGTAACGCGAACCTTTTTTTATTAGCGCCCCTCACATTCCAATAGCAGATATTCATCAAATAAGGTTGAAACAAAAACGAAACGGGGCTAAGCACTAGAAGGCCCATTAAACTAGCGTCAAGGGCCCAACAGCCCATATAGGCAGATTCTAGTTCACAAGTCTCGCCAAATCAGGGTTCTTTTGGGTGAACCTGTGTAATAGCACAAGAGCATCAAGTCGCTGCTACTTTATCTCTGACTCTATCTCCTTCCTGCTAACATCCTTTTCCGCTTGAAACTTCTCTCCACCTAATGTGACTGACAACTTTTTGTCTGACATTGCGTCCAATCGAGAGAGTTGACTAGGTATAAATCTTCTGTTATTCTTATGTTCGGCTAAAGGACCTTTTAACTTTGACAAAGCATTATTTCCTTTTTGATGTAAACACCTCTCCGAGGTTGTGGATCTCTTATAGCTGGGACCAGGTTTGTCCTTTAAGTGGCTTGCTTCCTTTTGCTTAACCTTTTCCTTCTGGCTCACTTCTTCCGTTTCTGTCCTCGACTGTGAGGCGGGTTTCTCCTTGGAGTAATCTTCCCCAACTTTGGTCATTGACAGTTTTGAGTTGCCCGATGTTACCGGAAGAGACTCCGGTTTATCCCTGCTCAACACCGCTTACGGTGGTCTAGTTTTCCTCCCTTTTATCGTTCTTTTCACAACCATCCAGGCCCCAAAGGCGCTTTCTTCGTTATCCTTGGCAACTATTCCATCCCCCTTAGCAGTGGCTGTAACTCTATTCATTCTTGAACATTCCTCAATTCTACCCTCTTGTTGAACCTGAACGACAGGCTCGGTTCTTTTTCTACACCTTATAATCCAAACCTCCATTACATGCCTCTTTATGATGACCATACCTCCCGCAAGAGAACCAAATTAGGTGCAAACCCTCATAACCTACATTAAGGACCACTTCCTCATTGTGCATATAATCCCACATCTTGAACCTAGAGACAAAACTTCTCCTTAAGTCTACCTTCGTACAGATCCTGGCAAATCTTGCTCTATCTGTGTTGTCCCCATCAGAACCTTCGTCTCTTTTGAAAGAGGCTTTGTCAACTTTAAGAGTTTTACCAAACACATTCCTAATCATCCACTAGAAAGTGGGAGGCGGTAAAGATCGAACTCGTGACCTTGTGGTCACTGAAGAGCCTTTTGGGCTTGAAGCGTGGATATTGCACAGGCCCAATTTTTGGTTTATCTTTTGTGCTTTTTATTTAATTCTACTAGAAAGTGGGGGTGGTGAGGATCAAATTTGTGACCTTGTGGTCACTGAAGCTCTGATATCATGTTAAATTCTAATATCACTTAAGGTTTTGGGATGAATTGATTTTTTACATGGTATCAAAGTCTCGGTGTCCCGGATTTGATCTTCGCTGCCCTCAATTTTCTTTGTGGAATTTCTTAGCACAAGTAGGTTGGGTCTGATGCATCATCCACCTTTCAAGCCCAATGGGCTCTCTTGTGAGGAGGCATGTTATAGTAAAATATAAAACCATTAAAAAGGCCCTTACCTAACCGCTTAAACTTTTGGGTTGAGTTAGTTCTTTACAATAATCAAAGCCTTCCTCCATTGCGTGCAATCGTCTTGGTATTGTTTCCTTGAGAAGACGTAGGTTGGACACAAAAGGTTCTCCTCTCCCTTCGTATGCTCGTCCAACAGGCCATCCTCAGCCTCTTCTTGTCCTGGCTTCGAAACCCAGACTTCCTCATCACTTTCCAAGACATAACCATCCCCATTCAAGCACAAAACTTGGTCCCTATAGGAAACCAATTTCCTACCTTTCGCTTTATTTGGGTTCGTTCGTAACCCCCACCCTACTTGGATTGCCTTAGCTCCTTCAGACTCCCACAACTGGCTCGCCTCATGCGAAGCAACGTCCAAAGTGACATCAACTGGAACCTCAGAACCTAACTGCATTGGATCACTAAGAGCCTTCACGGACCCTTCTTGCACCAAGCCATCCCTCACTAGACCTTTCCTTGCTTCCTCTCCAGGTAACCCACCAACAACCATTCCAGGACACCCCCCGACACCAAACCTAGGTTCGACATTATAAAGAACCAATTCAACCCAAGAGCTTAAGCTGTTGGGTGAGGCTACATTAATAGTTTTTATATATCTCAACACGCCCCCTCACACGAGAACCTATTGGGCTTGAAGGATGGACAATGCACAAACCGCCGACCTGTGCAAACAAAGAAATTCTACTAGAAAGAAAGTGGGGGCGGTGAGGATTGAACCCGGTACACCGAGGTTCTGATACCATGTAAAGAACCAATTCAACCCAAAAGCTAGGCTATATTAATAGTTTTTATATATCTCAACAGACATGATAAATTTTGTATGCATGTTGCAATCACAGTTCGGTTCCTCTCCCTTCTCTCTAACCCATTACCCTATTTCTTGGGCCAGTTTGGTCAATTTGTTTTATTAGTGTTGTACCTTTGATTCATGTAACTATCTTTTACTTGACTGGAGGTTGCATCAGCCTCAATATACAGAGGCCTGAAAAACTCTTTTATATTAATGTTTCACATGCTTTACTTTGATTATTTTTTATGCCTTCGCAAAGGAGGATAACTTATCTTGCTTTTCTTTCTAATGAAATTTCTTCTTGTATCCAAAAAAATTTCTGGATTCCTAGAATTTTACCTTTTAATGTATCTTCATTAAGGAGCCATGTTACAAAACCAACACTTCTGCTATTTCTGTTTGCAAGTAATTTTATGGGTTTTTGATCAGTATATATTTATTATTAAGATTTTTGAATTAACTATAGATGCATATATTATTTAGACCAGATCGAGAAAGTGATAGTGAGGCTGAAGTTGAGCACGCTGAAAAGCTCCGCCAAGTTAAAGCTGTTCTTGAGGAGGTTATTAATTCTCTTGACTTTGTTTTTTATGATACTCTCAAGTTTGTATAGTATTAAGAACATGATTGTAGTTTAAATTTGAAAATTTCATTTCTGTCGTTCAAAACTTCTCTGAATTGACTTGTACCCCTTTTGATTGGTTTTGCTCTTTGGAGATGTTGACTGAACTTTCAGTTCTATATTAACTTTCATAGACGGCTCTTCGACTTGAAAAACTATTTTAACCTCTAGCCATTTCAGAGTAACACCTCTTCTCACCAAAAACAACGAAAACATATTTTTTCTTTTCTTTTTTTCCTATATTGAAACAACCTCTTTGCAAATATGCAAGGGTAAGACAGCGTACGAGAATTGCTCTCACCCCAACCCTTGCTAGTTGAGATTTAATGGGAAGTGACTTTTTTTTCCCATATTATTAAGTAAAGTATGTTAGATATAATGAGTATTCATCTAACAACTTAAGCTTTTGGGAGAGTTAGTTTTTAACATGGTATAAGAGCCTCCTTGACCAAGTAGTAAGAAGTTTGATCCTTGCTTCCCTTATTTTAAATATTATCCACAGTTCAAGTCCGAAGCAATATTGTGTGAGGAGGCGTGTTAAAAGATATAATAAAACCATTCTTGTGCTTAGGTGAATGCTCATGAATAGTTATATATCTAAAACTCTCCTTCACGTAAGAGTTCTTTGAGCATGATGTGTGGACAATTTATAGGACCACCCACCTTCTACTGACATTCAACTTTTGTTATTTAGAAGAATATAGGTGGCAAATATTGATATGACCACTTGGTTATAGAGGCTCTAATACCATGTCATGAACCAACTCTCTCAAAATCATAAGCTGTTGAGTGTGAGAACTGTAAAAAACCTTGGGATACACCACCCCAAAAGCTAGCTCAAAGGGTGGGAGTGCCCAAGGCCTTATAAACTCCACATTAGTTGCATATACAACCAATGTGGGACTATATATCTCAACACGCCCCCTCACACGAGAACCCATTGGGCTTGAAGAGTGGAAGATGCAACAGGCCCAGCCTACTTGTGCTAAGAAAGTCCACAAGAGAAAGTGGGGGGCGGCGAGGCTCTGATACCATGTAAAAAACCTTGGGATACACCACCCCAAAAGCTAGCTCAAAGGGTGGGAGTGCCCAAGGCCTTATAAACTTCACATTAGTTGCACATACAACCAATGTGAGACTATATATCTCAACAAGAACATGAATGGTTTTATTACATCTCTTAACATGGTATAGGACAGAGAATACTATAGCTTCCTTCATAGCTGAAGCCCATGTCCCATTGGTCCAGTGCCACTAACTTCACAAATTAGTATGAGATATCAAATGTAGATTTCATTGCTTTGGTAAATCCTTGATCAAGTGAAACTGTTAAAAAGGAGTAAAGGACTGTAAAATGGCCTCTTTGAAGACTTGGTTTTTGACAGGATCTAATGGTGTTCTTTGATCCATGTAGCCAATCCCATCTAGTGGAGAAAGGCTTTTGTTGTTGTTTTTGCTGTGTTTATCTAGATAAAAATATGGTTACTGTATCGCACATCATACAGGAACTTGTCTGATAGTTGTGACATCCCGAAGTGGAAGATAATACTCCTGCGCGTACTTGAATAACTGCAGCCTTGATTCTTTTTCTTTTTTTTAATAATTTTAATCAAAAAGTCTTGGGATGCTTCTTTTACTTTTTTCACCCTCAAATATTAGGGAGGACATTTCTCTGGCATATATAGAAAGGTTCAACTAAAGCCACTAAAGTGGGTCAAGGTGGCCAAAAGCAATGCAGAAGGTGAAGAAGAACGACCTGTTGAAGCTTTGATGGTTCTTAAATATGGTGGTGTTCTTACACATGCTGGCAGAAAGCAGGTTCAGATTAATAAACACATAAAAAATGTTTCTGTTCAGTTTGAGTTTGATTGTAAATTTGTAATGCTGTTATTGTTGGTGCTAAATGTGAAATTCTCATTTATAATCCTCTTTTCAGTTGTTTTAATTATGCTTTCTTCTCTGCAGGCTGAAGAGCTAGGAAGATATTTCCGTAATAATATGTATCCAGGTAACTCAAATAGATTTTCATTCAGGAATGTATTTGTGAAGAATTAAAAAGCACCAAGTCATGTTACAGCAGAATTTTGTTCAGCTGTGACTGCAGATGTTGGACCACAGTTTGTCTAAAGTAATATTTAGATTATTTCTGTCAAATCTGCATGCCGGTTCTGTGAGTGTGTGCTTTTAGAGATATAAAACTATCCATGGGTCTCCACCTAATTGTTTTAAGCTTTAGTAGAATTGATACTATATGTGCTGTATGTTAGTGTCTTCATTCCTAATGTATCTCTCCCCGCTTCCCTAAAAGCTGGCTGTTTTTTATGTGTTGAAAAGGAGATCCAGTTTTATTGTAATTTAAGCATAATAAAATATTCATTTACTAAAAATAGGGCAACCTGGTGCTATTCATTTACTAATAAGAATAATTTTCTTTTAGGCATTTTGGATAGCCTTGTTAGCTTAAATTTAGGTCGTGGAATGTAAAGTTCTCATGATAACTGATTTGTGCTAACCTAACAGTCCTACTATAGCAATATTTTCTTGAATAAATTCGCCATAATCCCACATTTGTCTTAGTGACTTCACCACATAATATTCTCAGTAAATCATTGTAAAATATTCTATTACCATAGTTTAGACATTATATTACAAAAGTAGTTGTTTAGCTAGTTCTATATATTATAATGAACCCATTACTTAATTATTGCAAAACATTATTTAGTATTTTTCCATTCAATTATAAATATATTCGCTTGCTTTCCATTAACCTTATTATTCTTATGGATCTACCTGTCAAGGACATTTGTATTTATGAATGTGTTTTTATGAGATGTAATTATAAGATCATTATATGCTGATCACATGTCCCACTGCTCTGCCCAGGGGAGTAAATATTTCTAACACACTACTCTTGTGTCACTTTTTTGAGTTTAAGATATGCTATTAGTTGTTTTATTTGAGATTAATCTTTAACCAATCAACAAAAAGAAAAAAAAGCTCAGTTTGATGTTCAGATCTGCCAGTTTAGAAACATGTAACATTAAAGATATTGTTTACTATATTTTCATCTTAAAAAGTACAAAAGCATAACAAGTTTAAATGTTTGAAAAGGTTTTCAACATGTTTTAGTCCATCTTACACAGTTCAAAACCAATTTTCAGCAGTTTGAAAAGTTTATTTGCATTTTGAAACTATTTTTTTGATGTATTTCAAATAATTTTACTGATTTTGACCAGTTTTGGTCAAAAATTAAAGAAAAGATAGTATCCATGCTAGTTGTACAGTATGTGAATACGCATATATTATGATACCATACTGTCATGTTGAAAAAATTTGATTATCACTGCTTCTTAGGTTTTAGTCAGCATAATTTGTTTTAAGCATGATCTTTCATTTTTCTTGTAACATTGACATGACAATGGATTGTACAATGTATAATAACGGCAAATCAAGTTCTTTAAAATTGCAGGAGAAGGTACAGGACTGCTTCGCCTTCATAGTACATACCGTCATGATCTTAAGATTTACAGCTCTGATGAGGGTCGTGTGCAGGTATAGACTGTTACCCTAACTCTCCCCCAATCAAAAGAAGGCCTCAGTTGTTTTAATAGCTGTTGCTCCGCTTCTTATTTGATTATTTGATGTCTAGATTTTGTTGCTAACTTGATTAAGTTGTCTTATATAGCATCATTTGAGTTGTTTAATACGTGGTCTGCGTTAACAGATGTCTGCAGCTGCATTTGCCAAAGGTCTTCTTGACCTTGAAGGACAGCTAACACCAATCCTGGTTTGTTTTCTGTTTTTTTTTTTTTTTTTCTGAAGAAAATATTTAATCTGTTTTCTGTGCTGGATATGTCCGACTAAAATGGTTATCTTAGGTTTCCCTTGTTAGCAAAGACTCCTCCATGTTGGATGGGCTGGACAATGCCAGTATTGAAATGGAAGAAGCCAAGGTTTGTAATTCGTACGCTGATTCATATTTATATTGTCGTTCTTCTATACTATAGGCATTGCACCAATGATGAAATATTTAAAATTGGTTACATTTTGATGTCAAAGGATAAACTCCTCTAAAAACTTAAGTTGTTAGGAGTAGGCTATCTATCTCTATCGCAATTAAGGAAACTAGCAAACTGCACAAACACGAGTTCCTGGTATCCTCTTGGAGTCATCATCCCAAAGGATGTAGAGTCACACTCCTCAGCATTGCCAATTCTCTTCTCCAAGTCTAATGCCTGAAATTCACACAAGGTAGATATTTAATAACACAAATGAGGTCCTTTGTCAGTTTGCTTATGTACAACAAGTTGCAGCCGAGTAAGGGAACATAAAGGACAGAGTCCAAGGTAATAAATATCCTTTAGGAAAACAACTAAACCCTTGCTATCAAATTTTGAGAGGTTGCCATAAGCAATTTGGACTATGGAGTTATTGTGACAGGAAAGGAGTAAAGATTATAATATCCCCAGTCATGCAATTAGAGCCTTTCTGTCCTATAGACACTGTACTAATATTTGTTCCTGCATTTTGAATAGTCTGTTCAGAGTATTTTCTGCACTAGTTCCATATGCTCCTTGCTGAAAGGTTGTGCTTCAAAAGTAGCTCTTACCTTGTCCGTCTCAGATATATTTGAAGCGGCTGTATTCCTATGATTGTCTCTACCAGGGGATGGTTTTGCATCTGCTGGTTTGCCATTATTGAGGCTGCCCATCACTTCTTTGTGGCCAGTCTTCCTAGTTCACACCAAGGGTGAATTTTCTTCTCTTGGAAGTGTGGCTGATTGGACTGAGTCCTTTAGCTGCCATGGCTGAACTTTCTGAGTAAGCCACTGAGTTTGAGCTTCCTAACATGATATTCCTTGTACTTTTTTGTAACACCCCGTTCTAGAACCGGTTTGTTACCATTACGTACGGCATTAAGCGCAGTTACAATCACAAAATTGAATTAAAATACGGATAAACTTTTTCCTTTTTTTTTTTTATTTATAATCGTTTTTGTTTAAAATTCATTCCGTAATTCAAACCAATTCCCATAAGGTGATTATAACTTAAACTACATGTGGAACACTTATTGCAAATCTTACTTAGACCAAATATTGCTACTATATGGTGCCAAGTAGTCCCCTTAGACCACCAAGGCTTAAAACTCAACTTTATTGTTCTTAAACACTACACATATCCACTCTTTATTTATTTAAGAAATTCCTATACTACCTTTATGGTCTCCATTTTCCCAAAATATTATAGGATTCTTTAATAGCTACGCGTAGGTTCAAACCGCGCTCAAATTAGAGCATCGTAGTCCAAGTTATGACTCTTCTACGAAAATAGTTGTTGATTTCTACTGGGTCTGGCGCAATTAGCGCCAAGCCTCAGAGGGTTTCCCTGTATTTGGCGCGGTTAGCGCCAGACTGGCGCGATTAGCGCCGGGAATGCGTTTCCCTCTCTGTCCCTTGGCGCGGTTAGCACCAGATTTCTGGGGACAACACCAAGCTTTAGTGCTTTAACCCTAACTAGAGTTATACACATCCAAATTACACAATCTTGGTCTCAATGGAAAGCTAAGAAAAAGATCTACAACTTCCATTAAGACAAAAGGGTCCAAATCTATCATATAGGATATGAGAAATGGACAACAAGACAGGATATCTTCATTTCCACATGAATTTAAAGTCTAAAGGTCTTCTTCCACCTAATAGACAACATATAATCACTTCCCAACATGATTCTTTGTTCTTTCAAGGTACACATACAATAAGAGAAACATGCATACCCTTTCATCATATATATATCCAATAATTACAACATTACATCATCACAACATGTCTTAGTTACAAAATCATGAGACTTAGCTACAAAACACTATGATCAATCCCTTGGCTCTCATCAACAAAAGAGATAACCAAGGAGATGCGCATAGGCTAAGTCCATCCAAATAAAACATAATATACAGATCACAATTGACTTTCAATTCACAATCCTATACATATGAACTACAACATAGCATGCTTAATTTCAATGATGCAACATCTTCATGTATCAACTATTGCAAATATGGCCACTTGCCATCAGAGGCTCCTGCAGCATCCTTACCTGAAAGGGGGTCCCCATAACACGGGGTGAGATATACGAATATATCACAGTAAACCAGGGGTCCTTGGAGCATCTCTCCACCCCATAGTTCAATCTCAGTGTAATAGCAATAACAATAAATAATGCAATAAATACATATCCATGCAGTGTGTAACAAACATCTCCAGGAGAAATCCCTCGAACTCTCAAGTTGTCCTAAGGATACTCAGATGCAAATAGTCCTACTGGCCAGCTAAACTACCAAGTATGATTTACGCATCGTCATACAACATACCAACATAGGGAAACACCATCCTATGCCACACCAAATGCATACACATACGTATAACAAAGCATTAAACTATTTCATTGCATTTATATACACTATCACAACCACTACCCATTCAGGGCTTGGTGGAACAATCAAGGGAATTACACCTAAGGTCCGAAGGCTTACCTCAAAGCTTCAGTTCAACCTTTGTTCTTCGCCAACAAGTTCTACCACCAATTACAATAATCAACTTCACAAACAAACACCTACACAATGTATAATGCAATCAAAACATATTGCCTCCAAGAATATCTCATAATCATCAACCAAACTATCCAATTCATCCCACAACAAAGCATGAGCTTACCTATTCCAATGAGCTAATCAAGCTCCATAGCTCCCTCCAACGGTTGGTCACTCAAGGTTGGTTCAATTGCCTCAATCCTAGCCATCACATGGACACCATCAATATCCAACCAAACCAAACCATTGATTACTAATGCAAGAAAATCCACAATCAAGTATATAATCTTGCAATTTTCAAAGTATAATCAATTGACTATCTAAACTCATCTTCACCGATTAAATGGCATTCCTAGCATTTTTCACAACATACACTAAGCTTCATTCCTCCTAGAACATAACCAATCTACTCACATTATCATAAAACTCTAAAAACACTATTCATCATAATCTAACTCATGAAAATAGAGTTCAAGGAGTGGAAACTCACCACAAAGGGTTGCACAACCAAGGAAGGTGGATCCCTTAAGCTCTCCTTGAAGGAAATGTCTTCAAACACCTCGAAAAGCCATGTGGGTCGAAATTTGGGAGGAAGAAATCTTCCACCACAATGCTTCCCACTCAAAACCAAGCTAGGGTTATGGAAGAGGAGAAGATTTGGAGTGGTTTAGGCCTTGGAATCAAGGAAAAAGGTCGAGAATTGAGGGAGCTAGGGTTTCCCTCTTTTTTTCTTTTTTTCTTTTCTCTTCTCCTTCTCTCCTTTTCTGGTTCTTGCTCGACGGATGTGGGGAGGGATGAAGTGGGTTCTTTGCTTTTTAGTCACTTAACATAAGTTAAGTGAAATCAAGCGGGTATTAGCTAATCTATCTTTTCAACTCCATTCAGCACCAAACTTTACCCAAAGGTCTGGAATATTTTTCTAGAAATATTTCCACTTCCATTTCTATATTTTGGGTACTTTTGCCTACACCCATTTATATCCTTTAATTTTCACTGAGTACACTTTTTACCTCAAAAGTGACCCTAATTAATTTAATTAGGCATTTTACTTATTTTAACCTATTAATACATGCTTAATTACTTAATTACATGTAATTTACTAATTAATTAGGCTAGGGCTATTATATTTTTTCCCTTCTCACCTCATAAAGTACTTCTCGAATTTTTGGTAATGGCACGGTTCCAAGAATCTTCTCACATACTTCGTTCAGGTTCTTATTAAGTCCAAGGAGGAACTTGTAAATCCTGTCTTTCTCCACGAGATGTTTGTACTGCTTGCTGTCTTCAAGGCTTTTCTATTCTATCTCTTCATTAATGTCAAGCCGCTGCCAATATCGAATGAGGGTATTGAAATATTCAGTGAGAATGGAATCGCCTTGTCGTAAGTCATGAAGAAAGATCTTGATTTCAAAGATTGCAGAGGTGTTATCCATGTCTGAAAAACTCTCTTTTGAATTAGACTATGAAAGCTTGAGCTATTTGGAGGTCCGTGAATAGTTTTATATATCTTTTACTCACCCTTCATGCTAGAGCCTTTTAAATTTAATTTTATATTAAGAAGAATGGGGCAAGAGGGATCAAACTTTTGAACGCTTGTCAATGGTATCTAGTGCTTATGTTACTCATAGATTTGAGGTAGGATTCAGGTCGTTCTTATGCACCCAGTCACAGGAAAACTATTACAGTCTTCATTTTACTTGTTGTCTTGATTGAATATTCTGCAGGCTCGGCTGAATGAAATCATTACGTCTAGTTCAAAGACAGTTCATAACGATGAGTCACCTGAATTTTCTTGGATGATTGATGGAGCTGGATTGCCACCCAATTCATCAGAATTGCTTCCCAAGTTGGTAATGTTTTTGCAAATATAGATCATTGTGTCTTTAACCTCTTTCTTCATGATTCAGAAAGGAAGTTAAAATGAACTTTTTGAATTGGGGAGAGTAATCTGGTTCTCTTAATGTGCTGCCGTATGATGACGCTAGTATATAACTTTATTTTAGGCTTGCATGTTTATGTTCTTCAAAACTTGTTTCCAACATTTATTGGGTGAGCTCCATAGCCACAAGGTTGTTTTACAAATAACCTCAATGTAATTCCCTTTTGGATCCTAGTATTGAACACAATTTGTTTCTTGATTGTGAGATATTGAATGATTCAAATCTTTTTTTTATCGGTTGGTGTTAGTACTGATTTGTTGAAGCTATCTCAGTTTTAGCTCTCAAGTATAATAACGTCTCATGTAAGTAAAATCAGAACAGAAACAGAAAAGGAAATGGAATTGCTTGACAAAAATGTGTTATTCAAGAAAAATAACTATTCTAGCTGTAATACCATGTCAAACAATCCTCTCAACCATATAATGTTTTGTGTCTGACTAACTAAAATTTTGACCCTTGTATATGCAGACTCTGCAACAAGAATAATGGGAAAGTTTTGATTCAGTTCTTTCTGAAATGCTTTTTTATTTTTGGTTCGTAATCCTAACAATATTTTATAATTAAAAGAAAAACTGAAATTTATAGGAACTGAATAACCCCGTCTCATCACAAAATAACCACTTCAGGTAGCAAAAGTGGAAAACTTTAGTTGAAAAGTGACTTAGAAGAAAAGTTAACAAGAACTTATTGCCATATATTTTTGAAAAATAAAATTTTCATCGCCCAAATGCTGATGGTGTCATAGATCAGTGGCATATAAATAAAGGATAAATGCAATGATGAAATCCACTAGAAGAGTGGCGTTGCTTGTCTTGACAAAAAATCTCTGGGATTAATGCCTGATCTTTTTTTTTTTTGGAAATGCCTGATCTTTTGTTCATATAAAACATACACACATGGAACTCATTGAATGTGAGAAGCTGTAAAAAATCAATTCAATCCAAAAGCTTAAGCTGATAGGTGAGGTTACATTAATGGTTTATATATCTCTAACACCCCCTCACATAAGAGTCCATTGGGCTTGAAGGGTGGATAATGCATAGGTTCACCTACATGTGCTAAGAAACTTCATAAGACTTAATTATTTATTAATTAAATGGGGGGCGATGAGGATCGAACCTGTGAAATCGAGGCTCTGATACCATGTAAAGAACCAATTCAACCCAAAAGCTTAAGCTGATGGGTGAGATTACATTAATGGTTTTATATATTTCTAATAAAAGCAAAAGAGAAATAGGGTTAGATCGGTTCTTTATTGTTAAATTGCATAATAGTGCTTAAGATATCCTTCTAAACAAAGTTTTAAAAAATTGAGAGACAACTAAAATGCAACAAATCTCTCCAATCTAAAACAAAGGGAAGGCCTAGAGCAAGCATCCCACTGTTGTAGGTTTGTGGATGGTTAGATGGACACAAGCTTACCCCGTTTATTCTCTTTTAAAATTAAAAATAGAAATCCCCTTAAGCAACCATGAATAGACCACCAAAGATATTTTACATTTGTTTTTTAATTTTTTTTTTTGTCATATATGCTGTTAAGGACTTAAGGTAATATGTCAGGAAAAAGTTGGCTTTTTCACCCTTTTGCCCCTTATTAATTAATTAATAACCATTTTGCCCCTGATTCGAAACTATCTACCAATCTGCCCCTCTTTAATCGACTACCTTGCATTTTTAATCGACTAAACGGTTGTTGGGAGATTTAATCGACTAAATCTCTCTACTTAATCGATTAAAATCATACTGACTTATTTTTTTTTTTGTAAAATATGAAGATTTAGTCGACTAAATAGGGAGATTTAGTCGACTAAATCTCCCAGCAGCCATTTTTTGTCTGTTTTGGCCATTTAGTCGATTAAAAATGCAAGGTAGTCGATTAAAGAGGGGCAGATTGATAAATAGTTTCGAATCAGGGGCAAAATAGTTATTAATTAATTAATAAGGGGTAAAAGGGTGAAAAAGCCGGAAAAAGTTGATTGAGTTGGAAATTATCAAATTTTGGTAAATTTAAAAATTGGTAGGGTACGCTTGCTTTCCTTTTTCAAGATCATGCTGAACTTTTGTCAGTTTTCAGACTATCTCATCCTCTATTTGAGGGAAACCTGTTTGCTTTTGTACGAGTCTATTAATCCTGCCAGGATGGTGTTTTCACCAGAAATTATTGCTTCCTAATTCCTTCTTTTAGGCTTCCATGATTAATAGAATGTGAAACTATTCTTATGAAAATGCAAATAAAGCTATTTTTGTTTCTCAATTTTCCCTGTATTCCTCTTGAATAGGTTAGCTTGACTAAGAAGGTTACTGAACAAGTAAGACAACTTGCCATAGATGAAGATGAAAAACTTACAGAAACAAGCTTATACGATGTCATTCCTCCTTATGACCAAGCAAAAGCACTAGGGAAGACAAATATTGATGTTGATCGAATAGCTGCTGGATTACCTTGTGGCAGTGAAGGGTTTCTATTAATGTATGCCCGGTGGAAAAAGCTTGAAAGAGACTTGTATAATGAACGCAAGGCGTAAGCTTTTACCTCTTTTGGATGTATTCTCTTTTGGATATTAGGACCGCAAAATGTTAATTTGAATTCCATTAATACTTGAGAAAGTTTTTGTTACGTACAGGATCAAATGCTGTCAGATTGGAAGTTCTAAAAACTAGTTATTTGTGAAATAAAAAAATATTACATTCCCCTGTAGTTTGTATATGAACACTATTTAGATATTTCCTTTATCTGTAGATGATATCATCCTTAAATACATATATGCATTATTTATATTAACTCCTCTAATTTATTTTTCTTCTCTGGCCATTGTAATACAGTATACTTTAGTTTTACCATGTAGCATGTAAAACAAGTGAAAAAATGATTTTGGTTGTCATAATTTATAACTTTCCTTTCATTAATTAAAATGCTTTTAATTGTTTCTAATTTCTGTTTCAAATTAGCTTTTACCAGTGACAATTTCATTCACAAAACTATCATGACTTTCTATGAGTTGTATGTATAGCCATTGTGGTTGCGTTTTTTTTTTGTGCTTGTGTGCGTGTGCGTAATGTATTGGCTGATGCACTGATGGTGTGTTATTTGCACAGGCGCTTCGACATTACCCAAAT
Source organism: Gastrolobium bilobum (assembly GCF_033153095.1). NCBI lineage: Eukaryota > Viridiplantae > Streptophyta > Magnoliopsida > Fabales > Fabaceae > Gastrolobium > Gastrolobium bilobum. Next base: position 384,940 of record NW_026898644.1, read on the forward strand.
TCCTGATGTCTATGATTCATGCAAGTAAGTTATCTCTTTCCTCAGGTTTTTATGACAACTCAGTAGGACTTTTCCAGCTCTACAATGTTTATGCAATACAGCAATCATGGAGATAGATTAGATTCCTAGCCGGAATTTTTATCATTCTATGAATGGAATTGCCATAAAAAATTATTGTCATGACTATCATTTTCCGGGAGCTTGTTTGTAGATTTCAAGGGGTTGTTATGTAATGCTGAGTCTTTTGTTTCCATGATTGCTATTATAGTGTTAAAACTTTATTTTATCTTTCCCTTTCCCCCTCACCCCTCTTGGATATTATTTATATCAGAAACAAAGAGTTCAGTTTGTTTGTGCTAAATGTTGCCAAAGTCTTCGAAAGACCCCTATAGTTGGTTGATGGAAATTTACCTGTTGAGCTATCGTACATTCCATGCTCTATTTAATATATCTGTGTGCATCAGATATGCATAAAAAACTAATCTGCAACTTTATGAATATGAAGAAAAAATTGTAAGTTTCATTTAATTATTTAGCTTCTTTTATTCCTTTCTTATGAGAAGTTAATATTTACTTGAACTTTGCAGATATGATCTCTTGCACAATGCACATCTTAATCTAGATGGACTGGATGAGCTTTTTAAAGTTGCTCAGGTATGTAGTAGTATGTTAGGGAAACTTGTGCTCAATTAGAACTAGTTAAACCAGTAGAAGACAGACTGACCTGGCAACATTGGAATCCACTTGATATATTTTTGAAAGTTTAAAACCTGAGTCAAGTATTCGCTTGCCGAGATAAAACCCTGGCATATAATATTCCTCTGTATATTTCATTAGTGTGACTGATGAGTTCAATCTTTCCGGCTTCCTTATTGCCCTGCCTTCTTATTTGCAGTCACTTGCTGATGGTGTAATTCCGAATGAATATGGAATTAATCCAGAGCAGAAGCTGAAGATTGGCTCAAAGGTAAACTCCTGCTGTAAGGAGCCTCTCATGTTACAAATCTTTAAACAGTTTCCTTAATACCCGTATGTACAAAATTATACAATAAGTCTGCTATAGAAGTGAACCCCTAATTAATGAATAAGAAATCCGCACTTGATTCAATGAAAAATCTAAAACTGTGTTATGATAGTTTAAATCCATTTGTAACTATTTTTGTTCAGTTTCTTGCAGTTGATATTATTATCAACATGCAGTACTCTGATTAGATGCATAGTTTCTACATATGTGCTTGTAATTTGTAACTATAGCCACCTGATTACATTGTTTCAATTGTGTGTGTTGTTTTAAATCAGATTGCGCGTCGATTATTGGGCAAAATTTTAATTGATCTGAGGAATACTCGTGAGGAAGCCATTAGTGTTGCTGAGTTAAAAACTAACCAGGACCATGATTCATCATCCGAGAAAACTGAAAAGGATGATACAGAGGCCAAGTCAAAACTTCTAAATAAGAATGATGAAATAAGAAAATCCAACACTTCGAACGATATATCAATGGATCAAGATGATGACGATGATAAAGAGACCAAATATCGTTTGGATCCAAAGTAAATATCAGGTCTTCATCTTCTTTTGTACATTATTATGTTGAATTCTAATAACTTTATTCTCTGTCAGGTATGCAAATGTAAAGACGCCGGAACGCCATGTGCGGACACGCCTGTACTTTACATCAGTGAGTTCTGTATCACATTTTGTTATTAAACTTTGAACTGAAATTTACTTCTAAACCCTTCCCTTCCCATTTTGTGTTTGTATGATTTTAAGGAGATTATAAGTGGAATTGTTGGCATCTTTAATCTGTTTAATTTTGAACATCTTTAACCTGTGGAGTGGTTAATTGTTCCCAAACTGAATATTTTACGATGAATTCCTTTCTAGTGATTTTCCCAAAATTTTATCATGATGTTGGCTGGGTATTGTTAGAGAATAAGATCTTTTTCAATTTTATCTAACCTAATTTATATTGAACGGTTAGGTACAATTGCCTTTATCTAAATAGATGCATCCAAATTGACAGATTGATAGAATTTTGTGGTTGACATTTGCATAGAATATCTCTTAATTTTATTTCCAAACTCTTTCTTTTTTACCGTATTATTTTTTGTTGACAGGAATCACATATCCATTCTCTCATGAATGTTCTTCGTTATTGTAATTTGGACGAATCTCTTCAAGAAGAAGAGAGCCTCGTTTGCCATAATGCTTTAGAGCGCCTATATAGAACCAAGGAGCTTGACTATATGAGCTACATTGTGCTGAGGATGTTTGAAAATACAGAGGTGTGTTACTACAACAATAGCAAAGCCTTTTACCAGTTGTGATGCAAATGAGGTTGCCTGAAGCAGTTGCATGTATCATAGAAAGTGACCTATTTTATCAAACATGACTTGGATAGTTATCCAACTGAAATCTATAATCCTTTCAGTGCGAACAGTTACAATATTTTGATAGGCATAACTGATTATCAGAAGTTATGTAATGTGTAATTTACATAGTAACTGTATTTTGTTGATTATACTTTTGACTTTGAACTACAGGTGGCTTTAGAAGATCCAAAAAGGTTCCGCATAGAGCTGACTTTTAGCCGCGGTGCTGATTTATCCCCCTTGGAGGTAATGATGTTCAATTTATATAGTTTTCCTAATAAGAAATCTAGAAGAGGGGTTTGTATTCTATCCATTTGCCACTACTGTATCCCGTGTATGGTATGAAATTGAAATTCAATTGAATATCCATTCGCTTCAGGATACTTATAGTGCAACTAATTTGAAGCTTCTTTTGAAGCCATAAGTTTTCAAGCTATACCGCATAGCATCATTATTTTTTCTCAAACTTGCTGCTCATAACACGTAGCAATATGCTATGGCCTTTGGACTTTAGTTTTACATACTCATTCCATGCTAATTCCATTTATTGGTATGATAAGGTTTCTCCTACTAACAACTTTTCGTGAGGAATATCAGTAAATATGTTGATTTTAGGTGTTGAATTTCTTTTTCATTAGCTTATCTCTGTTCCATTATGGTTGACAGAAGAATGATAGTGAGGCTACTTCATTGCATCAGGAGCACACACTGCCAATTATGGGCCCTGAAAGGCTGCAAGAAATAGGATCATATCTCACATTGGAAAAAATGGAGACGATGATTCGTCCATTTGCCATGCCTGCAGAAGACTTCCCTCCACCAGCACCACCTGCGGGGTTCTCTGGCTATTTCTCAAAAAGCAGCATGCTTGAGCGCCTAGTAAATCTTTGGCCGTTCCATAAGCATGCCAATTGTAATGGGAAATAGTGAACTTGTTAAATACTTTTCCTCCCTATGCTTTAATGTTTCCTGCTTCATGTTTCTTAATGTACATGAGAAAATTCTGAAACAAACAAGGCTAGCTTGGGGCTCCTTTGGAAATTTTTTTGGAACTAACTACTTCCCACCAGAGTTTTGGTAGTAGTAGGAAGTCGCCAGACTTTCTTCTCGGCTCTTGTTTGTCTAGGTGCATGGGTGGAATTGAACTGATTTTTTGAAAAAACTGAATTGTATTGATTTAAATGGTTCGGTTCAGTTGGAAATCGGTTCGGATTCATTTGATAACAGTTCGTGTCGAACCTAATCTGAAAAGAAAAAAAATTAAAGAAATAAAGTAATAAAACGGTTAACATATTGGAAGAAATTAACATGAGGAAAATGATTTTATCATTGGATTTACCAATATTAACATAGGGTTTTATACCTCTGCAGTGATAGTGTAAAGGTTGAGATTTTGCAGTAGAGACATTCACTAGTGGGACCTATATTTTTATAAAATAAAACAAAATTAAGGCATACAATTTGATGAGTTTATAACTGGAGATAAGTGACAAAAGTATAAATCCCATTAACATATCCCAAACGGTAGTGTAAGGAGAAAACTAGAATTTGATTATCTAATCTTTCTAAATTGCAATATTTGTGGGCTTGAATCATGGTAGTCTCTCCCCAAAATAGAAAAAAAGAAGGGATTGAAGAGGGAAAAATCAAAAAGATAGGGATAGAAATGAAAGAAAAATTTTCATTTATGGTAAAGGGATCACTGAATAAGTGGTGAGTATAATAGCCCTCACTAGTAGTTGTGGATTTAATTTTGAAGAATAATTAGAAGTAAAAGAAATAAAGTCACCTTTGTTGAAAAAAAAGTTAAAATAACAGTTAAGGGATAAAAATGCGGGTAAACAAAGTTACCCGAAAAGTGAAAGTAAAGTTAAAAATATGATTAGAAAAATATTCTAGTCTATTGGGTAAAGTTTGGTAATGACTGGAGGTGTGTAGTTAGATAAATCTTTACCCAGTTGAATTTAACTTAACCTATATAAGTGAAATTTCTAAAAAACTTACGATTCATTCTTATTTCCCCTCGCGGACGATAGTGGCGGAGAGAAGGAAAATGGAAGTTTGAAATCAAATCTTCCTCATCTAAGATTTTGGATTTCATGGATAATGAGGATTTTGATGGAGCTTGAAGCCATGGGAGCTTGAAGTAAGCCTTCCTCTTCGTTCTAGGTAAGTTTATGTTGATAAATCCTGGTTTTCTTTGAGTTTTGAGGAAGATTGAATTTAGGTTTTTATTTTGAAAGTTTGGTTTGATTGAGCATGTTAGAGCTTGATTGAGGCTTGACTCATGTTGAGAAAAGTGTTCAGATGAAGATTTTAACGGTGAAAATGTATTTGGAAAAATTGAGATACCGTATTTTTGAATAGTGACGTATATGAATAGTACCGTATACGTGAATAGTGATGTATACATGAATAGTACCGTAGAGATGAACAGTACCGTATGTATGAATAGTTAAGAAATATTTGATAAGTAAAAGATGAAATCAATAAATGGCGTGTCTGGTTAACTACTTGGCTTTGAACCATTTTATTAATATTTGTATGGATTCCCTATTCTAGGTGTGCCTTAGAGTCTTGTTGAGGATCCTACATCAGAGGAGGCTTGGTAACTCGGTTATTGGGTAGGCCATCTATACAGCTTTGAGAGGTAAGCTCTATGTTTATGGGGTTCGCTCCTACTTTGTGTTCCGCCATAGTGTACGGACTGTGGTCAGGTTGCATGATATGTATGAGATATATGATATAGATGCATTCATATAGAGCCATATGATGATGTGATATGATATGTTTTGATGTGTTAAATTTGATATGTTTTGATGTGTTTAATTTGATATGTTTTGATGTGTTTACTTTGATATCTTTTGATGTGTTTACTTTGATATGTTTCGATATGATTTCTGTAATGATTTCTGGACATTGATTTGTTTATGCACTGATGTCCGCTTGGGGTCCTCCCTTGGGACTGACTGTGTATATATCTGTTATATGTTGAGTTCCGCTTGGGGTCCTCCCTTGGGAACCTGTGCGCTGATTTTCGCTTGGGGTCCTCCTTTGGGATTGATTGTGTACACTCTGTTATGTGATGATCTTTGGCCATTGATCCTATGTGCACTGATGTCTGCTTGGGGTCATCCCTTTGGACTAATAGTGTACATCTCTGATATGTTTTTGGTTCCGCTTGGGGTCCTCTCTGGGAACATGTACGTTGATTTCTGCTTGGGGTCATCCCTTGGGAATGACTACGTACATCTCTGATATGATATGCTTTGTTCTGATGTGATTATTATGATGATTTTTGTATATGATATTTGTTACGTGCGTTGATTTTCGCTTGGGGTAATCCCTTGGGAATGACTGCGTACGTCTCTGATAAGATTTATGTATATGCTTTGTTTAGTTAAGATATTTGATTATATGATATGTTATATGAGATATGTTCAGTATAGTATGATATATGATGTTTTGTATATTATGTATCTGACTGTCATGCAGGAAGTGAGCCCAGGGTATGGAGAGTTCTCTATAAACCTGAAGCTTACTAGAGATTCGTCTCTAACCCCGTTTGAGGATATGATTTCATGAACACAGTTAATTGAAGAGCCCTTATGGGACAAGGACACTACCCGTGGCTAGAGGTACCAGTGTGAGGATATGGAGTTCTGGGTAGCCTGAGGCTACTATTTATTATAGATATTATTTTGGGAGAACATGTACTGTTGTATAGTGTCCTATTCATTTGGTGATCATGATGTCTGATCCTTTATTTTGTATCTGGCCTGTATATGTTTTGTACATGTCTTTCAGTTGGATGCATGTACATTTGAGTATTCAGGCATGTTGATATGATGATGTAGTATTCAGTTTATGTTTGTGTTGGATTGCATGATGTTAGACATTGTGGCACGGAGCCAAGTTATGCATGCGCCCATGGATGGGTATATGATCCTATATAGATATCTGGTATGTCTGAAAGTATATCCTGTATAAATTATCTATCAGCGTACCTTGAGAGTGGGATTTGCAAATCCCAGTTGTCCGATTTACAGAGGTTACTCTGTCCGATTTTTGTCTCCGTCAAATAAGAATTAAATTAGAAGAAGTATGCGATGTGATATGTCATGTGAAAAAGGATTAAAGAAAAAGAAAAAGTTAGCTCGTATTTTCGTAAGTTAAGTCTTCCGCTGTTTCTGTTTGTATCATATGTATGTTAATTGAACCGGCTCGAGACGGGGATGTTACATTTATGGTATTAGAGCAGTTGCTCTAGGGAGTTACATGATATATGGCATAAGATATTTGAAGTTGGAAGTTCTTGAGTGTTTTCTTGGAGTGCTGTATAATGCATGTGTGATCACTGAGTGTGAGCGTAGCTAACTCATTCCTTAGTGTAATATATGCAGAGATATGGTTCCTCCAAGTAGGACTCGTAGGACATTTAATAATGATGATCCACCACCGGATCCTATGGTGACAGCTTTGACTGCACTGCAGCAGACTTTGGCTGCATCTTGGCAGCAGGAATTTAAATTAATGATTAAGGTGAATCAGGATATTTTGGAGGCCAATAGGTTGGCTAATCTTGAGATGAAGAGACTTATGTTTGTTGAGGTGCGTACAAATGCACCGGCCATTTTCATGAGTTATATGAATCGGATCTTTAAAGCCTATCTGAATCAGTTTGTGGTTGTCTTTATTGATGACATACTAATATATCCAAATAGCAAAGAAGAGCATTCTGAGCATTTGAAAGTTGTTTTGCAGATTCTGAGAGAGCATCAGTTGTATGCTAAACCGTTAAAGTGTGATTTTTGGCTTTCTGAGAAACAATTTCTGGGTCATGTCATCTCGTCTGAAGGCGTGGCAGTGCCCGAGTAAGATTGAAGCAGTGTTAGATTGGGAATGTCCTAAAAATATTACAAAGATCGGGAATTTTTTTGGTTTGGCTGGATATAATAGGCGTTATATTGAGGGATTTTCACTGATGGTACTACCTTTAACGCAGTTAACCGTAAAGGGAACCCATTTGTGTGGACCGAAGAATGTGAAGTGAGTTTTCAGGAATTAAAAAGGAAGTTAAGTAACACTCCGGTATTAATTTTGCTTGATCTTGCAGGTAAATTTGAAATATATTGTAATGTTTCTAAGTTAGGATTAGGCTGTGTATTGATGCAGCAACGTTAGATGGTTGATTATGTTTTTCGGCAGTTAAAGCTGCATGAAGAGAATCATTCAACACATGATCTTGAGTTGGCGGCCTTAGTGTTCGCATTGAAAATCTGGCGACACTTTCTATACGGTGCCGATTTTGTTGTCTACAGTGACCACAAAAGTTTAAAGTATATGTTTGATTAGAAATAGTTTAATATAAGGCAAAGCCAATGGGTGAAATTTCTAAAATATAATGATTTTGAATTGTAATATCACCCAGGTAAAGCCAATGTGGTAGCCGATGCCTTAAGTAAGAAGGCGGTCTGTATGGCTAATTTGATGATTTCAGAGTATGATTTGATTAAAAAGTTTAGAGATTTCAACACTCCTGCCAGTTCAGAGGATAATACATATTTGTTGACTTCTGTTGTAGTACTGAACTCGTTAATAGAGCGGATTAAAAAGGCTCAATTATTTGATAAAAGAGTTCAGTCTATGAAAGAAAATGATTTTGTATTCACTGATAAGCTTGGTGTTAAGTATAATAAGATCGAATCATTGTTCCGAAATGTCAGATAGTGGATGAGGTGTTAACTGAGGCCCATATGGGTAAGTACACTATCCATCCTATTGCTACCAAGATGTATCAGGCCATGAAACCAAATTTCTGGTGGTCTGGTATGAAGAAAGATATTGCTCAGTTTATGAATAAGTGTTTGATATGTTGTATATGTGCATTCATTCACATTCATATAAATATTATATGATTTTTGATGTTATGATGATGCAATGATGATGTATGTTATGAGAATCCTGGCCAGTGACTTTGGTATGTAGACTGCCTTTGGCTTTGACTCTGGGAGTTATTTTCATACTACAGTTTGTGTTGATTGCCTATGGCTTGACTCTGGGAGTCACACTAGACATGTGAGACATGTCAGTTAGCTATTCTTGGGGAGAGCTCTTGAATAGTTAACCAGAGTATTAGTTATGATGTTATGTTTTGCATTTGGTATGTATCAAGGAGATTCCTTGTGTAATTCATAGAGTGCAGTTTCTCTGGCCCGTAGAATTTGTAAATTGTATTATTAGTGTAAGGACTGATATACAATGAAATTGTAAATTGTATTATCAGTGGAAAGACCGGTGTACAATGAAATTGTAAATTGTATTATCAGTGCAAGGACTGATGTACAATAAATTGTGAATTATATTATCAGTAGAAAGACTGATACATTGATGTTTCAGTGGAATTATATTTTCAGTAAGAAGATGGATATAATAAGTAAGTCCAGTATATGCTAAACAATTCATGTTTAGACCAAAAATAATAAGTTTAGAAGTTTTACGATTTTGCGTGCAAACAGTGCACAGTTAGTAATTCACAGTGCATTTCGTTAAAAACGGTGCAGAAACCCAACTCTGAATTGTTAATACTGTTCCTTAGGGAATAAAAGTGAACTTAAATGAGCTCGGAGAAATAAAATGACGAATATAAGTTTGAGAATGAGAAGCCCTATGGATTACTGCAGCCCTTGAATATTCCGGAATGGAAGTGGGATAGTATTTCTATGGATTTTGTAGTAGCATTGCCGAGAACTCAGGCAGGTTTTGATTTTATATGGTTGTGGTAGACAGATTGATTAAGTCTGCACATTTAATTCCAGTCAAGATGAGTTTCTCTACTGAGCAATTGGCTCGATTATATGTAAAAAAGATTGTGAAACATAAACCCCTTGAATTTTATGAAAGGAATCATGTGTTTATTAGTTTGCCTCCGACTACAGGAGTTGGGCGTGCTCTCGGGGTGAGTAAGTTGAGTCCTAGGTTCATAGGGCCCTACCAGATAATAAAGAGGGTCAGACTTGTGGCGTATCAGTTTGTCTGACCTCCACATTTGTCAAATTTGCATAGTATTTTTCACGTGAGTCAGCTTCGTAGATAGGTATCTAATGCGTCCCACATTGTCCAGCAGGACGATATTGAGGTGAAGAAAGATTTGAAATTTGTTGTGGGACTACTGAAGCTTCTGGCTCGCGATGAGAAAGTATTGAGAAACAGGGTTAATTTCATGATCAAGGTACAATGGGAAGGTTTAACTTCTGAAGACGCTACTTGGGAGCGAGAGAATGATATTCTCCAACGTTATCCTGAGTTTGACGTCAGGTATGTGTTATGTCTTATGTTTGATTTTGTGGGCAAAATTCTTAAAAGGTGGGGTAAATATAATAGCCCTCACTAGTAGTTGTGGATTTAATGTTGAAGAATAATTAGAAGTAAAAGAAATAGTCACCTTTGGTGAAAAAAGAGTTAAAATGACAGTTAAGGGATAAAAATGCGGGTAAACAAAGTTACCCAAAAAGTGAAAGTAAAGTTAAAAATATGATTAGAAAAATATTCTAGTCCATTGGGTAAAGTTTGGTAATGACTGGAGGTGTGTAGTTAGATAAACCTTTACCCAGTTGAATTTAACTTGACCTATATAAGTGAAATTTCTAAAAAACTTACGATTCATTCTTATTTCTCCTCGCGGACGACAGTGGCGGAGAGAAGGAAAATGGAAGTTTGAAATTAAATCTTCCTCATCTAAGATTTTGGATTTCATGGATAATGGGGATTTTGATGGAGCTTGAAGCCATGGGAGCTTGAAGTAAGCCTTCCTCTTCGTTCTAGGTAAGTTTATGTTGATAAATCCTGGTTTTCTTTGAGTTTTGAGGAAGATTGAATTTAGGTTTTTATTTTGAAAGTTTGGTTTGATTGAGCATGTTAGAGCTTGATTGAGGCTTGACTCATGTTGAGAAAAGTGTTCAGATGAAGATTTTAACGGTGAAAATGTATTTGGAAAAATTGAGATACCGTATTTTTGAATAGTGACGTATATGAATAGTACCGTATACGTGAATAGTGATGTATACATGAATAGTACCGTAGAGATGAACAGTACCGTATGTATGAATAGTTAAGAAATATTTGATAAGTAAAAGATGAAATCAATAAATGGCGTGTCTGGTTAACTACTTGGCTTTGAACCATTTTATTAATATTTGTATGGATTCCCTATTCTAGGTGTGCCTTAGAGTCTTGTTGAGGATCCTACATCAGAGGAGGCTTGGTAACTCGGTTATTGGGTAGGCCATCTATACAGCTTTGAGAGGTAAGCTCTATGTTTATGGGGTTCGCTCCTACTTTGTGTTCCGCCATAGTGTACGGACTGTGGTCAGGTTGCATGATATGTATGAGATATATGATATAGATGCATTCATATAGAGCCATATGATGATGTGATATGATATGTTTTGATGTGTTAAATTTGATATGTTTTGATGTGTTTAATTTGATATGTTTTGATGTGTTTACTTTGATATCTTTTGATGTGTTTACTTTGATATGTTTCGATATGATTTCTGTAATGATTTCTGGACATTGATTTGTTTATGCACTGATGTCCGCTTGGGGTCCTCCCTTGGGACTGACTGTGTATATATCTGTTATATGTTGAGTTCCGTTTGGGGTCCTCCCTTGGGAACCTGTGCACTGATTTTCGCTTGGGGTCCTCCTTTGGGATTGATTGTGTACACTCTGTTATGTGATGATCTTTGGCCATTGATCCTATGTGCACTGATGTCTGCTTGGGGTCATCCCTCTAGACTGATAGTGTACATCTCTGATATGTTTTTGGTTCCGCTTGGGGTCCTCTCTGGGAACATGTACGTTGATTTCTGCTTGGGGTCATCCCTTGGGAATGACTACGTACATCTCTGATATGATATGCTTTGTTCTGATGTGATTATTGTGATGATTTTTGTATATGATATTTGTTACGTGCGTTGATTTTCGCTTGGGGTAATCCCTTGGGAATGACTGTGTACGTCTCTGATAAGATTTATGTATATGCTTTGTTTAGTTAAGATATTTGATTATATGATATGTTATATGAGATATGTTCAGTATAGTATGATATATGATGTTTTGTATATTATGTATCTGACTGTCATGCAGGAAGTGAGCCCAGGGTATGGAGAGTTCTCTATAAACCTGAAGCTTACTAGAGATTCGTCTCTAACCCCGTTAGGGGATATGATTTCAGGAACACAGTTAATTGAAGAGCCCTTATGGGACAAGGAAACTACCCGTGGCTAGAGGTACTAGTATGAGGATATGGAGTTCTGGGTAGCCGGAGGCTACTATTTATTATAGATATTATTTTGGGAGAACATGTACTGTTGTATAGTGTTCTATTCATTTGGTGATCATGATGTCTGATCCTTTATTTTGTATGTAGCATGTATATGTTTTGTACATGTCTTTCAGTTGGATGCATGTACATTTGAGTATTCAGGCATGTTGATATGATGATGTAGTATTTAGTTTATGCTTATGTGTTGGATTGCATGATGTTAGACCTAGTGGCACGAAGCCAAGTTATGCATGCGCCCATGGATGGGTATATGATCCTATATGGATATCTGGTATGTCTGAAAGTATATACTGTATAAATTGTCTTTCGGGATACCTTGAGAGTGGGATTTGCAAATCCCCAGTTGTCCGATTTACAGAGGTTACTCTGTCCGATTTTTGTCTCCGTCAAATAAGAATTAAATTATAAGAAGTATGCAATGTGTTATGTCATGTGAAAAAGGATTAAAGAAAAAGAAAAAGTTAGCTCGTATTTTCGTAAGTTAAGTATTCCGCTGTTTCTGTTTGTATCATATGTATGCTAATTGGACCAGCTCGAGACGGGAGTGAGGCTGGAGCATATTAATTTTTTCCTTCAACTAGGGTCAAATCATTAAGCCATGAATCAATCTTTTTATTGGTTGAATGACCGGGTCTAGTTCTCAAACCTTGGATAAACTTGATAGTCATATTTATTGTTGTTAAAATCTCGATTTATCACTACGATTTTACGCTTTTACGATTTTTTTTCAACAAAACAATTTTACTAATATTCCAAACGCTTTTACGATTTTCTTACATTACGATTTTACGTTTTGTGATTTTTTAATCTCCTTCCGATTTTATTTAAGATCTCGATTATAACAATATTGGTCATATTCATTGAGTATATCTGTCCACGATGTCAGACGAAATTTTATATCAAATAAAGCTTTTAAGTCTGAAAAATATTTTCAATATTAAGGATTTACCAATCACTCGGCATAATTTTTATTAAATTTGAAAAAAACAATTATTTATACTATTTTTATCTTTATGATTCTTTTTCTTCGTATCTTTTTCACGCAACCTCACCTTTCTCACCTTCAAACTAATCTAATCAGATAAGATAATAAGGTGAAAGACAAAGTTGTAATCTTGGTGAAACCTCGCGTGCCACCTCCATGATGGAGGTTTGATACAATTTCTAGTCGATCATTTCCGTGTTCTGCAGACTCGAAAGATAATTCTATATTTCATGTGTATGATGATTATAATCTTGCACAAATGTATTTCCTTTTTATTTAAATAATATTTCTTTTTTGTAATAATAAAATTTTGTTTAGACAAGAGTTGAATTTAGACTATTGAAGCTATTTATAGAGTGATGAGATGACGCTTTCTTCTTGGTTGATTCTTTTCTTTTCTTTTTTTGTATATGTACAATGATGGGATTAAAGTTTGAATCTATGATTTACCCAAATCCTACACCACTAAATCAATTGCTTCCTTGGCTAATCCTTTGAGGTTCTCTAAAAGGATTTTTATAAATGTCTAGTTGAACGTAAAGGTGAATATGAGCGTCTCTAGAGATGAGTTGCATCGTGAAGGCACTATGATCATTTATTTACTTTTCCACAAGATAATCTCTTCGTTAATTCTTAATAAAAAATGTAAACATAACAAATTTAAAGTTATTTAAATTGTTTCATCTGACCTATCTCACTATTGTAAAAGTAAAGACTATAGCTGCACCTAACATCTGGAACACGATCAAAGTCGCCCTGAAGAAATACAGCTCAATAGTTGCAGGACGACAGATAAACAAGATAAAATCATAACCCAATTTTAATCCTTAACACTCTCTCACTTTTAAGCTGTTATTTTCAGGTATTTATGGCATTTGACATGAACCAAAGTTGAGCAAATACTTGGGTATCCAAGTAGACAAAACATATGCAGATCCAAAGTATTTTCACCAGTTGTTCAAAATGTGAGGAAAACTACAAGGGTTGAAATCTCATTTAGTTTCGCGAACTAATAATAGACTTATAGTTCTCAACTCTGCTTTACAGTTAATTTAAGTGCTTCTTGTCACGTTTTCTTTTGCCACAAAAGTATTAAACACATTGATTCCTAAACTAGCAACATCCAGTATGACTATTAAGAGATACAGCAGTGTTAGTCTCACATAACAATATTTGCATATTCGGAGTTACTTAACAATCGTTTTTCTTTTCAATTAATCCCTTCTATAAAGGAATTAATGGGGGAAACTATATTTAATTGTGGCACATATGAAATGGACGTCAAATGAATTTGGATAACAGATTATAGTGGCACTGAAATCATCACCCACAAAATATTACTTCTAATAGCTTATTTGTAAGGTGTCAGTTCTCACAAATCACAATCAACAAACTGGAAACTGAAGGCTCTTTAAGTGATTGCATACCCACCGCTCGTGGTCGTGGAAATTTCCTAAGATCTCAATCTCCAAATTTGGAGCAACCGAAATGTTTGACGTGGTTAGCGCAACCGAAATCAATTTTAATGCTTTTCTAAATAATTTATGAAGAAAATAAGAAGAAAATAAAATTGCAAACGACATTTTTAAGAAAATTTATCCAATCGTAACGTGAAGTTCTCTCTCATTCTTATTCTCTCTCCTTATTTAGGGTTGGCAAAATGGGTCAATCCGACTCAACCCAGAAAAAACAAACCGGGTTAGAGTTGGCTCGAAAAATAAACGAGTCAGAAAACTCAACCCAACGCGACCCGAGTCGGGTTAGGATTGGCTCGCGGGTTGGCTCGAAAAAATGAAAAATAAAATAAAATTTCATTGATGCTATAACTTCTAATTTTTTTTCCTAAATTATTAATTCATTCAATACAAAGACATTATACAGATAAACCAAAGAAATTTTTTTATTTGGACTTGGACTTGTTGACAGTTGGCACCACATTCACACTGTCACACATACTATAAAAAAGGTTTTTAATACACGGTTTTGGACTTATTGACAGCTGCAGGATATTTTTGTTGGGATTTTTGGAATTGGATTTTTAGGTTTTAGCTTTCCACTTTACCTTCGTTAATTTTTATACTTTTATATTAAAAAAAAACCAAGCCAACCCGTTTGACCCGTGGATTAGCTCAATTTTTTTCGAGCTGAAATGAGTCAGACTGACTCAAGTTACTAACTCATTTTTCCTAACCCAACCCAACTCATTTTAACTGAGTTACGAGCCAACCCGCTCAATTTTGCCAAGCCTATCCTTATCACCTCTAAATCAATGATCCTGGAGGAAATCTAGGGGCAGGGAAAAATTGGGAATGAATTGCCTCACATGTTATTTATAGAATAAGGTTTATATTTACAAAGTTTACAAGTTTAAACAAAAAAAATTATAAATTTGTAAACAATATAATCATCGTCTTATTTATCATGTAAGATGATTGTTATCATTCATGGTCAAATAAACAGAGAAAAATATATTAGGATAGAAAATAATAAAATCATCAATTCATCACCATTGATACCATCATAAATAGCTATGGCATATGACCTAGTCATGTTGAAAAACCCACACCAGAATTTCTGCCAACATTGTATATGTGGCAAGGAAATCCAGTAATTTTCGAAAAAGCAAGACAATGTATGTTATCATAGACATGGTCCAAGTAGGCATTATCTTCCAGAAGCAACCCAATGAGTTTAAATTTCACTCATCATCGTCATAACATAACATCATAGCCAAATCCAACCACTTATGCTCACTCAGTATATTTTCTTTAATTAAAGAGAAAAAGAAAAGGAAAAAGAAAGATACATAGCTGAATAATGAAGAGAGAGATGGGTGGTTCTAACTTCTAATTAAGATTGGGAAGCTCGGTGTTTCTGAATCTTCTTCTCAAGCTCATCCTTTTTGGCGCCAACAACCCTCTCAATCTCTTTCCCTTTCTTCACCAACACGAATGTCGGCATCGCCTGCACCTCAAACTCCTTCGCCACATCCTATTGTTCGTTTCCCCCATAAATCAAACATTGTCAGTTAAATAATAATAATAATAAAAATAAAATAAACAAAATAATTCAGATAATCAGATTGAGTTAGAGAGAGAGAGAGAGAAAGGAATATGACAGATAATTCGTCGACGTCGATCTTGATGAATTCAACATCGGTGAAGTTTTCGGCCATGGCGTGAATTGCTGGCTCTATGAATTTGCATGGTCCACACCACGAAGCAGAGAAATCTATAACAACCTAAGGAAAAGGAGAGAGAAAAAAAGACTCAGATCTCCACCACATCATAAACAAAAGGGGGAAAATTGAGATCCGATGAGAGAGAGAGAGAGAGATGGCGATTACGAGGTTAGAGGAGTCCTTGATGTCGTTGAAGTGAAGCTGCCAGCGCGCCGAAGAGTGGAAGGTTTCGACGCGAGAATTCTCCGCCGAAGACGACGCCGCGTGTGCGTCGCCGCCGCCGCCACCAAAGATGGAAGAGAGAAAAGCCCCCATTGCTTTTGTTTAATGGTATTTGCTATGCTGGACTTACACACTACGCATTCTTTATATATTCTCAACATGTTGATTCCACATAATCATCCATACTTTCTACCTTTTTTTTTTCTTTATAAATATAATAGGGGTTTGTATGTATCATATTACATGACACAAAAAATTTTCTACACACAATATTTCGTGGGGCTTACATTTTTTGAAGCAAAACAAAAAAAACTAAGGCATGCAAAACAAATCTCTATAACATTACATAATCAATTTTCCTACAACATAACTCTTATAAAATTCAATATAATATAGGGTTTATTATTTGGGAAATAATTATCTCATGTTGCATGAGATAATTATCTCATGCAACAGAGACAAAATAATGGAGTCCATTATTTTTTTTTTCTTTTTTTGAAAAAATAGTAGACCCCACAATTTTATCTATGTTGCATTAGATAATCTCTTATTATTTATGCTTTATTTTCCTTCGGCAAATAAATTTAAAGAATCATAATCATATAAAAATGGGTGAAAATATTATATGTGAAGAATCATAACTAATCAATGATATAAGATTTATTGTTAGATGTCTAGTAGTTGGATAAATAATTGGGAAAACTTCATCAATGCCCCTGTAGTTTTCTTCAGAATCATTTATGCTCCTGTGATTTTTTTTTATCACATATGCCTCTGTGATTTGTAAAAGGGTATGTTTTTTATCACATATGCTCCTGTGATTTTTTATCTTTTACAAAGCACAGGGGCATATGTGATAAAAAAAATCGCAGGGGCATAGGTGATTATGAATCAAATCATAGGAGCATTGGTGAACTTTTCCCTAAATAATTTTATCATTATTTTTTATGTTATAGGATATAAATTTATTTTTTACATATAGGTTAAAGTATATTGGACCCATATTTTCTCTTTCTCTTTCTTTTCCCACATAAATCGCATGGTCTCCACACATTTTTATTTGTGTAGGAGATAAATTTATGAGAAAAAAAAAAATTTACACCCCCTTCGATTTCCTTGTTAATATGAGTCCCACAGATAACTTTTTCTAATATAGGAGCCTCATATGACTTTTGTCTCAATGGCATAAGAAGGCTCATCTTGTATAACATGAGAACATTGAGAAATATAAAACCCTAAATTTATCTCCTATAAAATAAGAAAGAGTAGATCCTATAATATAATTATACATTGCTGGCTTGCTATGCCTTGTTTTAGTTTCACATCAAATAAAGGGTTTGATGTTTGTAGGAGATATTAGTCTCACATAGTTTTTTATATATATATATATATATATATATATATATATATATATATATATATATATATATATATATGACATAATTTTATTTCTACTTGAGTATTTTTGAATTAAATGTGTATAAATAGAATCCAATGACATAAGAATAGAGGATTCTTTTTATATATAAATTTTAAGAATTTGGCTTTTTTTAAATTAGAACCATACTTTAGAAAATAAATTCGAATTTATAATCATTGAGTAAAAAAACTAAAAATTGAGATTATGATCAAGGATTGAAGATAATTTATATGCCAACTATAAAAGAGGAAATAGAAGAATCACAATTATCCAAATATAAAATCCAAAAAACATAAACACATCTTGACGTTCAATGGCATGATGACCAGTGAACCAGACACAGGGTGTTTACATTCCCAATTTCCCATCTCAATAGAGGATGGTAAAATTAAAATGAAGTGGGAAATTTACACTGTTTAGATCCCTGTTACAATTCTTGGTATAGAGCTACCAAGAATCACCCCAGAAAACCGACTCACAGAAACGGAAAACATAAAGAACAACACCAGAAATTTATACTTGGTTCAGAAATTCTTTATAAAAGAATTTCCTACATCCAAGTTGGCCAGTGAGGGTCAAACGCCCTGTAGCATGCACTCTTATTCAGAAACAGATAATAGGTACAAAGAGTTCAAGATACTAAACTTGTAACTCTACCAATACAGCATATACAAGGCATATAACAGAGAAAGAAAAATAGAACTACAAAGATACATCACATGTACACTATCACAGTACATATAAAAACAAGAACTTGCAAACTAAAGACGTGTAAAGGAAAGATTTCACCAATCAGGCATCCAGCTCCACCTAAACCGTGGATTACTCCATGGGAGCTCACAACCTCTTCTGCAACCAAGAAAAGCTCCACGATGCAACACCTCCTCACCAACGTTTGCAAGAATCTCCAGAAAGTAAACCGATCAAACTATGTATCTTTGTAATAGGAACAACTTTCTCAACAGCCTTGAGATGAGATTCACAAGTTTTCACACTCAAATCGTCCTCACAGGTTTTGACACAAACCCTAAGTTTCCCCTTTTTTGTTCAGAGAAAAAGAAAATGAACCGAGAGAGAGAGAGAGAGAGAAAGAACTCAAGGAATCACAAAATGAATGCCACGTTATCCCTGAAAAATCTGAGCCTCAGCGTTAAATGAAAGCATAGGTATTATAATATCAACCAATTTCAACTTAACCAAAAACGGCAGCGTATTTGTAATGCAGCTGATATAAAAAATATCAATATATATGGGCCTTACCAATAAACACAGTAGGATATATTTTAGGCCCAATAGCAAACAAACAGGTACCAACATGATTTAGAAAATACAGTTTAACAAATCTCCACCTATTTACTAAACATACAACAGAACACAGTGCACACCAGAGTTTTCTGACGTTTAACCCAAGGCCTATGCTATGCATGCAATTTAGGGAGGTTTTATTTTTAGCAAATTTAGAGCCTCCCTAAATTTACTAAGAGGAACAGTCTTAGTCAAAATATCTGCAGGATTAATTTCAGTTGGTATTTTATTCACACTAACCTGACCATTACTAATTATTTCCCTTATGAAATGCAACCTAACATCTATATGCTTGGTCCTTTCATGGTATGCACCATTTTTGGACAGGTGTATGGCAGATTGAGAATCAGAAAATACCTTAGGAGGGTCCTTACCTAGACCCAACTCAGAGACAATTCCATGTAGCCACATTGCCTCCTTGACAGCTTCTGTGAGAGCCACATAATCTGCTTCAGTTGTGGAGAGTGCCACAATGTGTTGCAAGCTTGCTTTCCAGCTCACCACATTTCCTCCCACACAGAAAACAAAACCAGTTAGAGATCTTCTTTTGTCAAGATCAGCAGCATAGTCAGAATCACAATACCCAGTAATATCACAATTAACTGAGTTTTGAGCAGTATAATGAATGCAGCAATCAACAGAGCCACTAAGGTATCTAAGCAACCATTTCACAGCATTCCAATGTTCCTTAGATGGTTTACTCATGTATCTACTTACTACACTAACACTATAAGCAATATCAAGCCTAGATCCTATCATGGCATACATTAGGCATCCAACAGCATTAGAATATGGAATATTGCACATAAAAGAAGCCTCATCCGAGGCTAACTCACCATCTACAGCCTTTAACCTGAAGTGACCAGCAAGGGGAACACTTACAGGTTTGGCCAGGTACATGTCAAAGGTCTTTAAGACCTTTTTCACATACTCAGATTGAGAGAGTCAATATCCTCTCATCTCTTTTTCTTGTAATGTCAATGCCAAGTATCCTTTTGGCTGGACCAAGGAACTTCATCTCAAATTCCTTTTTCAACAATGATTTCAGATTATTAATTTCATTTATGTCCTTAGATGCAATTAACATGTCATCAACATAAATCAACAAGTAGATAAAACAGTCATCATGCAGTTGTTTAAAGTACACACAATGATCAAAACTACTCCTATTAAAGCCTTTGGACAAAACAAAGTCATCGAATCTCTTATACCACTGCCTAGGGGCTTGTTTTAACCCATAAATGGACCTTTTCAAAAGGCACACTTTGTTCTCAGCCCCTTTTTTATAAACCCTTCGGGTTGCTCCATGAATATGAGCTCTTCAAGGCTGCCATGCAAGAAGGCAGTCTTGACATCCAATTGTTCCAATTCTAAATCATGAATTGCAACAACTGAAAGTATGAGCCTAATTGAAACATGTTTCACAACAGGGGAGAATATTTCATTGTAATCAACCCCCTCAACTTGTGAAAAACCCTTAGCAACAACCCTTGCCTTAAACCTGGCAGCTTCAACACCTGGGATTTATGGCTTCCTTTTAAAAATCCATTTGCATCCAATCACCTTCTTGTTCTTTGGATGCTCCACCAAAACCCAAGTCTTATTTTTCTCAAGAGACTCCATCTCTTCCTTCATGGCTTTTAGCCAATGAATTTTAGAATCCAGCTTCATAGCCTCTTGGTATGAGCTGGGTTCATTAAACTCCAGCACATCTCCAACTTGGAGTGCAAATGCTATGACATCTGCATGTGCAAAACGACTTGGAGGTCTTATATTCCTCCTAGTCCTATCTCTGGATAGCAAATAATCCTCTAGATTATCTCTATCCAGTTCCACATCATGCTCCTCAATGGGAATGTCATTCCCATCATCTTGAACTTCAGCAACAGTGTGTTGTTGTTCATTTTCAGCCACATTAGGTTGCTGCCCAGTGTTGTTGGGCAGCTCCACCTCCAACTCAACAGTCCTAGGAGGATGCTCTTTGTCACTCAGTTCGGATATGTCTTTATAGAATGTGTTTTCTTCGAAAATCACATCTCTACTTATGACACACTTCCTTTCAGCTATGAGCCATAGCTTATATCCCTTAACACCTGAAGGATAACCAACAAAGACAGATTTAACAACTCTAGGACTCAACTTATCTTGTTTTACATGCATGTATGCAAGACAACCAAATGGTTTTAAGTGTCCTAGACTTGGTGGCTTACTAGACCAAAGCTCCATAGGGGTTTTAAGACCTATAACTGTGGATGGGCTCCTATTTATAAGGTAACAGGCTGTGGAAACAGCCTCAGCCCAAAAAGATTTAGGGAGACCAGATTCAGCCAGCATACATCTGACCTTATTTAGGATGGTTCTATTCATCCTTTCAGCCACCCCATTTTGTTGGGGTGTTTCAGCACAAGTTATGTGCCTCTTAATACCATGCTCATTGCAAAAATAAAAAAATTGATTATTGCAAAACTCAAGCCCATTATCAGTCCTTAGGACCTTGACTTTCTTATCAGTTTCATTCTCTACAAGGGTCTTCCAATTCTTGAAGTTATCAAAGGCTTGATCTTTTTGCTTCAAGAACATGATCCATACTCTTCTAGAATATGAATCCACAATAGAAAGGAAGTAATGGCAACCAGAGAGAGAAGGGGGAACATTAGGAGATCCCCACAAATCAGAGTGTATGTAATCAAGGACTGATTTAGAAAAATTTGAAGAACTAGGAAAGGGTAACTTGTGTGTTTTCCCTAAAATGCAATTTTCACAGAAATCAACACAAGTTACTTTCTTAGGACTTAAAATACCTTGTTTACATAACTCAGACAGACCCTGGTTGCTGATATGACCCATTCTCTTATGCCAGAGAACAGATTCATCATCCTTGGCTGCTGTTATACAACTTTCAGATGAAACAGCATGGCCCTGTAATATGTACAGGCCATTAATTAACCTCCCTTCCATTAGAATCTCACTACCCTTAAGAACAGTGAGTGAACCTTGCTCACTCTTGAATAACAGCCCACTTGAGTCAAGCATACCTAGAGAAATTAAATTTCTCCTCAAGTCAGGGACATACCTCACTTCTTTGAGGATTTTATGGCTGCCATCAGCCATTAGAAACTTGACAGCCCCAATCCCTTCTATTTGACAGATCTGGTCATTCCCCATAAGGACCTTTCCACCCTTTTGGAACCTTAAACCAGCAAGCCACTCCTTCCTAGGAGTCATGTGAAAAGTGCAACCTGAATCCATAACCCATTCAGCCTCAAAGCCCTTATTAGACACCATAAGGACTTCAGCACCCTCACACCCACTAAGTAAATTTGCATACTCAGTTTTAGTTGCTGCCTTTTCAGCTCCCTTATTATTTTCAGGGCAATTCTTCTTGATATGCCCTTCTTTATGACACAACCAGCAGGTAAGTTTACCTTTTGGCTTCTCCTTATTTTTATTACCTTGTGTGTTCTGGTTAGGTTGGGATACATTATTGTTTCCCTTCCATTTATTTTTAAATTTCCCTTTCTTGTTCCATTTACCCTTCACAACCAGCCCCTCAGCATGAGACTTTTTATGGGAGAGTATTTCAACCTCCCTTGCTTTCAAAGCTTCAGTTATCTCATCTAAGTCCATTCCCCCTTTGCTATATTTTATAGCATCTTTTACACCCCTATAAGAATCTGGAACAGAATTCAAGAGGATCAAAATTTGATCCTCATTTGAGGCAGTTGCCCCAGCATTATCCAGATCTAAGGTGAGTTTGTTAAACTCATCAAGATTGTCCTCCAGGCACTTAGAAGGATCCATCTTGAAGGAAAAGAATTTCTCCTTCAAAAACATCTTGTTTGGGGCAGATTTAGTTTGATAGAGAGCCTTAAGCTTTTCCCAGAGCTCTCTAGGATTAGTTATCTTACAAACACGCCTAAGGACACTATCAGACAGATTTACAACAATTAGACTATGAGCTAAAGCCATTAAGTCTTTTAGTTTCTTAGGTGTCAGGGAATTAGGAAGATCCTTTTCAGGACCAACAACATCCTCACACTTCTGTTGGACCAAGACAGCCATCATCTTGATCTTCCACATGTTAAAGTCACCCCTCCCATCAAACTTCTCCACCTCAACCTTGGTGATACCCATCCTCTTCAGCTTCCAACAACAGATAGCACGAGGACCAGAGGGAAAAAGACAGAGAACACGGAACAGAAACAGATACTGACCAGAAGAAAAAAGGAACCAAGAACCTAAGCTCTTGATACCACTTGTTACAATTCTTGGTATAGAGCTACCAAGAATCACCCCAGAAAACCGACTCACAGAAACGGAAAACATAAAGAACAACACCAGAAATTTATACTTGGTTCAGAAATTCTTTATAAAAGAATTTCCTACATCCAAGTTGGCCAGTGAGGGTCAAACGCCCTCTAGCATGCACTCTTATTCAGAAACAGATAATAGGTACAAAGAGTTCAAGATACTAAACTTGTAACTCTACCAATACAGCATATACAAGGCATATAACAGAGAAAGAAAAATAGAACTACAAAGATACATCACATGTACACTATCACAGTACATATAAAAACAAGAACTTGCAAACTAAAGACGTGTAAAGGAAAGATTTCACCAATCATGCATCCAGCTCCACCTAAACCGTGGATTACTTCATGGGAGCTCACAACCTCTTCTGCAACCAAGAAAAGCTCCACGATGCAACACCTCCTCACCAACGTTTGCAAGAATCTCCAGAAAGTAAACCGATCAAACTATGTATCTTTGTAATAGGAACAACTTTCTCAACAGCCTTGAGATGAGATTCACAAGTTTTCACACTCAAATCGTCCTCACAGGTTTTGACACAAACCCTAAGTTTCCCCTTTTTTGTTCAGAGAAAAAGAAAATGAACCGAGAGAGAGAGAGAGAGAGAGAAAGAACTCAAGGAATCACAAAATGAATGCCACGTTATCCCTGAAAAATCTGAGCCTCAGCGTTAAATGAAAGCATAGGTATTATAATATCAACCAATTTCAACTTAACCAAAAACGGCAGCGTATTTGTAATGCAGCTGATATAACAAATATCAATATATGTGGGCCTTACCAATAAACACAGTAGGATATATTTTAGGCCCAATAGCAAACAAACAGGTACCAACATGATTTAGAAAATACAGTTTAACAATCCCCTTTCCACTTATGCCTCTCAACTAGTTCAAAACTTGATTGTTCATACCTTGGTTGAAATTGAGTATGATATTCTTCCATGTTATATAATTCATCAGTGATTTTTAATTTTCCTTTTTTAATGTTGAGCACTAGTAGTCAATCGAATCGACCAATTGTTCAAAATATACCATTTTTTTAACATTTTAGATTTAATATAGGTGGCCAGAAGCCGTAGAGCTATATATATATATATATATATATATATATATATATATATATATATATATATATATATATATATATAGCCTGGAAAAAGGAAAAAGAAAAATCTAAGGGAGCGTTTAGCATAGGAGAATTTTTTTTATTCGAGAATCTCGATTTTCAAAAATATAATTTTTTACATTCAGTTTACGATAATATCCAAAAATTAAAAATTTAAAAAAATTTAGTTTCCCGAAAATCCTGAAAAATATCGCGTACCAAACGTCCTCTAAAAAAAATACCGTGTATTTTTTTCATTGACAAATACGCAAATTTGAGAACCCTTATGTGCTTTCATCATTCTGATACAACATTTTAAGGCTTGTGTTGCTCGAATCTCTATTAGTTTGTGAGTGGATCGCATCTATGAAGTACCGATACTTTAAAAATTTTAACGTGTCGTATCCGATTTTTTTCGACACTCCGACACTTCTCGATACTCCAATATTCTTTGCAAAGACTCAAAAAATGTTCAAATGTTACGTTACGTTGCATTTTGAGTTCCAACTATTAGATTTGTTAAATTACGATTACGATTTTATTGAGTTTAATATAAACATTTGGGATATATTATGTTTCTTTGCAAAATTGATGGGTATTATAAGTTTAGCTTTATTTTTTTGTTAAATTATTGAATACTAAATATAATATACATTATATAAATTAAAAACATTATATAATATCAAAACGTGTCTTAACGTGTCAAAATTTAACATTTTTTAGAATTAACGTGTCAGAATATCATGTCGTGTCGTATCTCGTGTTGATGTCGGTGCACCGCATATATAAATTTTGGTTAAATTAGTCCTAATACCTTTTAGAAAAACTCCAACTAGATTTACATTTTAATGATCAAATCTATAGAAGTTTAAAGTTTTTTAATTGGGTTGCTTTATTTATTTAACCTATTATTGTATATTATAGCATAAGTTACAATCTCTGATATTAATATTACTTGTAATTTTAACTAAGCTTGTATGAATTAGCCAAATATTATTTTATTTTAATATGTTAAAAACAAATAATTAAAAATTTCAATATCTGTAAGTTTTTTTTATATATTTTTAGAAATGTTCATATAAGTCCTTATATTTTAAAATCATGTTACTTGGTCCTTGTAAGGGTGCTCTAATAACACGTGGGATTCAATTAAAATTTTTGAAACTATAAAAACTTAATTATAAACTTTTTAATATAAAAGAATCTCTTTAAATTTCTTCAAAAAAATATATAGATATACCGTGTAATTCAACGATAAATTTTAAGTAACAAATGTGTGTAACTTATTTAGAGAGACCAAGATAAACTAACGAATACTCATTGCTTAGTGAAGATCTAAATAAATAACTTGGACGAGAAGTATTTAGATCAAACCATGCCAAAAAATAAATAAATTATATAATCAGTTTGGTTTTTTATTTTTTTATTTATTCCTCTGTGCTACTATTTTTGTCATGTACCTTATAGCTTTGTTTATACGTGTTCCAACAAACCTTTTTAGTCCTTTTCTCTGTTTGATATGTTGTATGTAAGCATACTTTTATTTCCAACTTGATTTGTCCTTCATGTTTTTTTTTATTAACACTTAATTAAATATTCCGTTTCATCTCTTCATTTTCTTTTGTCCCATCCTTTCTCCCATTTCCACTTTCATTTTTTTATTGCACGAGATTAAAAAAAAAAAGCTAGGAGTGCAATTATAGAAAATATTTCAAGGATATCAGGACTGGAGAAAAACTGTTGTAGTGTTGTAGATAGATAGTTCATTAAAAAAATAAATTAATATTAAAAAAAATTAGGTGAATTTTTTTTTAATCCTTTTTAATTAAAAAAATATCGAATTCAATGCTTTCGGTATATCAAAAATTTTCTCCGGGACTGGGCCACACAGTCCCAGAACCCAACCTTTTTAAAGGCCTGGCGGGCACATTGAAAATGATGGATTCCATTGTCTTTTCGTTCACGAATTGGCTAATAAAATGTTCCAAAAGTTAGGTACTATTCTATTTATTGTTCACGAGTCATGAGTTGTCACATCCCAGTACACGAAAAATGGGTAAATAAATATTGCATAAAATAACCACTTTAATGAGAATAACGTGTCAGATTGTGAATGAATAATGATAGTGGATCCTCTTATATATAAAAAAATATCACGTCATCATTTTATTTGATTACAACCAAATCATTCATGATGAAATAAGAGGAAAATGTACAATTTTTAAATAAATAATTGTGATCAAATAATATGATCACATAATCACTTTTTCAGATAACAAAATCCACTTCCATGAATAACAGTGCTGCTGCTAATTATTAAGTCGTTCATTACCTTAGAACTATATACATAACTTAAATTTAACATTTACATCTAATTTTAATCGCTTATTAATATATTACAACAATTATATGCAACTGAAATTAATATATATATAACGGAAAATTAATATATATATATATACAATTATGATTTTCATTTAATGATTAGGTTTTTTTATATTGATTTTCCATGAAAAAAGAACATTATCTTTTGTGAAATAATTCAGAGTGCAAAATGAAAGTCAAACAATTAAAGAGAAAAATGAGATATTGTAAGTTGGAAAGGAGCAAGTGCTGTTCTCAAAGAAAGCAAAAAGAAAATGGCTGTCCCTTTCTCTCTCTTGCCCACCCTGCCCGGTTGCCTACTTTCACATTTCAAGCCTGCCCGTTGTTGAAAAACTTTCTCTTTCACATGCAATAATCTCCCACTGATTCTCTCCTCAACCTACAGCCCCTTTGGACTGAATTTCAGAACTGGGTTTTTGTTGCTTTTAGTCATTTACTTATGTTCTTGTGTTGATCCTTTTGTTGTTTTCATTGAAATCTATGATATTGTTCTTTTGGTTCAATTTATGATGTTGGGTTTCAAAGTCTTCAATTATTGGAGGTGAGGTTGCTTGAAGTGGCTTTTTATTTTTATTTATTTATTTTTCATGAAGTTTGAAACTTTGGGGAACTTTTGAGTATGGAAACTTCTTGGTAAGAGTTTGTGGAAGATGGGGTTTAAGAATAATGCAATTCAGGCAGGGAGTTTGGATGTGGGAAAGTCAAAGGGAAGGATGGAGAAGGATAGTGATGAAAAGAAGATTGGATGTTGCGGTAAATTCAGTTTAATTGGGAGCTGCATACCTTCAAGATCAAAGGTTGATAACTCCATAAGTGGCACTAGTGCTCACAGTGGTAATTTTCTTTCCTTATATGTCCTATTTCTTTAGTTTCAGGAAATAATTTCTATTTAACATTAATTTTTAGGTGGAAAGTTTTTTTTTTTCTTTTTTATCTTTACTTCTTTTGGTTCTATCCATACCTTTTTATCTTTGAGCAGCTAATTTTAGCTTTAAGGAACAATACAAATTCAGAGTTAAAGTGATTTATTGACTTTTACTCCTACGGAAGTTGGAGGTCTACCTTTTTTTTTTGGGCAAACAATTAAGTTTCAAAATAATGATTTGTTGTGCATTACCAGTGGAGAGCTACATAATCTTTTTGTAAGCATTAGTAGTAGTGCTATCTCCATTTGATCTTACCCAAATGGCAGAGGAAGGTGTCTAATTGTTATTACAATTATAATAGCAACTTGGGAAAGTGGTAATTGTGGGATGGAATTTCAGTAGTGTCATAACTTCATAGCTTCAATTCCTAAACCAGAAAAGTATAAAGAAAAAAAGATTTTTGTTGATTCATCCTAATAAGAAAGAACATATTATGGTTCAAAGCATAGTATTTACATTTAGAGGTCATTATTGAATCATATAAAATAATGAAAACTTAACCCTTGTTTTTCTTTGAACTGCCATGGACAAATTCTTTATGCTGTAGTACCACTCTGTTTGATTGTACTTAGTTACTGTACAGTATTACTGACCCCGTAATGAAGCTGAATAAAGTGTAGCATGTAAGGATCACGTCATGTAATAGTGTTTATTAATTCTTAAATCCTGAATATATGTGATGATACTAAGAAGTGATAATTGAGTTTAACTATGGCTTTTTTAATCAGTGGAAAAAACACCTGCACGTGAGAAAAGCAAAAAGGAAGCAAGTGCTCCTCCAGAGTCCTCTACAACTACTAGTAATGCAGAAAGTATCCCTTCCACTCCAAAAGTAAGTGAGGAGTTGAAGGTTTCTTCTCGTTTGAGAAAATTCACATTCAATGAGCTTAAGTCGGCAACTAGGAATTTCAGACCAGAGAGTCTTCTTGGCGAGGGAGGGTTTGGTTGTGTCTTCAAGGGTTGGATTGAGGAGAATGGAACTGCACCTGTGAAACCGGGTACTGGGCTTACCGTTGCAGTCAAGACCCTCAACCACGATGGACTTCAGGGTCACAAAGAGTGGCTTGTACGAAACTTATATATCCTTCTTCTCAACTTTTTTCCTTCTATGAATTTTTTTCTTTCTTTTTACAATCCCTCTTTGTTAACATTCACAGTTTTATTTTCCCTTCCCAGGCTGAGTTAAATATTCTCGGTGATCTTGTCCATCAAAATCTGGTTAAATTGGTTGGTTTCTGTATTGAAGATCACCAAAGATTGTTGGTTTATGAGTTTATGCCCCGTGGAAGTTTGGAGAACCATCTCTTCAGAAGTATTCTACAAACCTGTTTTATTTCTATTGCATGTCTTTACTACTGCTTGTTTATATCTGTAGTCGCTTGTAATTGCAGTAAATTTGGATGTTCTTGACACACATATTAAATCAAAATTTGTCACACTACACTCGAGATAAAGTTTGGGTGAAAATGAGCTTGATCATTACTGAAGTTACTACTTTCCATAAGACAAACATTAATGCTGCGTTCCTATTCACTACAGTATTTGATTCACAACTAATTCTTGGAATCGTAGATTGCTAGTTAATTCATAGGCTTTCATGCTTGAAGAAAACAAAAACAAGAACAAAATGATTCTCTTCCTATAAGGCATTATTCTTTCTGCTTAGCACCATGCTTTTAGAATTTTGTATGCATAAGGAAGTTTATTGTTTTCTGGTAAAAACCATGAATCGTGCAGAAGGGTCCTTGCCTCTTCCGTGGTCTATCAGAATGAAAATTGCACTTGGTGCTGCAAAAGGTCTTAATTTTCTCCATGAAGAAGCTCAAAGGCCCATAATCTATCGCGATTTCAAGACATCTAATATTCTACTAGATGCGGTATGTGAGTTAACTAGGCAAAAGGTTTTTTAATTATTTGCTATTCATCCTCCTACTTAAAATCATAAAAGCAAAATTATTTTTAGGAATACAATGCGAAGCTCTCTGATTTTGGTCTTGCCAAAGATGCTCCTGAAGGGGAAAAGACACACATATCAACAAGAGTTATGGGAACATATGGTTATGCAGCTCCCGAGTATGTGATGACTGGTGAGTTTTGATCCTTTTTTATTTCTTTTTGAATGTTAATTTGTGTTTCATGAACTTTAGACTTAACTACGTGATTCAGGCTCTAGATTGCTAATGGTATCTGGGATTGTTTATATTATTGGTCTCTAGGTCTTGTGATATTATGGAACCAAATGTTTAACTTGCTGCTTTTGTTGCATTAATATTAGATATAAGCTAAATTCCTTTTTGTTATAATTCTTTGACCTTTTATAAATGTAAGTTTTTTTTTTTTTTTTTTTCCATTACAAATTTAAGATTTTGTTTGCTTGTAAAGAGTTCAAATAATAAATGTTAAATATTTGCAAATTGCTTTATATGCATTTGTCCTTTCATCTACTAGATTGTTCTGTTAATTACTCACCTAGTTTTACTAGTTAGAAGAACTGTTTGTTATAAAATAAATCAGAAGTAAATGATCCTGTTAAAGGATGGAATATTAGGAATTATGAAAATATTAATGAGGGTTTTGCATCTCTACAGTGTAGGTGCATCTCTGAATAATAATTGTAAAATACTCTGCATTACGAATAAACTCATGAATGGCTGCTGCTTTAAATGAAAATTGGGTTAAATATGGATTTGTTCTTTATACTTTGATATTATTCTTTGATTTCTAAGCTGTTCACTGTTTACGTATATCTGGATATTGTTTGAGATATCATTATGGATTTAATGACAAAGAAATAACCATAATAAATAACTATTATACATAATGAATCATTATACTAGACATCTTTTAAATGCTAAAGAAAGAAACAGTTCCTGTTCCCAATCTCCATTTTCCAGCATAAGCCATACAAAAGATTGGGATATCTACTTCTGTAATCCATAACAAACAAAATTAAAAATATTATGTTGACTGCTAAATATAAAATAATTCATGTGTTTTCATCTAACAGCTCAAACTTTTGGGATAGTTAGTTTATGATATGATATGAAATTATCTATGACCATGTGAAATGCTAGCAAACATTTTTTTTAACACGCTCTTTAGTATTGGGTGAATTTCATATAGGTCTCACTAAAAAAACTTTGGCCTACTTGTGTGTTGCTACTTTCTAGCATTCCGTCTCTTCAAAATAAAAGTTGAATTTCAGCACAAGATAAATTGGACTGTGCATTGTATATGCTTCAAGTTTAAAGGGCTTTTGCATAAAGGGGAGTGTTAGATATAAAACCATTTGAGCCTTTACCCTACAACTTCAACTTCTGGGATTGTTTGGTTCATGACACTGACATTTGAAAGTTGGATATGCATCAACTACTTCAAATCATCAAGTATCAGAACCAAATACATGGTTCATCCTTAAAAGCAGGGAAAGGGAGCCATAGGACTTTTAAACTTTAAAAGTTGCATAAATTTAGATTATTAAATATGCTTTTTCTTCAATACATATTATAGATATTCCTTTTGAGTGCATGATCTGTATCTTCAAATCGAGCTGGGGATGAAATAAAATGTGAGAAAGCTCCATATGGTTTTGCTATAACAAGAAATTGTTTTTTCAATTGATATCCTTTTTTTGCTGTAACACTTGCGGTATTAGTTTTGACCTAAACTGCCAATTCTGATTAGGACATTTGACATCAAAAAGTGATGTCTATAGTTTCGGAGTAGTGCTACTTGAAATGCTCACTGGCAGGCGATCCATCGATAAGAATAGACCAAATGGGGAACACAATCTTGTGGAGTGGACAAGACCTCTACTTGTAGACCGGAGGAAATTCTTCCGAATAATTGATCCTCGCCTTGAAGGTCACTTCTCTGTTAAAGGGGCTCAGAAGGCTGCCCAGCTGGCTGCTCAATGCCTTTGCCGTGATCCGAAATCCAGACCTATGATGAGTGAAGTTGTTCAAGCTCTAAAGCCTTTGCAAAACCTCAAGGATATGGCTATCTCTTCTTATCACTTCCAGGTTGTGCGTGTAGATCGTACCATGTCCATGCCAAATTCTAAAAATGGTATGCAAACACAGTTAGCATCATCTTTATCGAGGAAGGGTCAACCTGTAAGGATCTTGTCTAGTCCAAATGGTCCACATGCTTCTCCTTATCATCATTATGTCAAGTCACCAAAACCTAGTGGATGAGAATCAAAGTCCACTCTCTTTAATTTGCTTTTCTATTCATTCAGTTCCCTCAACTTAGACTCATCAGCTGAACAGAAACTGTTGTGTTTTGAGAATTGCTTTAAAACTTGAGGAATCATTAAAGTTTTCTGTCATTATATTATCTCAAACAAGGTGGGGGAGCCGTAAGACAGTTTACTGTTATATCGTGACGACCTTGTTGATAGAAGGTGAAAAGAAAAGAAGCATACACAGCACAGCTTTCATGTGGGGAATTTGATATAGTGAAGTTGTTATACTTTCTCCACCTTTCCTTAGTCTTCCTTCTTTCCAGAGTGTATTTTTGTAAAGAAAACAGGTGGTGGTGTTAACTCATGTTTATTCATAGATATTTACATACTCATTCGTCAATATACTTTTCAGTAAATACTTACTAATGTAATTAAATGTTATACTTGTACGAGAAACATGCTTGATGCTAGAGTTTGGAATGACTTAAAAGTTCTGGACATTTTCTCTTTTGGTTATACGCAGGTTAATTTTGGTTTGTTAATTGAGTTGCTGCTTGTTCAGCAAAAGATCTTTGTTGCTTTGTAATATGGATTGTGTGTGTACTGAAATCAAGTAGTGATATTGTGTAACTCGTGTGTCATGTTGTCGAGACATAGAAATGCTTTTATGAAGTAATTGATAATAAATACGCCTTTGTCTTTTTGGAGTTAGATGTTTATTAACCAGGAGTGTTGGTTATCTTACCAGCATGGCAGCATGTTGCTTTATTGTAAGCTTGAGGCTAAGCCTTGCAGCAAAAGTCCCTAACAGTGTGTTTTGTAGGGAGGGGCTAGGAGGGATGGTCATGGTTGGCTCCTCAAATTCATTACACTTTTGTCTTTGACTATATTTAGAATTTAAAAAAAAAAAAAAAAAATATATATATATATATATATATAACAAATTCGTGTCCTTTCCCCAGTATTATTGTAATAAAATCAATAAGTATTGTACCTCGTTAATTAAGAAAAAATAGACTAAGATTTAATCACTTAAAAAAAGTGTGCTCAATTTAAATATATAAAAATGTACCAAATACTCCCCATCATCTTGAGAATATTCTGCAAGAGAAGAAGATCTTGCACGTCCTAGATCCTGAAGAGTATGATATACGAGATTTATATGAACAGGGAGCGTAAAGCAATTTCCCACTTTCCATTATAATAAAGTCAAGTAGCAATTATAACGATAACTGTTATTTCAACCCAAAACTTTAATTTTTAGGTGATAATTTTTTTAATGCTTTTATTTTGTTCTCTAACACACCTGCTCACGTAAGTTCATTGAGTTTGAAGCGTGGATATGACACAAGTCCATTTTTGGTATGTCTTGTGCTACACAAGCCCATTTTTATTTTTGGTCTATCTTGTGTTTTTTTCTTAATTCCACCTGAAAGTGGGGACGGTGAGGATCGAACTCGTGACCTCACTGAAGCTCTGATATCATGATAAGTGTCACTTCAACCCAAAATCTTAAGCCATAAGTTAATAGACTTTTTAACGCTTTTATTTTGTTCTCTAACAGAAACTGAAGATAAAAAAAGAGAGGGAAAAAAACAAAAATAAAAATGTTGTGCTAGCTTTCTGTTTGTTCTTCATGTTTTACAATTTTAAAGAGATTGAGGATATTCTAACTATCAACAATTCTTACTACTAACTTACTACCCATCACATCATCATTGGATCAAAGAGAGAGAATGTTAAAAAGTTTTTGAAGAGAGAGAAAATATTAATCTAATGGTGATTAGATAGGTAATAAGTTGGTAGTAAAAAATTTTAGTAGTGAGAATATCAAAATGTCTTTGTTATTTCGGCACCTGCAGTGCCACCTTCTGTTGGGCGTGTGTACACCTTGGATAGGCAATTTTGAGAGAGTAATATCTCAGTTGGGCGTGCGGCAGAGGTTCTGTCAATTGGCAACTGAACTTCCAAAGATTTGCTTGGGTCAGTAGTTCAAACCCTGTCTCAAGCACATTTTTGAAAAATCTTTGGGAGGTAGTCTTCGGGCCATACTCCGAGAACAAGGTGACCAGAGGAGATTGAATGGGGATACCTCCAGGTTATACCCAAAAAAATAAATATGATTTGTAATTACTTTGTTATAAAATCTTGAGAATATTATATTCTTAGCATTACAGCAATTTATACTTGGTTGTCAAAATAACAATTTGCCTCTAAGATTATGTGTATTTTAAACTTTTTCATTTTTTTTAAGACTTGAGCTGAGTACATTTTGCTGATCATATACTGCTAGTGGTTATCATTGTTTTGCATTATGATTTATGAATTAAGTTTTCTAATAATTTAAGGTTAAGGAGGATATATTCAGCTCTAATAATTTAAGGTTAAGGTGGATGTATATTTTTTTTGGGAAATTATACTCTTATGTTACATAAAATTCATCTCTTATGTTACACTCACATAAAAAGATGTGTCTCACTTTTTTTTCTTTTCTTAAAAATTGGTGGGCCCCCTTAATTTATCTCACAACATAAGATAACTTCTCTCCTATAACAACATGAGAGAAGTAAAGCCCTATTTTTTTATAGTTTATTACGATCTCTTGTTATTGTTTGACTCATTATTTTTTTAGGATAATGTGTTTGTTAATGTGGTTGCATCTGTGCAATATCGTGCCATGGCTGAGAAAGCAGCTGATGCCTTCTATAGGCTCAGCAACACGAGGGAACAAATCCAGTCATACGTTTTTGACGGTATGTAGAGTGATTGTTGTACATAATTCTGTTATAAAATTGCATTCATGGTTCCAGTTTGTGGAGCAATTACATTTTGTGTATTGTGTTATGGCATAATTGATTATGGATTGGTGTACTTCTTTAAAAGCTGATAATTTTTTGTATTTCTTCAGTTATCAGGGCCAGTGTGCCAAAGTTGGAGTTGGATGCTGCCTTTGAGCAGAAGAATGAGATAGCAAGAGCTGTCGAACAGGAGCTTGGAAAGGTGTTATTTAAATCTATAATCTCTTTTATTTGTGTTTATCTTTCTTCATGTACAAATATTACTCTTTCTAAATCATTAAAGCTTATCGTACTTGTTAATTATTTTAAGATTAATTAATCAAGTCAACCTTAATGTTTTAGGCCATGTCAACTTACGGGTATGAGATAGTCCAGACCCTCATTGTTGATATAGAGCCTGATCGTAATGTCAAGAGAGCTATGAACGAGATCAATGCAGGTAACCTCTTCTAGTGTCTCGTGAAAAAAAATGGTGTCAGTTTACTTTATCAATAACATGCATAAGTGTGTGCACATGCCGCTTTTAACTCTTTGTTTTCACTTTGGTCTGAATGCATCAGATGCTTCTATATATATAAGCAAGCATGTTTACAATATGTACTTGCTTTGTAGCTCTCTACTTTTACCTTCACTGTTTCAAATCAAAAGAATCATAGCTTCTATGATAATATAACTTTGGACTTATATATTTTTTTATTTCAATTTTGGCCCCAGATGTATTGTGGTACTAGCTAGTACTACATTGGGATAAACTAGTATATTTTCTGTCTTGTTCTTTAAATCCATTTTGTGATTGTAATTGTAATTTTGATTTATCATTGTGACCTCGATAGCTGCTAGACTGAGGATGGCTGCTACTGACAAAGCTGAAGCAGAGAAAATATTACAAATAAAGAAAGCTGAGGGAGAAGCAGAGTCCAAATATCTGTCAGGACTTGGAATAGCTCGCCAGCGTCAGGCCATTGTGGATGGACTAAGGGACAGTGTGCTTGCATTCTCTGAGAATGTACCTGGGACAACAGCTAAAGATGTCATGGATATGGTGCTTGTGACTCAATACTTTGACACAATAAAGGAGATTGGGGCATCTTCAAAGTCCTCATCTGTTTTCATACCACATGGCCCTGGTGCTGTGAAGGACATTGCTGTTCAGATCCGGGATGGTCTCCTTCAGGCCAATGCTTCCACAATCTAATAAATCAAGCCTTTCTGGAATAGTAAATAACACATAAGTTTTTTGTTTTTTGTTTTGGTTAAAATATTATGCTTTGTTTTTTAAGGGGAGCCTTAGTAGGTGTTGTCACCATCTGAACACGGAGTTATAGGTTCAAATCATGTCATCAGCCCTTGCAAATGCAAATTTAGACTATCTATAGACCCACATAATAAGTTTTACCTTTTCTTGGACCCTGCGCGTGCAAGACGTGAGCTTTATGGCATCATGTTGCTCTTTTTATTTTATATTATGCTTGGTTTTGTTTGAGGATTTGTGGTGAATTGGTGCTTAATATGGAGACTAATTGGATCATGAGAATGCTTATTTAACCTTAAATAGTTGCTTCTTCCCTCTTGTCATACCGTCGGAATGAGTAGCATAATTTCCAGTTTTATGTTCTAATTATTTATTTGCAATGTTTATCGTTAGTTGAGGACAATCATAAGACAAGTTGCATGTCAGTAACATAATTAAAAGGCTTTCCGTAAGAATTACTTCCTACTAGGTTTTTCTTAAGTCCGTGTTATCAATCTTAAACTGGATTATACAAGAGGATGTTTGCCTACGTGTTCGTTCGTGTTAAGCCGCATTAACCGTACTATGCCCTGAATCAGCTATCCGAGTTTTTTAGTTCAAGAAGGCTTCATGAATAGGAATTTCTTCAATAACCTGAAGGGTCAGGGAAGTATCACGTAATGGCTAAAGGAACTCCATCCGTGCTATTGCTTGAAGCACCGTAGCTGGTTCCTTGTTTCTTGGAAACCTCATTTGCATCTCTAACTTCTTCTAGTGTCTCCTCTTAACTTTTAACATTCGTCACGGTTTGATGATACCTCAATATTGGAATCACAATCCAGGTCAATGTGCTGGAAAGCCATTGTGTATTCTGAACTCGTACAACTTCAAGTATTCATGACATAATTGAAATTGAAAACAACTAAATAATTGTTTGATCTCGATAAATGTCAACCTACTTCTAAAGAAAACGACCATGAACTAAGTTCTATTTCTCTAGTTCAAAAAATAGTGCATGTAAGCAGTCAAAACGAAAACCCCGAATTAACGTGATAGTTATGCTTCCCAGAAGACATAAGCAAAGAGGAACTCTCTGCATACAAAATTTCGTGGTGCAAGATCAAAATCATCAATCTATTCAAGTTTTTAGGTGTATCTCA
Source organism: Gastrolobium bilobum (assembly GCF_033153095.1). Lineage (NCBI taxonomy): Eukaryota > Viridiplantae > Streptophyta > Magnoliopsida > Fabales > Fabaceae > Gastrolobium > Gastrolobium bilobum. Next base: position 421,883 of record NW_026898644.1, read on the forward strand.
ATGACATTTAGGTACATGTGTGATAAGTATGTCTATATATTTAGATGTTCAAATAGCATACCTCATAGCAACCAAACTGATTACTCAGTTAAGTGAAATTGAGTTAGGAAAGGAGCAATCGAAGGCCTCTTCCTAAAGACTTACACTGACACGATTACCTCAATCAAGGACAGGTAAAAATTAGACAAACTAGCAGCATTTAGAGGCTTCCTTAATGTGCACCACTAGGGTTAGCCTAGTGGTGTGGGGTGTGTGTGTAATGTAGGGTGTTGTGTTCAATTCCTTGTAACCTCTAAAAAAAAAAAAAGAGGCTTCCTTAATGTAGGGATGGAAAAGAAGGGATACAGGGTGGATGGCAGGTTTGACAGGAATAAGAAAAAGATCTAACCCAATTATGAATGTGGTTATCCAAAATGCAAACAACAGCTGACTACAAAGAAATTTAAAACACGAACAACCAAGTATTTAACGCCGATAGCATCCAAGACCTGAAAGGACACATGAATGTAAGGGGATATTGCGGAAAACAATCATCTTATCAGAAGATATGTGTGTAAGGGGAAATTGCGGAAAATAACCATCAAATCAGAAGGTATAAAATTTCGCAAGCCAAAACCTCAATAAAGAGTACCAATCCTCAGTTCAACAAAAAAGGCTTGCTGAGCTTGTAGTCATTTAAGAGTAACATTTGGTTTATAGAAAACCTATTTATTTTTACACGGTTGAATTGCTCAAATGCAAATAAAATACCAACTTCTTGCCCAAGAAGAGAACCAACTTTAAGAAAATAATTCAGTCTGACAGGCTTAATAAGTCCTAATGTCTACCTCAATGCTGTTGCCAGGATGGATCAAAATCTTAGGGTTTGAGAGCCAAAGCCAATCCAACCTTAGCACTCTTTTCAATGGCCCTGGTGTCAACCTCCCCAGAAATGGTAAAGAATGATTTGGGACGCCACTCATGCTGGATGAGAGCATTTGCCTTGCCAAAGTTGTTGACACGAGCCTTCAATGTGGTCAATGGATCCAATGCATGCCGACTTCCAAGGGTGAGGGTGTTCTCATTAGTCGAGAATCTGTGAGTCACCTCAGCACCAACAGCAGTGCTAGTCAAGGGGTTGACTACATGGTAATAAGAAGCATTCAGAGCATCACCTTTGTCATTCCTGCACACAAGAACTCGTCACATATAGAACATACAACCTCATACTATCAATCAGCACACGCACAGGGCTGAGGGATAGTTTGGACAGAATATGTAAACAGGCATATCTCAAGAGGAGAGGAGAAAAGAAAAGAGAGACACAGAGAGAGAGAGAGAACGGGGGGGACCAAAACAAAATGGAGCTTCAGAAGGTTCACTGATCGGCTCTACTGCCATGAACAAAAAAAATGTGTATGGCCTTTTCTCCAGGATTTTACAAGCAAAACAAGTTTGAGATTCATCATTCATTTTAAATAAGATTAATTTAAAAATTTCATAGGTCCCACGTGTAATGGCTAAGATTCAGGTTGGAGTGAAATAAATGCACAGTTAACTACAAACACTGCCTCAGAGAGGAGGAACAATTACTCACAGAGTCAGTGAGGCAATTAAGTCATCTTTGGTGAAGCTCAATCCAGCATTGGATTTTGTTAGCTCCCCAATTTTGGTATCAAAAGAAACATCAGCACCAAGAGCAAGAACATTAGTTCCTATAACACCAGAGAAGTTGACAATTGGATTTGCTGTCAACCCAATGCTGGTGTTAATTCCAGCATAGTCATGCAAGTACTGAACTTCCACCTGTTCCATAAAACAGACATCGCCAATTACTGACATGAAGGAACAGGATGCAAGAGCTCTAGGTTTTACACAGTTTTAATGAGGCTGTTTTCTCAAACTATGTAATTTACTCTACAGACACCTGGATTTCCTTTGTATTTTGAATGCTTATAATGCAAAATGGTTGAATATCTTACCTTTCCAGACCTTTGATCAGGAACTTTGAAGCTAAAAATAGCCTTCAAACCAGGAGCAGGCTCATTGACGGTAATAGTTGTGAAGAGCTGGAATGCACAAGCACAAGCATTAATCAACTTTAGTGAAATGATCATAGGACTATAGGAGTATAGAAGTCATGAATAGGTCAGAGTAACTCAAGAAAAAATCAAATTAATATAAACTGCAATGAGTATAAGATTTTGGTTTATATATGGTACTGTTCTTACATGTAAAAAAAGAGAGGTTAAGATGCTACAAGCAAACAAATCAAATTTCTCAATCAACAACCACCATATTCCATTTTGCATTGCTTATGCAAGAATTAAATATAAGCATAGTTGTATCCATATTTTAGTAAATCCAAAACTTCAATTGTGCAATATGCACACATGCACTGGACCACAATAGTCCCTTAGCCACCCACACTAAAATCTGATAAACCAACAAATGAATCTTCTGGTAAGACACCTTCCAAGGGTATTAAAATAAAGATCAAAATCAAAGTTGGTTTAATAAATCAGAAACAAGGCAGTATAGGTTTCAGTTGAAGCTTAAGAACAGAGATTAACAAATATCCTCGAAAAGGAATGTCAAACTTACATTAGAATCTGTATCTACTTTGATATCAGTAGTGATGTTGTTCTTCTTCAACTTGGTGTTAACATCAGCCACAAACAGTTCACCTTTCCTGGTTCCTGTTGATGTTATAGCCTGCAGTACAAGATAAAAACATAAGACATAAATTGCTAAACAGAGGTTAAAATGGTACTGAAATCATGGATGTCAATTTTATCAGATGGGTTACACAGGATCAGTTTAAGCATGTATAACTGCATCTGATATACTACCTTTCATCATGGGTAGTTAGATGATGCAGGTTACACTATACCTTTTTACTATACATATGCTACAACTTTCATACTACATATTACAAGTTAAAACATTAAATAGTATAGAAATTAAATCATGGCAGTATGCAGGGAAGAGTGGCTACAATCATAAATGCTATAGCAACAAAGCAGATCCCATAGTGACCGCTACAACAAAGATAGTGGCTGTAATGGAAAAAATAAGAAAATTTGTCAAACACACATGATTGATAATCCTAATAGTTTTAAAAGTTAAAATTTTAAACCATTAAGAAATGAACAATAAACAGAGTTTAAACTCAAATTTTAAGGAGAATTTATCAACTAACTTAGAAAAGTGCTATTAAAAAGTTAAAATGCAAATAACAAATGTCTAACAAGCATACGTAACTAAACTAAAAATGTAATATTTAAAAGAGACAGTGATGTCAATTATCAAAAAATGAATAGTTACATCAATCACCAAAAACAAAAAGACAGTAACGTAAATCATCAAAGGTAAAAAACCAGAACGGTGATGTCTTTTACTTTTTAACAACCTGTCTATGTGGACTTGGGTTGGAGGATAGAAAGACAACAGCATCAGAAAAAGATGGCAGTGTGTACAGAAAGATGAAGCTATAGAGGCTGCCGGCAAAATGGCAAAAAGCTGCAGGCAAAATGGCCAGAAGATACAAGCACGTGAAACTGAGGGTGCCTATTGCCAAAATGGTAGATGGCCCAAAGGGGAGGATAGTTGAGAGTAAAACAGAAAGGGGTCATGTGAATTAAACCAAAACCCAAACAAGGAGGCTCATTGGCTCTGCTGCATTGAAAACTTCAGAAAAACCCCAATCAAAACCTAGAAAACCTGATTTTTGCCGCAAAGTGCAGCACCCCAGAGCTAGAGCACTTGGGAGTGGATGGGCTCTTCTCCCCTCTAATGCAATAGCAGTATCTCTGGCCACTATTGATAAAGTATACACAAGCCTGATAACATACACAACCAGGCTCTGTGCACTTACATAAAAAAAACTAGATTAGGAAAATCCAATTCTGAAAAAGGTCAAAGCATAAATTAACTTCTAATTCATAGTACTTTATATAATCATGTAATTAGATTGCTACATCTAGAGTATTCCCACAAAGCAACTAAAAGAACATTTAGGAAAAGCGAAGCCTATAGAAAACTACAGTCCAACAATCAGTAAATGAGGAAACCAAAATATGACAGAAAGCAAAACTATCAGTAAAAGGTTAAGAAACCCAAAACAAAACAATAACCAAGGAATATGAATCATAATCTGTTTTCTCGTTTTTAAATAACAGGATCTGCTTATTTGGATTATCGTTTTTTCTTTATCCAAAACAAAATGCAGCTAAGAAAGCTTCCGGCTAAGAAGCTATTTTTCTATTATAATTAAGTAAAGCCAACATTTTGCAGTTGAAAGAAAACCCAGAAAACCAGAACATACATTGTTGTCATAATACATACCCAAAACAAATTTTGTTATTTTAAAAATTAATAAATTTTTTTTTTCTCGCAGTCAAGATATACATAAGAGAGCTTACGAATCTTCCAACAAAACCCTCGAGCTTACTTCAAGTGGCTCCTTGATTTTACCAACATTATAATACCCATGTCATGCATTGTGCTGCAAAAATTTAATAAAAATGGAAAAAAAATTAAAAAAAAAAAACTCACAACTCCAGTGGGTGAGTAGGTGGTGATGGTGAACTTCTGGTCACTGTGGTAGTCCTTGAACAGAAGATCTACAGCAAAAACAAAAAAACCCATAAAAATTTCTGTCAAGTTAAATAAAAGCCCACAAAAAAAAATTAAATTAAAAAATCCAACACCACAAGCATATATATATATATAGAGAGAGAGAGTACCCTTGGCTTTCTTGCCGATGTCAGAGTAGAGACCAGGACCCTTAGCCATTTGCTTGCTTCGGAGAAAATGGGGATCTCAAAGAAATCTTGTGAGATGAGCTCTGACCTGAATGAGTGAACACCCAAACAGTGCCTTTGTGCAGATAAATAAATACCTCAAACCCTAATTTCAGCTTTCTTTTCGGTGAGGTTTTTTACCTTCTTTTTTTTTTTTAATACATCTCACTTTTTTCTCAAGATACCTGAAAACAATATCCCCACCGTTCGATCTGGAAATGTTGTCGTTTGCCCATTTGGAATTTCCATTGAGTTTTAATTCTAGAAAAAAATATATGTAGGTCATTTTAACTCAGAGAAAAAAAAGTAGATCTTGGAGAGAGTGGACAAAAATAAAAATAAAAATGCGAGTCTCACTCTTTTATGAGAGTGAAATAACCAAAGTTGTTAAAATTGAAATCTTACGTAAAATTGGAAGTGGATTAAAAAATCGTAAAATGTAAAATCATAATGTAAAAATATTGTAAAAACATAAAAATGTTTGGAATATTAGTAAAATTATTTTGGTAAAAAAAAATCATAAAAATGTAAAATCATAGTGATAAATTAAGATTTTAACAACAATGAAAATGACACAAATTATATTATCTAAAATGATAAATAAATTTCTCAAAGAAAATAATTTCTCTTGTTAGAGAAAATAAAACTTTCTCTATTATTTTGGGGTTTAGAATAAAAGATAAAAAGTATTTTGGAAAAATTTATTACATAAGAGAAGGAGATGGAATATTATATCTATTTATTTTTATGCTTATTTTTACCTGCTTTTTTTTAATATTATAATATTAAAATTTTAATAAAAAAGAAAAAGTCTAACCATTTTACCCACTACCTCAGTGATGTATACGAGAAATTGCACCACTATCGGGTACAAAAGAAATGATAAGTTATGAGTCATGCAAGGAAATAAGAGATTTTCTATATTGAGATCTATGGAAATATTTTCTATAAGTTATCCTCCAGGATCACATAATGATTTGGTGTTCTTTCTCACAACACTAATTTTTTTTTTTTTTTTTTACCCTTGTTATTTTTCTTCTTTTTCAATTTTATCCTCTTATTTACACTCGGACCACAATAATTCCTCTCGAGATCTATGTGTTCACCATGGGTAGTAACTTTTACAGGCCAATCTATATGCATTGGGTTAAGAAAGCCGGCTTTTTGGCCTTTTTATCTTTTTGCCCTTCATTAATTAATTAATAATCATTTTATCCCTTATTCAAAATTATCTACCAATCTGCCTCTCTTTAATCTATTACCTTGAAAATTTAATCGATTAAATGGTCAAAACTGAAAAAAAAAATGGTTGACTTGAAGATTTGGCCTTTGTTGCATGTTGGGAGATTTAATCAAGTTAATCGATTAAATCTTCAAATCAACTATTTTTTCCAGTTTTGACCATTTAATCGATTAAATCTTCAAATTAATCGATTAAAGATGAGCAGATTAGTAGATAATTTTGAATAAGAGACAAAATAATTATTAATTAATTAATGAATAGTAAAAGAGTCAAAAAGCCTAAGAAAGCCTGTCCAAAACATAGAACATCTACGTAGTAATTTAAATATTTGAAAGAAGTTTACCGGAAAAAAAATATTTGAAAGAAATTGTTCACAATAAATACATCTCACCTTGATATTCTAGGAAATTAGGATATAGATGGTGTTATATACCAAATTGTAGCGACAATTCAAAATATTTTTTACATTTCATATAATGTCATTTGTATTTATTTTCGTGTGGTAACTTTCACAATATTAATAATTGGGTAATATTTCTCTCAAGTTGTATAAGAGAGAAATATTTTCCTACTCTCACATCAAGAAAGGAAAAAAAAATAATAATAGCTCAATTATCAATATGACTATGTAAGTGTGGAAAAATATTTCTCTCTTATGCAACTTGAGAGAAATATTACCCTTAATAATTCCCACTTATTTCATTTGCTCTAAGTTTGCTGGTTATGCTAAGAAACACTCTAGCGTATAATTGTACAATGCAAAATCCTAAGTTTGCTTCGGTTGAATTTACAGGAGCGTATAGTTCCCACCTTGAATGTCCATTTTCCATTAAAAAACTCATTATTGGGCTCATCGATTCTCTCTCCTCTCTCTCTCTCTCTTTTAAGTTTTGGCATCTATTTGGATGTTTTTTTTTTTTTAAACTTCTTTTCTCAGAAAAAGTTAAGTCAAACAAATTTTTATAAAAACTCTTATAATATGAAGAGACTTTTTTATAATGAAAATATAAAGCGAAAAGGTACTGTTTATTGTCGGCCCAATAAGCAAGTAAACTCACAAATCCGTAGAAGAATTATGGGTTCATAATCGGCCCAATAAGCAAGAGCTCAGATCCGATGTTCAAACCGTCCTAGGCCTGCTTATTTACAACATCCTCTATTTATATTAATATTATACTCTTAATTTTAATTATTTAAAAACATTTATAAAAATATAATGAAATATGAAAAATAATATTTAAAGATAATTTTAAATATATAAATATTTTAAGACATAATAAATATATTATATTTTTTAAAATATTATAATGGAGTTAATCTATATTAAAAAATAAATAAATAGAACAACAGTGAGGAGTAACTTAACACAGTGGCAAGAAGAAACAAATTCGCCAGGTGGATACTATGACTCTAATACAAAGTTGAAAGGTACTTGTAATGAAACAAGAGCTTGAGACTAAAAATTCAATACAATAATGTCACAAGAGACATGGGGAGCAAATAAAAACACAAAATATAGGTTTGGCAGTACCATGAACTCAATACAAGTATACAACCATAATGAGATACCATTATGGATACAAATACAATGACTCGAATATCCTGTTGAATTTATAGGGTTTTAAGTGTAGAAGGAGTAAATAAAATAAATAAAGACTCTAAATAATATTCTTTTATTGTATAATAATGTGAAAAGATGTGATACAAAAGCCAAGTACTAACTTTCTTTATATTAATACTAAACTTTAAATCTTAAAGCCAAGTATCTTTATCCCTACACATATATTTTATATAACTCCAAAATTTTCAATGTCAAAATTTATTCTAATCAGACAAAACTTACTCAAACAACAGCCAAAATCGCGTCTAAGAGTAGAAAACATCTTGTTATTGTATTTTTGGAACCAATATATCCCACAAACGAAAATGTGCTCTTCAAATCTACCCTTTAAAAATATCCCCATTTAGGGACAAGTAAATAAAAGAAGTAAATTTTTTAACTATTAACAACTCTAGCCTTTTTTTTTTGGTACATTGATTAACTCTTGCCTTTTAACTTATGCCACAAATGTACTTAAACAACATATATAGCACTATTGGTAGGGAGATTTTCTTACTAATGAATGAATAGTGTAAATTTACAACTATGTAAACTGTTATTTTACAGCAATGTTCGTAGCCATATATTTAACACAGCCCTTCATAATTCTAAGAGGAAGTAGAAGGCCAATTCCACCGGCAAGGCAATAAGCATTCCTAACAAGATCCTGTAGTTAAAAACAAGAACATCATATATAGAATCTTAAGCAAGATATATATAAAAAAAGTTATCAAACAGATGCTTTGGCATTAGTTACTAACCCAGTGCTTAAAATGGCTGGATGAACATTATATTCTTTGGCAAAAACAAAAGGAACGATTCCTTGGGGTAGTGCTGCCTGCCACATGCAAAATCATACTATATATGTACCTTTAAATGATCTGAAAAGTGTAGTAATATTAAAAAAGAAAAAGAAAAGATCACCTGAACAATTGCCACTTTTAACAATGTGTCTCTTAATCCAATGACAATGGAGGCTACAGCCATCAGGGCAGGTCCGAACACAAATTTTAGTCCTATTGCCACCATTGTTATCCTTGGCCCACATGCTATAATGCTGGACTGTGATGCCATAAATAAACCTGATAAATGTTGACCAAGAAATAGAAAAAAGACCTTTTAATCAAACTCTAGAATTTGATTGTTATTAATTTTCAGAAGTTCATAACAAGAAACCATATTGATCATTTCTTTTACCTAAGCTAAACATTGCCATACCAAGACCTCCATTGGACAATATTTCTATTGACTGATTAACCACTTCAGGAATATGTACCCCCCACCTGCAACAGGTTAATTAACCTTAGTTATCTCCTTAATTATGATCAGGAAATACATTAATCTCTTGGATTGACTTGAATGAGATGAACATGTTTAAGACTTGGTAGTGCCTCTGCAACCCTCTTGTGGACTCTCACCTGAACTGTATGCTTGACCAAATAATACCAATTAAAGTTGCAAAGGTATTAGGATTTCTGATTAGCTTCTTCCCCACTGTGACAAGAATGGGCAAGATCTTACATTTCCTTTTTGTTCTAGGTTCTGCATCTTCTTCTCCTTTTAATTGTACTTCACGAGCCGTATCAGTTTCTCCTTTAAACACACATCAAGAACTGAGATGTGAGAAAATAGAAATGACACCATTCTATTTCTGAATTCAATATATCTATCTATCTAACTATCTATGTTTTTTGGGCATCTAGATTTAGCAGAGGTGTTAGTTTTACTTATATGTTGCTGAAGAACTAGGATATAATTCATAAAACAAAATTGTGTTTCAGAGCAATAAATATTCAAGGAGCATATAACAGATTGTTAAAATATATATGTTGTGGCCCCACTTTAACTGTCTCAGATTACTTTATTTGGCTAAACAAGATTAATTGATCGAAAGTTATATATTATTACATAATTTAAAACTGAATATAGGGAATATCAAATGTCAAATGCATGATATCAAAGAAGAAATTGGAAAATGAAAATGAGGGATGTATCTAAATTGATATTTGACCAATTATAAATGCCTACCTGTGCCTTGTGATGGTTGTGAAGCAAGCCTGGTCTTGGCAGCATCAAGCTCATAAAGAAACAGTAACAAATTGTACCAGATCATACTCTGCAAGAAAATAACCTGTGCTAGGAAAACAACTGCTTTATCCTTATACATAGCCTTCACGAGTGGGATTCCCAGAATCAAAGTGTTAGGAAGTGTTGATAATGACAACCCAGTAATGATCCACTTTAAGCCTCCTCGGGCAGTGATCTTAGTGATTGCTATTAAGACTATATATGCAAGCAATTTCTGAACAAAGTCAGCATATATGAGTTTCAGGCTCATTTCATAGAGGTTGTTAGAAGAAATGGTTTGAAATGACAAAAGTGGGACTGAGAACTTTGCCACAAATTTGTTTATGCCTGAACATTGATCTGGTGTGAAGATCTTCCACCATTTCACAGAGACATAGGCTAGTATCATGGTCACATATAATGGGACAGTGCCTGTCACTACTTGATAGACATCTTCTAAGGAAATCATGATGGCTAGATGTTGGAAACTTTAGGATCACCTACAGCTTATCAAGGTATATCACATGCTTTTAAGGATGCTTAGTTTATTGTTGAAAATATTGTAGGACTAAGATAGAATAATTGGTTTAAGAAGCTTCTTCAGAGGCTTTCTTCTTTTCCCCCTTGAGCTGCAGGTTATTATACATTTGGAATTACTTTCTTTGTTTTTGCAACGTGTGTAAAGAACTTTGGGATACACCACCCCAAAAGCTAGCTCAAAGGGTGGGAGTGCCCAAGGCCTTATAAAGGTCATATTATTTTCCCATTCCAATCAATGTGGGACTATATATCTCGCCCCCTCACGCAAGAGCCCTTTGGGCTAGAAGCGTGGAATTGCACAGGCCCAATTTTTGGTTTACCTTTTGTGCTTTTTTATTTTATTTTAATTCCACTTTTTAAAGCGGGGGACAGTGAGGCTCTGATATCATGTAAAGAACCTTGGGATATACCACCCCAAAAGCTAGCTCAAAGGGTGAGAGTGCCCAAGGTCTTATAAACTCCACATTAGTTGCACATACAATCAATGTGGGACTATATATCTCAACATGCCCCCTCACACGAGAGCCCATTGAGCTTGAAGAGTGGACAATGCAACAGGCCCAGCCTACCTGTGCTAAGAAACGCCACAAGAGAAAGTGGGGGGCGGCGAGGCTCTGATACCATGTAAAGAACCTTGGGATACACCACCCCAAAAGTTAGCTCAAAGGGTGGAAGTGCCCAAGGTCTTATAAACTCCACATTAGTTACACATACAACCAATGTGAGACTATATATCTCAACAATGTGCGTTAAAGTCGTTTCATTATTCTCTTAAACTGTTAACATGCATATAAGTTATTTCCCTGTAAAATGAATCTGATGATATTTTGGTGAATATATCATGATTTGATAATTATGGGATCAAAAAGGAGCTTAATTATCAATTAATAAAGTGAGGGCAGTTAAGTCCACACGAGGTGAAAAGATATATTCCAAATTTGTACTTGCAATAGTCTTTTGGTACATAGGTTCTTTTGCAAAGCAGACCTAGACAAGACCTCTGCAAGCTAACCCATGCAAGCATTCAAAACCCTATAAGAACAGAAAATCATGATATAGTTCATTTCTTATTTATTAAAGTAAAAGAAAGTAAACTCTAGTGTCCTAACTTATGATGTACGGACACTGACACGACACGACACACCGACACGTTAATTTTTAAAAATGACATTTTTTGACACGTTAGGACACGTTTTGATATTAAATAATATTTTTAATATATATAATATAATTTATATCTAATACATATAACAGTCTATAATGAGTCATATAATCAATCAAATAGTCAAATTTTATAACATAAATATAAAAAAAATAAATTTCGTACATTGTTAATTTTTCATGTCAAATTTTATAACATAAAAAAATTGATTTATAAATGATTTTTTTTATTTTTAGTTAATAAAAAAACTAAAAAAAAAAAACGTGTCCGAGCGTTGACCACGTGACGGAAAAAGTTGACTGCGTGTCGAAAAAACGTGTCGGAGAGTTGACCACGTGTCCCAAAATGTTAACCGCGTGTCGAACGCATGTCAGAACGTGTCGGAGCGTGTCTGTGTCGGACACGTGTCCGACACGCACATTTTCAAAAAAAACCTGTGTCCGTGTATCAGAGGTCCTAACTGTCAGGCGGGCCTCAATCCGCCAACTCCTGCCGCTTTAAATAGTTAACCTGCCTCTAGTCAAATATTCACTTAACCTAAGCCTAATCTATATCAAGTGGGGTCACTCCATAAGAGTTGAGCCGGTGGGGTGAGAATATTTGTTCAATTTTTTAGTATTATTTTTAGGAGGAATTAAAATTCTTGATTCTGGATCCGCCTTGAATAAAATTGTCTTCCCTAAAAAATACATGTGGTTTATCAACAAAAAAATAATATTAGGTGGGTGAGAGGAAACTCATGACAAGGGATGATTATTAATAAGTTAAGTTATAAAACCATAGCAAATGGGTCTAACAAAAAATCTTAACTCAAAATCTTACAGTATTGAACTTATGAGTTATTTTCGTTATATAGTCTTTACTTAACTCCTTACTACCTAAATATGGAACTTCATTATATTTGAATAATCCAATTTTAACTTTTGTCTTTATTTTTTTTGAACAATCTCCATTCAAATACATGTACAAATCTTTCGATTTAGACATTAATTCTAAATTTAACTAGTGATCTTGAGTTTAAATTCACAATGTATTCAAAACTCGGTAAGAAGAGTTTTACCACCATTTTAGTCCTATCCAACTCAAATCGAATTAGTTAAGTAATCAATGAATCAATTAAAAAATAAATAAATTTTGACTTCAAAATTTTCCTAATGGAATGTGAGATTTCTTTTCCTTTTTCCGAAAAATAAAATAATTAAAACTTTTCAATACTGGCCGAAAGGAAGAATAAAAAAGTTAATTGCGAGTTAAGTAACGAAGGACTGATTTATGGACTGTGTGAAGAAGAATCCTTTCTAATTTTGGTCAAAAGTGTGAAAACAAGTGTTCCAACAGGGAATTTGCTTTTCAAAATGTGATTTATTTGCCATAAAAGACCCATCATCTCTTTCATGAGGTTGTCTTTGTAAGAGAATAAAAAACTCAATCCATCAGAGATATTCTTTTCTAATGATAGTCACAAAACTAATACGTTACGTTGGTGGTTGATCAAAATAATTTTGGCGAAACCTTTTCATTATTTCAAAGTGCACAAGCTGGTAAGTACATTTTTCTTTCAACAAACCCAGTTAGTGGTGCTGAGGGATTCTATTTAGTTGAGCGTAACAAACCAAAGGGCATTTATCAGAGACAAGAAAACTTATTGTCTACACAAAGTTTCTGACAGAAAATGCTTCTTAATAGCTACGCAACCTTCAAGTTGCAGGTTCATTACCGTTGCCAAATAAGTTTGAGTTAATTAATTAACCATATAAAGGAAGGAAAATAATTATCTCATATGCAACAAAGATAAAGTAGAGGGGTTCATATTATTTTTTCTTTTTTCTTTTTTGTTTACAAATGATAGAACCCACCATCTTGTCTCTGTTGCATGAGATAATTATCTCATGCAACATGAGATTAATAGATCCCATATATGAAAAAATGACTCTCATGTCACACAAGATAACTTCTCTTATATTGTAGACACAAAATATGTGAAAAATGACTCTCGTGTCACGTAAAATAATTTTTCTCATGTTATAGACACAAAATATGTGAGACCCACCTATTTTTTTTTAAATAAAAAATTTCAAGGAGGGCATCTTTTGATGAGTGTGTAAGAAATATGTTTTTTCTCATGTAACATGAGAAAAACATATATATATATATATATATATATATATATATATATATATATATATATGAAAAATATCTCTCTTGTCATAGTAGATAAAATTATTTTATGTAACCTTAAAATTACATTGTTTTGAGAGTTAAAGAAGAGTATTTTTGTAATTTTATTTATTTCTTTATTATATAAATTTTACCAAAACAGTCTTTATTAATTTCTCTAGCTCTCAAAACGGCGTAGTTTTAGAGTTGTAGGAGATAATTTTATCCCTGTAATAGGAAAAACGATAAACCCTTATATATATACATGTAATTCGTATTTTTCATATAAAATTATATAGAGACAAGTATTGCCATGGAACAAGGGAGCATGGAATACGAGAATTTCTTAAGTGCAACAGTTGTACTATGTTTAATTGTTTACAGTGCTACTTTCACTTATAATATGACACACATTTTACTTTTATCAAATCATTAATAAATAATTTATTTTAATATCTGAAAAGAAAGTGATTTGACAAAAGTAAAACACGTATCATATTATGAGTGTCAATAGCACTAAAAATTCAGTAAAATGATAGCACCGAAGAAATTCTCATAGAATACGAATATAGTTGCAATTACCTAGTTATCTCGAATATTAGTCTATTTCTACAAAGGAAATAATGTTTATTTATATAAATCCCTTATGTATCAAGCCGCAGTTTTTCTTTCTGCTAAAGTTAAAGTTTGTTTCAATTAATAACATACAGCCGTTATAGCAGAAGTGGAAGCTTTTGACTAGAGGTAATAGGCTGAGTCAGGCTAGGCTTCGATTTAAAAGTTGGACTTACGTAAAATATTTTAGATCTGATATGGTCTGTTAGTTTATGTAGGCTCAAATTATAAGTCTAATTTGGCCTATATTTAAAAAATAAAAGTCTTGTATTAGATCTGTTAATTAGTATGTTTAAGCGTATATAATAGTCCGGTCAACTAGATATTTCGGCCAGCCCAATAACACTGGCCTAACATTGGAGGCCCACGTCACCCCAGCTATACCACCCCCATCAGGCCTCCCATGATAGCATTGCCATCTCAGTGCTACCTATCAGACATTCTAACGTAAGACACCAAAATGTCATACTTGGAATGTCCCCCAATTTCCTTCCCCTGCATATCAGTCACTACAATGATGGCAGCTGTTGCAAAGTGCATTGTCCCTGCAAGCTGTTATGGCTCCCTCCCCCATACTCGTTGATTTAGCCCACTCTCCCACAAGGGCGAAGCCTAATCCTAACTATAAATATCCCCTACTTTCTCACTATAAACACACAATATTCACCATCTTCATGAGCTGTCAATATTAAGAGTCATTTTAGCCGCTAACACCCCCTATTGTTATATATAGCATATGGGAAATCTTTGCACAGCCTTGGTCTATATCATTACTGTCAAGGACACCCCTATAATGACTTACTTCACCCCTTGAGGGTACATACTTGATTCTCATACATCGCTAACAGTTCACTAGATATGGCCTTTCTATCTATCCTTTAAATAAACCTATTTTTCCTGGTGTTTTATATTAAAGAATTGCTCGCATCAATATTGGTTTTTTCTTTTCTTAATAAAATTAAGGATGTATCACTCTAATATATACTGGATAGGACACTAACAATATGCATAAGATTTCAAAGGATAATCAGATTCAGTCAGAAATAAACAACTTAATTACCCTAGCCCTTAGTATTAGGGGATCTTTATGGGGAGAAATTATAACCCCCCAAGAAAATTACCGACCAAGAGAAAATTTTAACTCATGCAATTGAAAACTGTGATAATTATTTGAAACTATTTCTTCAACCAATTGAGCATTGAGCTAACCCACAATTTAAGGATTTTTGTTCTTTTCTTGTTTTCGGCTTGTGTGTGTGAGAGAGGGAGGGACTTACCAATAATAATCAATATGTTTTATATGTACCACCCCGGTCAACCCAATTTTATAGGCTGATCCACAGAGGTTCAACTAAGGGTTTTTTTTTTCTAAAAAAAATGAGATTTTTAGACTCTCATCCTAAAAGGTCTTTCACTTCCTACCCAACTCATCTCATACATGTTTGAAGGTGTTGATATGTTTCTAGGATAAAAAATAGATTAAATGACGATAATATGGTTAAAATGCATAGTGTATATTATCAAATGCAAAAGACTTTCGAGTTTTCATGATTGGACAATATTTCGACTTAAAAATGTATTGGTTTCAAGTTTAAATTGTTAAATTTGAGCATTTGAGCAATGGGTAAGTTAGAAGAACTAAAGCGATAAAGGAAGATAAATGATTTAGTGTAAATCTCTCTGGAGATGTATTTTGGCCAATTTTTAGTATCCAATATGATTGATTTGGATCTCGTGTTCTCCATAAATGTTGTGGATCTCTCTTTTATCTTTTCAATGAGACCAAAATCATATAAATTGCACGAGTATAGCTCAAGTTGTACCCAAAATAAGAAATCATATTTTTGCTGTCAGAATTACCTTGCCATTTTGCTTAAACGAGCAAGCAAATGAGCGAGCTGGTTAATTCACCTCGCCAGAATGCTGGAACGAGCGAGCAAATGAGCTAGATAGTCAATTTACTTTTCCAGAATGCTCGAACGAGCAAGCAAATGAGTGAGCAACGTCGTAAATCGAGGCCATGGATATTTTCATTAAAAGGGAGCGACCTAAGGTTTTTCCATTCATTAATCTGCGGCCAGAGACGTCCAAGGGACCTAGGAGGCAAAAAAGCTCCATTCCAGACCTGAGGAGCGGAGGAGGAGATCGAAATTTCATCGTGGAGATCAACGACTAAGGGCCTGTTTGATTGTGTTCAGATTTTTTTGTTCTTAAAACTGTTTTGAAAAATAGTTATGGAAACAATTGTTTTCTATATTTTTTCTTTTTGAAAGTTAAAAACCAAAACAGAAAACAAAAACAACTCAGACATGTTCTCTAAATTTGATTCTAAAAACAAAAAAACAGTTATAGTTTTCAAAACATTTTTTACAAAACATGTGCTACCAAACGAGTTTTTTTAGTTTTTTTGTTCTAAAAACAAAAAAATTGTTTTTAAAAACAATAATCAAACAGAGCCTTTTTTTATGTTGTTCTTTAGTTTTCTTTCATCTATTGTTTTTGTTTCCATGTACATGTTAGGCTAATTTCTTTTATGTAGTTAGGGTGAGATGGAACCAATGAGTTCTTGAACACTATTTATGCTTTCTTGTAATTGATATTTATGATTTGAGTTATGCAATTAATCTGTTCACTGATGATTAGTTTTGTTTATGACTTCCGCACTTATAGATAAACACTAGAGTCTTGTATGTCAATAGGAATATTGGTGTCTTGATTCCGATTGATTAATTGCTATGATTTGTATGATCTATACATAGACTTATAAATTCTATTGCGTGAGATATTCTTGATCTTAATACTTGCTCTAGAAAAAGGCTATAAGAGATTAGGACTTTGGATAAAGTAAATGATTAAATCAACAAGGAATTGAGGGATTTAATTAGTTTAGAAAGAATCGTTGATAATCCAATCTTGAAAATTGATTGCATGAAAGGGTAAATTTGTTAAGAAAACATTGGAGAAATCGAATCCCTAGCTACGCTTTTGCATATTGATTTTAAACTCGTTGTTGTTTCGTTCTTGTTTGCATTCTTGTTCGTAGTTATTAATCTTGAAAATAAAAAATATTATTTTTAAATTCCGTTTTTATTAATTCAAAGTTGTATTCTCCAAAACTTACAAGATCAATCCAATTTTGGTTATATAAATAAGTTATTACTTGGTAAATCAATTCTTGTGGAAACGATATTTTACTCTTCTCGACAGATGCATTTGTCGAAATCGTAACAAATGTGCTATGTCAGACACAACAATAGGGCCTATTGGGTAAAATAATTATGGATTTTTCTCTCATCGCTAATATTTTCTCACTTATACTTATCCTCTTCAATAATTCAAGGAACATCTTGCTTCTATTACTTTTATGAGATATTAATCTGCAAAAATATATATTTAGTGTGCCCTAAACATCGTCCCACTCTCTCAATTTTTTTGAGACACACATAATGACTCGCTTTAATCTTTTTTTTTTTTTTGAATACCATAGCTCGCTTTAATCTATACCGTTGTCTTTAAGAAATCCGTTACAACGATATATACATCACTCTACCAAGTACCAACAAAAACTAACCTAAACGCTGGCGCCTTATCTACTTTGATGGTTGATTTGGTCTATGTAGCACCGATACGACACGCGACACGTGACACGACACGACACTCCGACACGTCAATCCTAAAAAATTATGGATTTCGACACGTTGGGACACGTTTTAATATTAAATAATATTTTTAATTTATATAGTGTATATTTCATTTAATATTTAATAATTTAACAAAAAAACGAAACTGAATTAATAATACCCATCAATACGTTATAAAGATGGAAGCTTTAATCAAAAAAAAAGAACTGGGATGAGAGAGAGATATAATATCAGATAGAGAGATCTAATCATATTAGAGAGAGATCAGAGAGAAGAAGATACAACAAGAGCGTGATAGGAATTGATAACAATGATGCTGAGATGATCTCTTATCTACTTAAGGGGAAAAAAGACAAAAAGATAAAATTGATATGATCATGTGGAAGCTTTATTAATATATTTTAACTTTTAAAAAAAATAATTTTTTTTAAAAAATTTAAAAAAAAATTACGAAAATGCCATTTGACCGTGTCGGACACGGTCAAATTCGCGTGTCGGAATGGTCAACGTGTTGGAAAAAGTCAACCGCGTGTCCGACACCGTGTCGGAGCGTGTCGGAGCGTGTCGCCGTGTCGGAGCGTGTCGGACCCGACTCTTCCTGTTTTTACAAGTGTCTGTGCTTCCTTGGATTTGGTACACATTGATTTGCCAATTCAAAGTTCAAACTTTTATATAATTTGCTTCTCTTTCATTGCTTATACTATATCTTTTAGTTGATATATTATACTTGCAACGTCTCTTTGATTCTCACCGAAAAAACGTTACTCGCATATTCTTTTAAGGGAAAATTTCAAAAATCCCCCTACAAGTTTCTTCAAAATTACTTAACCCCCTCCTCGAAATTTTTAATCATTTATCCCTCTACTTAAAATTTCTTTATCATTTATCCCTCCAATTTGATTTTCCATCCAAAATTTTGTTAATAAAGTTAACTTTTTTTTAAAAATACCAAAATTACCCTTAATAGAAAAAAGAAAAACATAATTTCCTCACAAACACAGTTTTAGATAAACTCACGTAAGCAAGACATGAATGTAAATCAACGATTGAATCCTCCCTCTACTCTCAACGACACAGAAAACAACGAAATAGCACCTTCGGCATGTTTGCTTGGTAATATCATATGATTAAAGAAAAAACAAGGCATATATGAAGTACAGAACGCAAAGCTTTTCAGTAGTTGTGCAAGTAAAATAAAGCGCGGCTCTGAATAAATTTATAAAGTCAGATTTGTTGGTCATATAATAGCAGAAAAACTTATAACAGAAAAGAGAAGATCTAAACCTGCTGAGATGATGCCTCTTTAATCATTTTATTTGAACAACGACACCAACAATTGTGAGTGGGTGTTTAATGGCAATGAGATTTGCAGGAAACAATTTTAATAGTTATTAATTCTAACAAGGCTACCTTAAAAAAAAACTCCGTGAGTTCGTCTAAAACTGCATCTGTGAGGAAATTGTGTTTTTCCTTTTTTTATTAAGGGTAATTTTGGTATTTTAAAAAAAATTAACTCTGTTAACAAAATTTTGAATGGAAAATCAAATTAGGGGGTAAGTGATAAAGAAATTTTAAGTAAAGGTGTAAAGGATTAAAAATTTCAGAGATGGGGTTAAGTGATTTTGAGGGTTTTTGTAGGGGAATTTTTAAAGTTTTCCCTTCTTTTAATAAAACATTACTCATATATTATAAAGAAATTAGAAATATAATTTTTATGTGAAAAGTAATATATACGTATAAATATTGTTCAGAGATGTCATGTTGTACCAACTAAATCGACATATAATTGAATATAAAGTCACCTCATATTAATTACAAGTAAATTGCATATATGTTAAATAAATAAAAAAACACAAAAAGTAAAATAATATTTTGATTATTAAACTCTATAATTGAACATAAAATATATGGACAACTTTGAATGATACTTCCGTATTAGATAAAACCAATAAATACTTTAATTTTTGTCTCTGATTACGGTGAAATGAAACTTAGAAGTGTTTGCATGGTTTTATTAAGAAAATAAAATACTTGTGTTTTCTTTTAATGAAGACAAAGAAAATGAGTTTATTATTAACTCTGTTTATTATCATTTGTTAATTTAGTTTATTATTAACTCTGTTTATTATCATTTGTTAATTTTAAAAAATTTAATAATATATTAAAATCAAGTTATATATTTAATATATAAATTAATGTGACCAATACAAATAAAAAAGATAAAAAATACAGAATATAAAATAATTAAAACACTTTAAATTTAAAAGAATATAACTTGTTAGATATTAGCTAATTTTCATTATACTTATTGCTCAAGTAAATTATTAAAAATTATATTTATAAAAATTAGTGTTTTCTTCCTTTAATTTAATGAGAATAATCAAATTCTCTCTCATCATTAAAACTAAGCATTCTCTTTCTTCGTTAAAGTTGGCCTTCAACATTTTCTTTTGTCATAAAATTTGAAAATCCTAAGTTACTAAAATACCTTTAGAAGTAAAATATTTCATAAAAATAAATTAAGTGTTATTGTCCAAAACAAAACATGGAGGTAAAACCATATATGAGGTAGGATCCTTTGACACCAGTGTCAAATTTGAAATTTGACACTTCATCTGAGAGCCATTAGATCAAAAAAGATCAATGGTGCCACATGCTTACAAATCAAAGCCATTGATCTTTTTTGATTTAACGGCTCTCAGATGAGGTGTCAAATTTCAAATTTGACACTGGTGTCAAAGGATCCTACCTCTATATATATATATATATATATATACATATGAAGGTGTGGCTTTTTTTTTTGAGAATATATATGAAGGTGTGGTTAGCTATAGTAGTTTTTATTGCTAGGGAGAATTTAATAGGAATGTTAGAAAAGTAGGGTAGATAAAATATATTAATCATGTTTGGTATATCTTGAAGTTATAAAAAACTGGTATATTGTTTTTCTCATGACTTTTGTTTTGAACTACGCAATGGAAAAAAATTGTCATTTGAAGTGTGATATTTTTTTAATCCAAGAATAGAGAAACACCTTTTACTATTTGTAGACAAAAATGCCCTCAAAAAGTCTATATCAAGTACAACTTGTCTGAAAAAGTCTATAATGAATAATTTTGTAATTTCATTACACATTCTTATCAATATTTTACCATTAACCAAACAAAGCATTAGTAAAAATAACTTGACTTTCCCGAAAATTTTTTTGCCTCCCAAACACCTTTTTGTAACTTATCCGAGGACAAAAATTTCTTATCATATTCCGAGAATTTTTTTAAGTACTTTTTTTTAAAAAGACAAATAAATACTTTCACCACGTTATAATTAGAACAAATTGATACATGTATATACAACTCTATTTTATATTATCATATTCAGAAAAATTATATTTACAAATTTTTTATTTACAAACTCTTACAAATAATATTATATTTTATGAATAAAATATTCTTGAGTGAAATCTTATCGATAAAACATAATATAATTTATAAGTTTATAAAAAAAAAAATTATCAATATAACCCTCCTTAATCATATTGTACCATTTTTGAAATACAGCTAAAACAAGGCTAGTAAGATCTACCCTTCTTGAAATGTACGTTGATCCATATATAACGCTGACTTTTAGGTACGGCCAGACTTAGCAAATTTGACAAATTGCTATTCACTTGGACAAAATTGAAGCAAATAATGTAGTCACGAGTTAATAGTGGTCGATGAGAAGGTCCTGGCTAAGTAAACGGAGTAGAAGGTTCTATTTCATTGTGTTTTGATTTTTTTTTTTTTAAAACTGTTTTGTAGAATAATTATGGAAACAGTTGTTTTCTATATTTTTTTTATTTTGAAAGTTAAAAACCAAAACAAAAAACAAAAACAACTCAGACATGTTCTCTAAATTTGATTCTAAAAACAAAAAAACAGTTACAGTTTTTAAAACTTTGTTTACAAAACAGACCTTACCAAACGAGTTTTTTTGTTTTTTTTTTTTCTAAAAATTAAAAAACTGTTTTTGAAAAGAGTGTTCAAACAAAGCCGAAGTCATTGCTTTTTTAAGCCAATTTTCTAGTTTAGACCCGTGAGATCCTTTTTTTAACCATGTCCAATGTAACAGAAACACCTGACGAAACAGAACGGTTGACCACATTTTTCGCTCCTAAATATAGAACTACATTCTTTCCATCTCCAAGGTTTGCCATCACCATATAAGCTCTGCTTATCCTAATAACTCACTCGAAGCACTATATATGCGGGAGGGCCAATAGTACTTGGTTTTTATTGGTATTGGCTTGCTAAGGTCTTTTCCTTGTGCATTTATTCTCAATCAGCACAAAGACCTTGGCCACCTTTGCCTTTGAAAACCAAGAAAAAAAAAAGTTTTAGAATCCCAAGCAAAACCAGCAAAAACTCCAACAACAAAAAAGGACATACAGGCATTGGAAAAATAATGGCAGGAAGTAAGGTTATCTTTGTCCTCTTGGTTACTTTTGCCATTACTATTCCATGCCTTGAGGCTGGCATTGCTGTTTTTGACGATTTTCTCAAAAAGCAAGCCGACATTGCCCACGAAATTGCTTTAAAGTCCTACATACCCAACCCTGAAAACATTAAAACTGAGCTCAATATGCATGTTCAGAGGTATTATTAACCATCATTCTCTTGTGAGTTGTGACGATTTTTTAATTTATCATGTGAAATATTTGTATGAGAAGATTAATTCTCAATATTAATATAGTTTTAGCATATTTTTAAATTAATATTACATTAATTAATCAGTATCATTTTATATCAATGTAAGATACACTCTTAATTTTAATCATTGATTCTATTTATATCTGACGGCTCTGGTTTATTATAAACATAAGTGAGCCGTTAGATGCAAATAAATTAATTACTGAAATTGAGTGTAAGATTTCTTTTTCTTACGTCGATATGAAAATAACTTGCCCCGTTTAAGTTTTCAAATTAAATTGATTATGGAAATTAATTTTCTTATTTTACATGAGAAAATTTTCTCATGCTGCATTCACAATACATGAGTAGGGTCCACAAAAAGATGAGAAGATAAAAAAGTCTAGATGAGACTCACTCATGTAATGAGAGTGTAGCATGAGAATTTTCTCATGTAAAATGAGAAAACTATTTTACATTGATTATTATTGGGCTCTCACAAATACTTTGATGCAGGGCTTTGGAGGAGCAGGAGAGCGAACTAAAGGAGAAATACACTGGACCATGCTTAGCCGCGAATCCAATTGACAAAGACTGGGCAAAAGATCGCCAAAAGTTAGCCAAATGTGGCAAGGGTTTCGGAAGAAAGGCATTGGGAGGACTGTAATACAAAATTGAAACGGTACTTGTAATGAAACAAGAACTTGAGACTAAACTCAATACAATAAAGTCACAAAGGAGAGATGCGGAGCAAATAAAAACACAAAATATTGGTTTGGTAGTACTATGAACTCTACACAACTATAAGGAGATACCATTATGGATACAATGACTCGAATATCATGTTGAATTTATAGGGTTTTAAGTGTAGAAGGAGAAAGTAAAATAAAATAAAATAAAGACTCTAAATAATATTATTTTATATATGTAGAATAAGGTTATAAGATATGATACAAAAGCCAAGTACTAACTCTTTTTATATTAATACCAGACTTTAAATCTTAATTACTCGGGGAAATAAATCATGAAATATAAAAATACTCATAAGAGATAATGTAAGATATTCTAAAATAGGCTAAGATATAATAACGATATTATGAAATATGCTATTTTAACACTAAATTTTAATGTGTATCCTTATCCCTGCATATATATTTTGTTTAGGGTTTGTGTTTTCTAAAGTACTTTAGATAACTTTATCTAATGTTCACCGAAACGACGTCGTTTTGGGACAGAAATCATGGTGTTTTTGTAATTTTAATTTATTTCAGGGTTATAATAGTCTTTATCATTCTAATTTTTTAATTTTTCAATCACAAAACGACGTCGTTTTGATGAACATTAGACAAAGTTATCTACAGTAACATTAGATACTTTTTCCCCTTTTGTTTAACTCCAAAAAAAATTTATTTAAAAATTTCATTCCAATAAGACAAAACTTACTCAAATAATAGCCAAAATGGCATCTAAAACTAGAAAACATCTTGTTATTGTATGTTTGGACAATAACCAATATATCCCACAAACGAAAATGTGCTCTTCAAATCTACCCTTTCAAATTATCCCTATTTATGGACAAATAAGAAAAGAAGAAGCTGAATTTCTTAACTTTTAACAACTCTTGCTGTTAAAGTGTACAAGTAATAACGCACGTGATCAACCCAAGGCTGATGAGTCTGAGATGTAGTTGTATAAGATGCATGTAGCTGATGTGTATTCAGTTAATTAGTTCCTAGATTTTCGGTGATTAGGTGTACTTATTAAGCTAGTTAATACGTTAAGCTAGTTTAGTTCATTGCGCCTTATTTCTCATTAGCTATATATGTACTAGCTTGTTGTAGCTAATGTACAACAATGAACTTAGATTTTCACATAATATGAAATATTAGAAAAGTCTCTCTCTCTCTCATTTATACAAAAAAAGAAAAAAGAAAAGTCTCTCTCATTAGATGGTATTAGAGCTTCTCAAGAAGCTCTGATTCTCCATTCTCTTTTCATCGTTTCAAAAGATACCTTTCTTCATTCTTTGATTTCAACAATGGCGAATCAGAGCTTAGCGTTTGATTTCATCACAAATCCTTCTCACTCGTATTTTCTCCATCTAAGCGAGAGCCCTTCATAGGTGTTGGTTTCTGTGCTGCTTGATGGAAAAAACTATCACACCTGGTTAAGAGCCATGTCTATGGCGTTGTTATTGAAGAAAAAAATTGGTTTCATCAATGAAAGTTTACAACCGCCTAGAAGCATAGATCCTTCATTTATTGCATGGCAACGTTGTGACACTACCGTGTTTCTTAGATCCACCACTCCATTTCTCCATCAATTATGCAATAGATTTTCTGGATAGATCAAGCAGAAGATGCTTGGAAAGATCTAAATGAGAGGTTCTCACAAGCTTATACTTTTAGAATCAGACTTGCAGGAAGCTATTTACAAGCTGAGACAAGGAGACAAAAGTATTAGTGAATCCTTCATGCATTTGAAAAGTTTGTGTGATGAGTTAGAAAGCTTGAGATGTCAATGTGCTATGGTATGTAATTGTCCTGTCTTGCTTGAAATTCGAGTCCAAAGAGATTAGGATCATACAATAAGGTTTTTGAAGGGATTAATGAGCAATATACTCATATACGATTTCAAATCATGTTGATAAATTCCTTGCCTGATGTTTGTTCGATGCTAGCTTAGCAGGAACGAGAATTTCACCTTAATCTCGTTGTTGATGAAACTTCGAAGGTTTTCATTAGTGAATCAGATGAGAGTAGAAGAAATTTCACTTCAGGCAAAGGCAGAGGATGTTCCAACTATAGAAGAGGTAGAGGATAAGGACATGAATCAAGATTTTGCACTCACTGCAAAATGGGTAACCACACATTGTGGAAACATGCTATTTTAAGCATGGTTTTCCCTCAGGCTACAAAGGAACAAATGTCCAAGCTGCTAATAGTGCAATGCAAGTTGAATATTGATAAACCGTTAGTTTATCTTGTTTTTATGGACTAAAATAATATGAATTATCAAGTTAAATGAGTAAAAACTAAGGTTTTGATATAAAATACATGAACTTCTTGATTTATGAATAAATAAATTATATTTGCTATTTTGAAGGGATTTGA
The DNA here is from genome assembly GCF_033153095.1 of Gastrolobium bilobum. Taxonomy (NCBI): domain Eukaryota; kingdom Viridiplantae; phylum Streptophyta; class Magnoliopsida; order Fabales; family Fabaceae; genus Gastrolobium; species Gastrolobium bilobum. The sequence continues at coordinate 447,472 of NW_026898644.1, forward strand.
TGATAAATGAAGTCAAAGATGAAGATTGGATAGATGAAGATCAAAACTAGAAGATATTATGATCTATCTAAAAAAAATAAAGATAATCAAGTTGTTAAAGAGGAGGCTTAAGCCCCCATTTTGAGGATTAAGCCCCCTAAAATTCCAGAAATCCCAATCACAGAGCAAAAGCCACTGCCTCTAGAAGCTTAAGCCCCCAATTTTGGGCTTAAGCGCGTTGCAAGAAGAAAGTTCTGAGTCGAAGAGCGCGCTTAAGTGCGCCATGTTAATTCTGCATACAAATCTCAGCAGGCTTAAGCACCCCGAAAGACCCAACTTAGGTCCACTTGAAGTATCCACCTGGTCACAAATTCTTTGCCCTTAAAAACACATTTTGGGTCAGAATTAAGAATTTTTTCACATTCTTAGAGAGTTCTTGGTACTTGGAGGCAGAGGGAACGCAGAGAAACCCACACTTCATGTTCGTGAACGGCAGAGACGGATCGAAATCAAGTTTGCACTGGAGATATTGAAGATTCACCAATCAACTATGGAGTTTGGGGAAGCTTTTCTATTTTCTTTCATTCTTGATCTTGCTATGTCCGACTAATTCTTTAAGTAGTTAGGGTTAGATGGAATGCAATCAATTTATTATGTTTTGAACAATTTGCTATGTTAATTTTCCTTTTTATCATGAATTAAATTATCTATTTTTTTAATGCTTTATATGAGTTTGAATCTTATATATTGATCTGAGGTAAATGCATGACAATAGGAATGTTGGTGTGTGATCCATATATGATAATTTTATCGTAAACTTTATGATTCTAGGGATAGACATAGGGTTTGCGTAATCTTTATGATTCTTGAATTTAATGCTTACTTTCTTGGGGAATAACTGGGGACTAGAGTTCTTGCAAGATTGTAAAGGTTTAGGATAACAAGGGATTTAGCCCTAATTACATAAGAAGGAATTGATAGATTGATATTAAGGACAATTAATGTAAAGAAGGAATTCAAACGTAATAGAGAGATTGAAGGAAATCGAAACCCTAGCTACGTTTCTTTTACATTAGTTAATTCAAATCTTTAATTTCTTACTTTTAATTCTTGCGATTAATTAGTTTTAATATTTTAAATTTCAAATTCAAATCGTGTTCCAAATTCTATTTTGATTGTCCAACTTAAGCGGAGATAGTGAATTAGTGCTTGAAATATAATTCTCGTGGGAGCGATCTCTTACTCGAACACTTTATTACTTGTACGATCGGTGCACTTGCCGTGAGGTCCCAACATATATACATATAAGAGAAAAGATGCTTCAGCTATGACTTTGTCCACTCAGCAGTTCTGTGACCTTGTGCAAGCCTTACAATCCTCAAAAGATTCTTTTCATACCAATCGTGTGTCAACATCGGCAACAAATGCAGAAACCAATACTCATGCTAACCTTGTGTTCACATCCGCACTAAGTGTAGAAGCAAATAAAATTGTTCTAGGTAATTAGTTGTGTTGGATCACCGATATTGGCACAACTGATCACATTACTTCTTCTTTTTATCATTTTTTGTCATATACAACATGTTCACCTTCATATAGTCGTTTATATTTTAATTTACCAATACTGTTGAACCAAAGTTAGATGCTAAAGCTTCTAAGCTTCCTTGCAGGCAGGATGTTATGGCAACTGAGTTGTCTGTATTGGATTTAAAATCATACATGGGATCTTGTTGATCTACCACCTAAGAAACATATTATAGGGTGTAAGTGGGTTTATAAGGTGAAGTATAAAGCATATAGGACCATAGAACACTATACGGCATGTTTAGTTGCCAAAGTGTACACCCAATTGAAAGAGGTGGTCTATTTGATTCTTTTAGTCTGGTTGCTAAAATGACTACCACCAGACTAGTGTTTTTTTATTGCAACAACTCAAAATTGGGTGCTAAAGCAGTTGGATGTAAGTAATGCTTTTTTGCACAAGGACTTAATTTAGGAAGCATTTATGGCTTTGCCCCCTGGTGTTCAAGCTTCTCCACGAAAAGTATGTCAATTGAGAAAAATCTCTTTATGGCTTGAAGCAAGCTAACACTCCAAGCTATCTGCTTCATTGGTGTCTCTCGGCTATACTCAATCCACAACTGATCATTCCTTGTTTATTAAGTGTGGTGCTGATTCTTTCACAGTGCTTCTTATATATGTTGATAATATTGTTCTAACTGGAGATAGTCCTGCTGAGATACAACGTGTGAAGGCTGCTTTGGATCGCCAATTCTGGATAAAAGATTTGGGTCCGTTGAGGTTTTTTCTAGGTCTTGAGATTTCACGCAATAAGATCGGAATTGCTATCAACCAAAGAAAATATGCTTTGGAGATTTTGTCTGATACTGGCTTTTTGGATGCTAAACCTTCTTCAACTCCTATGGTTCCTTTTATTCTCCTTTCTCGCAATGGTAGGGCTCATCTTTATGAGTTAGAAACTTCTTCTTATAAGCGTCTCGTTAGTCGTTTGCTATATTTAACCACTACTCGCCCAGACATTTGTTTTCCCGTTCAACAGCTTAGTCAGTTTGTCAATGCTTCTACTTTGGACCACTATGCAGTAGCAACATGTGATATTTGGAACATTAAAGGTTCTCTTGTAGCTAGTTTTTTCTTCTCCACTCAGAACTCTCTTCAATTGAGTTAGTTTATTGATTTTGACTAGACTTGTTGCTCATATACAAGGAGATTAGTAAACGGTTTATGTGTGTTTCTTGATTCTTCACTCATTACTTGGTGTTCCAAAAAGCAAACAACAGTGTCTCAATCATCTAGTGAAGCGGAGTACAAGGCTTTTGCCTCTATGACTTATGATCTTTAGTGGATCATTTTTTTTCTTAGAGATCTTCATGTGCCTTATTCCACAGCTACCCACGTTGATTGTGATAATGTTTCTGCAATTTATCTTGCCAAGAATCCCACAGTATGTGAACAATCTAAACATATTGAGATCAACATTCATCTTACCAGAGAAAAGCTCCAAGTTGGTTTGTTGCGCATGTTCCCTTTTGCTTCCTCTAACCAGCTCACGGATCTCTTCACCAAAGCATCGCATCCTTCTTCCTTTTTTGCTATTGTTTCCAAGCTAGGGCTTCGAGATATCCACAGCCTAACTTGTGGCGAGTTGTTAAAGTTTACAAGTGATTACATATGTGATCAACATAAGGCTGATGAGTATGTGATGTAGTTGTATAAGATGCATGTAGCTTACGTGTACTCAGTTAATTAGTTCCGAGGTTTTTGGTGATTAGGTGTACTTTCTGTTAAGGCTAGTTAATCTGTTAAACTAGTTTAGTTTATCGCATCTCATTTGAATCTCCTTATCAACTCTTTGAATCTCCCCTAACCAACATATAAAGACTCTCCCTCCAGTTGTTTGAAGGTGTTAATCTGTTCTTTCAGCTCGGAGAATCTGGAAAGTGGAAAAATTTTCTTTTGAAACTTAACAATCAAGTCATCCCACTAAGCAATATTACCTGGGGTTGCAGATCTAGCCAACTCATTGCCATTCCTTTCATAGAGAATGGAAATAATGTCACGGATTGCTTCAAGAGTTACCCTGTTAGCCTTAATCAGATCAAACATCTACAAGAAAGTCGTGATATGCTGATTTGGATCTTCTGACAGACTCCCTTCAAATTGACTATGTTAAATCAAGTTTAGAAATGAAGCCTTGATCTCAAAATTATTAGCATGAATCTATGGTCTCACGATGCTTGCAACAGGATGAGAGAAATTAGGATTCAAACATTGACCCATCAGCTCCTCTAGAGGATTTAGATTTTCAAACATAATTAATTGCTTTGTAATATCAGAAGTAGATGCCTCTTATTCCCTCTTAGTGTGAACACGCTTTCTGTTGGTCCTCTCAAGTCTTCTTAACTCTGGCTCATACTGTAAGGCGTTGGCGTCAACAATGCATCACTATAAACCAAAGAAACTAAGAAAAGTGAGTCCAACTCAATTACAAAAATAAAAAGAAAAGATCTAATCTACGATGTAATAGATACTCTTAATGTTGTAGCGCTCAATCACCGGCAACGACACCAAAAATTTGTTGCAATCACAATAAGTATACCGATCATAGAGTAATAAAGTAAGTGAGTAGAGTATCGTTTCCACGAGGATTGATCTATAAAACACTAATTTCACTACGCAATCAAATTTGGATTAATTGTAAAGGGTTTTTGAAAATCTGATTATGATATAAAACTGAACCTAAAGCTAACGAATGATTAACAAGAACAATAACGCAAACTGAAGATCAGAATAAAAACTAATAATGCAAAGCGTAGCTAGGATTTCGATTCCCCCAATTTTCTCCCAATGAATCTACATTTTCCCTCAATCAATATTCAAACCAATGTTATTGACAATTCTTCTCAAATTAATTAAAACTCAACCCCTTGATATTTCAATTCTTTGATCTATTAAGATTCCTAATCCCTTAGTGATCTCGCCTTGGGCAAGCATTAAGAACAATGAACAAAAGAGTCATAGGTTTCATAAGTCTATCCTTAGATCAAATAAAATCTAGCAATTAATCAGATCAGAATCATACATCAATATCTCTATTGTCATACATAACTCAAGTATCCTTATATGAAAGATCAGTTCACAAAAGAATTAAGAATGAAAGACAGAATAATTGCATAACATGAAAGATTGAATATTAAATTGAAAGGAATGAGAAAATAACATCAAGATTCAAAAGGTCCCATATAAACCTAACTACAAAGAAACCTAGACTGACATAGTCAGGAAAACTAAAGTAAAAGATGAAAGAAAATAGAAATCCATAAAAGAACTTGAAAGATGATCTCCACGATGAAGCTTCGTCCCTTCCTTTTCCTCCTCCTCAAAGAATAGAGCTTTCTTCCTCTTCCAGATCGTAAAAAATTGATCTCAATAACCCTAATTCTTGCCTTTTTTTTGACAAGAAGATCTAGTTCATTTCTTATTTATTAAAGTAAAAGAAAGTAAACTCAAGTGTCATATTTTTTCATTTCAGATTCAAGTGGGTCCGACAAAAAAGCTCAACGCAAAATCTTAAGGTATTGAGTTTATGGGTCATTTCACTTATATAGTCTTCACTTAGCTCATTACCAACCAAATGTAAAACTCTATCACACTTGAATAGCCCAATTTTAACTTGTCTCTATTCTTTCTGAATAATCTACATTCGCGTACATGCACAAATCTTTTGATTTAGACATTAGTCCTAAGCTTTACTAGTGATTTCAAGTTCAAATTCGGGGTATCCAGATTTATTAAAAACTATATAAGAGTTTTACTACCATTTTATTCCTATTCAACTCAAATCGAATTAGTTGAATAATTAATCAATCAATTAAAAAAAGTGTCAATTTTAACTTCAAAATTTTCCTAATGGAATGTGAGATTTCTTTTCCTTTTTTCAAAAAATAAAATAATTAAGACTTTTCAATGCTGGCCGAAGGAAAGAATAAAGAAGTTAACTGCGAGTTAAGTACTGGAGGACTGATTTAAGGACTGTGTGAAGAAGAATACTTTCTCATTTTGGTCAAAAGTTTGAAACAAGTGTTCCAACAGGGAATTTGAACTTTTCAAAATGTGATTTTTTTGCCATAAAAGACCCATCATCTCTTTCTTCAGGTTGTCCTTGTAATAGAATAAAAAACTCAATCCATCAGAGATATTATTTTCTAATGATAGTCACAAAATTAATACGTTGGTGGTTGAGTAAAATAATTTGGAATAAGATCCGTTTACAATTTTTTTTTACAAATTACATTAAGTACGACCGATCGTACACTGCATGATTAAAGTATAACCGGTCGTATTTAGTGTAATTTGTAAGAGTTTGTAAACAAAAAAATTTGTAAATATAACCTGTTCCAGATAATTTTTGCGAAACCTTTTCAAAGTGCCCAAGGTGGAAGAATATTTTTCTTTCAACAAACCCAGTTAGTGATGCTGAGGGATTCTTTTTAGTTGAGCGTAGCAAACCAAAGGGCATTTGTCAGAGACAAGAAAACTTATTGTCTAGTGTATACACAAAGTTTCTGACAGAAAATGCTTCTGAGCTTAATAGCTACGCAACCTTCAAGTTGCAGGTTCATTACCGTCGCCAAATATGTATGAGTTAATTAATTAACCATATAAAAGAAGTCTCCCAATACAAAATAAAGTAACTAAGAAATTTGTCCAAATTAATAAGATTTAATTAAATAATATGTATATATAATAAGAATAATAATATTTTTTAAATTATTGACGTAAAAAAGTATAAACAATAGTTTCTGCCTTTGGCATAATTTTCTATATGAATACTATAGAGAGAGAGGGGCGATATGGGGATGATATTTTGACTTGGGTATAATATTAAGAAATCTTAATTTATATCTAAACCATTAATTTTTGTCCATTTGACATTATAATTTATTAATTAATTAATTATGCTATATAGCTTATATAGCATAATTATCTAAATCGTTGATTTCTATTAATTTAACTATTATAACTTATAATTTATTAATAATTAATAGGAAAAAAATATTTAATGTTACTTTGGATAACTTTGTCTAATATTCATTGAAACGACGTCGTTTGGGGTTGAAAAAAAAAAAAATTAGAATGATAAAGACTATTATAACCATGAAATAAATTAAAATTATAAATATACCATGATTTTCGCCCCAATTTTAGTGAACATTAGATAAAGTTATCTAAAATAACTTTACAAAAAACAAACCCTAATTAATAAGGGAAAACTTCAAAAATTTCCCTTACCCTCTCACAATTTTTTTGAATCATTTATATCTTTATTTAAATTTTTTTTATCACTTACTCCATGACTTAAAATATCTTTATCACTTACCCCCTCACTTCAGGGGATAAATGATAAAAAAACACTTTAAATCAGGGGATAAATGATTATGAGAAAAAATTACAGGAAGATTTGTGAAGTTTTCTCAATTAATATATTATATGATATAATAAATTATAACTATTAGATTAGGGAAAAGTGTGTATCATTCTAAAAGATGTAAAGTTGTGTCATTTTTTTTTTTTTTTGATAACAAAAGTTGTGTCATTTTAAGAGAGAGAAAGAGATAGATAAAGGAGAAAAGAGAGTTGACAAAAAAAATTAAAGGTGTGGGTCCACCTCTTTGTGAGAGTGAAAAGATATAAGTTGTGTCATTTAAGAGGATAAATTCCCATTAGATTAATCAAAATCAATGATTAGGATTTGGTTTCAAAGAATCTTTTCTATATTTATATACAAGTTCACTTTTTCTACAGTCAATGTAGATAATTTATTTAAATTGAGCACAAAACGACATCATTTTGAGGCGTAAATCAAAGTATTTTTGTAATTGTAATTTATTTTATGATTACAATAGTCTTTTTCATTATATTTTTTTTTTCATTTTTCAGCCCAAAATGACGTCATTTTGGGAACAAATGTAGATAACTTATCTACATTCACTGTATAAATATTAAAGCCTTTATATATATATATATAGGGAAAAATATTTCTCAAGCAGCTTGAGCTAAGTTTATCTCCGGCTATCCCAAAACTACGTCGTTTTATTTATTTATTTACTTATATTAATTGATTCACCTTTGAATGGTTATTATTCCCTTTTTCTCTCTTCCTTTATCACCATTGATCCATCTTTGTACGGTTATGATTTAGTAGCCGGAGATAAGATTATCTCAAGCAGCTTGAGAAACGATAATCCCATATATATATGTAATTTATAAAATTATATGGAGGCAAGTATTGCAATGGAACAAGGAGGGTGGAATACGAATATAGTTGCAATCTATATTGCACCGACTCCGACACGGGACACAAGATACGACACGACACGATATTCCGACATGTTAATTCTAAAAAATGCTAAATTTCGACACGTTTTGATATTGCATAATATTTTTAATTTATGTAGTGTATATTATATTTAATATTCAATAATTTAACAAAAAATAAAGCTAAACTTATAATATCTATTAATTTTACAAATAAATATAAGATATCTCATATATTTATATTAAACTCAATATAATGGTAATCGTAATCTAACAAATCTAATAGTTAAAACTAAAAACGCAACATAGCAACCTTCGAGCCTTTTTTTGAATCTCTGCAATGTGTGATCGAGTGTCGAAAAGTATCAAAATATCAGAAAGTGTCAAAAAACATCAGATATGATACGTTAGATATTTTAAAGTGGCAGTGCATCATAGCTTGCAATTTCCAGTTATATCGAATCTTAGTCTATTTCTATTTTCTACGAAGGAAATAATGTTTCTTTATACAAATTCCTTATGTATCAAGCCGCAGTTTTTCTTTCTGTTAAAGTTTGTTTCAATTAATAACATTCAGTCGTTGCTGCAGAAGTGGAAGCTTTTGACCAACCCTACCACTTACACCATTAATGCTTCAGCAATCTGGTTAACTAGACATGGCCTTTCTGCCCATCCTTTAAATAAAGCCATTTTTCTCGGCGATTCTATATTAAAGAATTGCTCGCATCAATATTGATTTTTTCTTTTCTTAATAAAAATAAAATAAAGATGTATTACTCTAATATATATAGGATTGGGCAATTAAGGATGTTAAAATGGGTCACTTGCCACTCAATATGAAATTGACATGACATAAATATAGGTAACATGAATATCATATAATTTTTTATGTGTCAAATTTTTTAAAATAAATATGACATAAATTTTTTACGAATTAATATAACATAACACGAATAACAAGTAAACTATGGATAAAAATTAATTAACAAAAAAAATAAAAAATGAGTCGAATTCGTATTCGGCTTGTGCTTGTGTGTGACAGAGGGACTTACCAATTGGTCAAATTATAATCGATGTGTTGCGAACCACCCTAGTCAACCCAATTTTATAGGCTGATCCACGTAGGTTCATTTCCGGGTTTGGGTTTTTCTTTTCCTAAAAAAATAGATTTTTAGACTCTCATTATAAAAAGTCTTTCACTTCTTACCCAACTCATCTCATACATTGTTTGGAAGTGTGCTATCTGGGGCACAACCAATAATTGGGCCTATTGGGTAAAATAGTAATGATTTTATTCTCGTCATTAATATTTTCTCACCTATACATATCCTCTTCAATAATTGAAAGAACATATTGTTTTTATTACTTTTATGAGATATTAATATGCAAAAATATATATTTAATGTGCCCTTAACACTATTCCACTCTCTCAATCTTTTTTTTGAGACACACATAATGACTCTTTCACAAATCTTTAACCCATATAAATGTATCAAAATAGGTCGACACAACATGATACAACACGAATATATGTAACACGAATATTATACAAATTTTTATTCGTGTCAGAATCTTTAACATGAATACGACAAATTTTTTTTATAGGTTGACATGATACGACAGGAATAACACGCAAACTATGGATCAAAACAGTAATTGACCAAAAAAATGGGTCAAAATGAAAAAAAAATAAAAAAAATAAAGGTCAAATTCGTATTGACACAACACGTGACATGACGTGAATTTTTTGCATATCATTTTTTTAAACACAACACAAGTTTTTTTTGCAGATCAACTCAAATACAAATTTTAATATCATGTCGCTGGACCCCATGTCCATATCATTTATAGGAAATTCATTACAATGATATATACATCAACATACCAACAAAAGCAAACCTAAAATCTGCACCTAAGAGTTGATTGGCGCCTTATCTACTCTGAATCTTTTTTTTTTAGTAGATAATAGGGGCAACTGCCCAAAAAAAAAATAGAAACGAAACTAGCTATAGCAATTCCCACAATCGTGGGCCAGCATCCCCTCCATAGTGGGGGGAGGGGATTGATGGATTAACAAGCCATCCTCTAAGTTACAGGGAAAGTGTGCAAGAAAATCTGCACAATTGTTAGAAATAAACTTGATATTAACACTGATATTCTTTTAGATATGTGCGCTGCCTCTTTTAAATAGGCTAACGTTACAAGACTTGATGTTACAAAGCAAAGGCTGATAACAGCCAATAACAAAGAAAGCCTAAACTATTGCTAAACTATCGTAACAGTATCACAACAACTAGGAGCTAACAACTAACATACAAATAACAAATCAGAATAAATAATATTTTGTTACACATAAATCTCCAATACTCCCCCTCAAGTTGGAGCATGTAAGGATGAAATGCCCAACTTGGGAAGAAAACCAAGGAGCTCACGTTGTCCCAAGGCTTTAGTGAACAAGTCTGCAAGTTGGGAACGAGACGGTACGTGAGCTGTAGCAATATTATTGGACTGGATTTGTTCGCGTACAAAGTGACAATCTAACTCAATGTGCTTAGTACGCTCGTGAAACACCGGATTTGCTGCAATGTGTAACGCTGCTTGGTTGTCACAAAACAACTCCATAGGACTTAGATGCGTGACACCAAGGGAAGTGAGAAATGTTTTAAGCCATACAATCTCTGCTGTAGCTGCAGCCATTGATCTATACTCTGCTTCTGCTGAGGAGCGCGACACCGTGACTTGTTTCTTAGTCTTCCATGACACTGGTGATGAACCCAACATAACAAAGAAACCAGTGAGGGAACGTCGAGTAAGAGGGCAAGATGCCCAATCTGAATCACAATAGGCATGGATCTTTAGATCACAATCTGCTTTGAGAAGAAGGCCTTGACCAGGATCTCTTTTTATATACCGTAAAACACGAAGGACAGCCTCATAGTGAGCAAGGCGTGGGGAGTGCATGAATTGAGACAAGATATGAACAACATAACTTAGATCAGGTCTTGTGATAGTGAGGTAGATCAACTTACCAATTAACCTTCTATACCGTTCCGGGTTCTCATATTCTGGTCCTTCATCCAATGCAAGATGATGATTTTGTTCTATAGGAGAAATAGCAGGTTTACATCCACTGAGTCCAGAATCAGAAAGAATATCTAGTGCATATTTTCGTTGACACAAAAATATTCCTTTCTTACTGCGAGCAATTTCAATCCCCAAAAAATACTTCAGATTGCCCAGATCTTTTATTTTAAAACACTGGTTCAAATATGCCTTGACTGCAAAACATGCTTGCGAATTATTACCTGTTAAAATGATGTCGTCTACATAACCAAAAGTGCAAGGAACTCATCACCTTTCTGCATAGTAAAAAGCGTGTAATCAGCTTTTGACTGAATAAATCCATATGCTGTCAATGAGCTACTGAGTTTGGAAAACCAATTCCTTGGCGATTGTCGTAGACCATACAGTGACTTTGTAAGACGACACACTTTATCTTTAGAACCATTACTGAATCCAGGAGGAAAACGCATATAAACTTCCTCACTTATTTCTCCATTTAAAAATGCGTTATGAACGTCAAGTTGGTGCAACTCCCAGTTTCTTGCTGCAGCTACTGCTAATAATGTGCGTACGCTCACCATTTTTGCCACTGGTGCATAAGTCTCACCGTAATCTTCTCCAGCTATCTGATAATTGCCTGCGATCACTAGTCTCGCCTTATACCGTTCTACTGTTCCATCTGAACGATATTTTATTTTAAACACCCATTTACTTGGAAGAACATGCTTTCCTGGAGGCAAGTCCATGATACGCCAAGTATGATTATCTTCTAGAGCTGTAATTTCTGCCCTCATGGCTTCAACCCATCGTGGATCACGTATAGCGTCTTGAAATTTTCTTGGCTCATTGCCTGCATCAATAGCTGCAACAAACTCTTGGTGTTGCTTAGAAAAATTATTAAAACTAATATAATTGCACATAGGATACCGAGTACCTGAGGTGACATTGGTTTGAGTGGAGATAGACGAAGGAGTATGTGTTTCAGCTACTTGGCATGCGTAATCCTTCAAGTAACCTGGAGGCTTTCTGGTGCGCTGTACTCGAACAAGATCATTACCTTGATTATGTTCCTGCTGCTGTTGTGAAGACACACCATCAGTTGAACTTGACGGAAATGAGCGCTGGTCATTTTCCAGCGAAGAGGGCTGCTCGATTTGCGACATAGGAGGACGCTGTTCCAGCATAGGAGTTTGCATCAACGAGGAGTCAAGAGTACTCCCCCTATCGTTCATAACGTCACGTGCATCAGGAGGAGCAGGAACATATTGACCAGGACGCGCACTATGGCCAGATTCATCCACATCGAAGAATTCTTGCGTCCCTGGCCTATGAGTGGTTTGTACATGAATCGGCTGAAAAGATTTTTCACGAAATGGGAGGATGTTTTCAAAGAATTTTACATCTCTGGATACAAAACTTTGGTGCGCATCTATATCATACAATTTCCAACCTTTCTGCCCTATTGCATAACCAATGAACACACATTTTCTTGAACGAGAGGCAAATTTGTCGGTCGGTTTTGGTCTGGTGTTAGCAAAAGATAGACAACCAAATGTGCGCAAGTATGTATAATCCGGCTTAACTCCAAATAATTCTTCATGTGGTGACCTTCCTTGGAGGATTCTTGTAGGTGTTTTATTAATTACATGAACAGCCGCAAGAATACTTTCTTCCCAAAAATCAATCGGAAGGTTTGCATGGAACATCAAAGCACGCGACACATTAAGGATGTGCCTGTGTCTTCTTTCTACTCTCCCATTCTGTTCGGGCGTATAAACACATGTTGTTTGTTGCAAAATGCCTTTTTCATTCAAAAGCTTCATCATATTATTTGATTTGAATTCCGTCCCATTATCAGACCTTATTATCTTTACGGTCTTACTGAATTGATTAAAAATCATGGCCATAAATTTGCACATACGATCATAAGTTTCACTTTTATCTGCCAACATATATACCCACACATGCCTACTATAGTCATCGACAATAGTTAAAAAATAACGTGCACCAGAAGAAGAAGAAATTTTATATGGACCCCAAGTATCACAATGGATTAAATCGAAGCACTCTTTGCTACGAGAAAAACTTACAGGAAACAACGATCTAGTTTGCTTGGCACGATGACAAACGTCACATGCCTTACATGCAACTTTATTCTTCAGGACTTTAAATTCTGGAATTAAAGACAAAATATCATAGGATGCATGCCCTAGCCTGTTGTGCCATAATTCGATTGAGTCTTCTGCCTGAGCTGCTGAAGCAGAAATACTTAAAGGCTGAAACACATACACTCCGTCATGAAGTTCACCCAAACCAATCTCCCTCCTCAGCACTGGGTCCTGCAAAATGCAATTTTTATTAGTAAATATGACACTGTTGTTCTTGGAACGGAGCAATTGGGAAACAGAAATGAGATTGCAACGTAAATTGGGCACATATAAAACTTCTGATAATTTGAGATTTGCATCAAACACCAACGAGCCTTGTTTGGTGGCATAAGTAATAGAACCATTTGGTAGAGTCACAGGTAGAGGAGAAAGAGATGTAACCTCAGCTAATAAAGCTAAATTACCCGTCATATGACGTGAGGCCCCACTATCAACAAGCCATTTAGATTGAATACTCTTACCAGATAATTTTTCATGTGCCTGAGGCTGGTCTACCAATGTCAACAACTTGTTCACAATATCCGGAGTCAAGATAGAATGTGCAGCAACTTGAGAACCTGTAGGAGGAACAGCCGAAAACGAACCAGCCACGACTGGATGTGAGCCTGCCAGCGTCGCATGAGCCTGTGTGTTACGTCCTCCTGATCGTCCGCCCCTTCCACGACCACGAGAAGGAAACCTGTTGGGCGGAAAACCAAGAATATTCCAGCATTTGGAAGGGTCGTGATTAGTTCGACCGCAATGAGGACATGGACTCCGTTCTTGTGGTTTATCTGGATGCATACGTTGCTGCAAGGGAACTTCTGGACGCTGCATGGACTCCGTTTGGGCTGCATATCCCACTACCTGACCACGTTCATCTTGACCGCGAGAAATGCTGCGATGAGTTTCCTCTTGAGTGACAATGGCATACACCTTGTTCACGTTTGGTAACAGTGTAGTATTCAAAATTTGCGAACGTAAATTGCCAAACATACTTTCATCCAATCCCATCAGGAATTGGTACACCCGAACATGCTCACGATCATCGTCAACCTCCTTGGCATACAGACAATCACCAGCGTATACACAAGCCCGGTACGTCTTACTGGATTCAAGCTCGTCCCAGATGGCGCGTAGCTTGGTATAGTAGTCACTGACACTGCTGCCTTGTTGTCGGATAGTAGCAAGACTAGCCCTGAGTTGATACTGTCTGGAAAAATTCTGCACCGCATATCTTTCCTTCAGGTCTTCCCATAGGTCTTTCACTTGATCAAAACACTTAATGAACGGCTGAAGCTTGGGGTCGATTGTATTATGAATCCACCCGTTAATCATGGAATTACACCGTTCCCATGCTCGCCATTCAGCTCCAGTTTCGTTGACTGGTTTTTTCATAGCTCCAGTTACAAACACGAGCTTATTTTTAGACTTGAGCGCGTTTTTCATTAACTTAGACCAATTGTCGTAATTGGCTTCCCCCCGAAGCAGCACCGTTGTGAGCATAGCCCCTGGATTATCAGATCCTCCCAGATAGTAAGGGGAATCGGGGTCAGACGGCGGCAAGGAAGCATCACTGTTAGCCATGGCTAGCTTTCACGCTCTGTGTATTTGCGGAAAAAAAACAAAAAACGGATGGTTCTGATACCAAAATAAACTTGATATTAACACTGATATTCTTTTAGATATGTGCGCTGCCTCTTTTAAATAGGCTAACGTTACAAGACTTGCTGTTACAAAGCAAAGGCTGATGCAAAGGCTGATAACAGCCAATAACAAAGAAAGCCTAAACTATTGCTAAACTATCGTAACAGTATCACAACAACTAGGAGCTAACAACTAACATACAAATAACAAATCAGAATAAATAATATTTTGTTACACATAAATCTCCAATAGTTAGCTTCCCTTTTGACCGTCACGAATCTAGTCTCCCAATCCAAGGTCTTTCAGTTCCTAATCAACTTCACCATTTGAGGTACTCCCCCAGGACCATCTTCACCTGCTATCGCGGCCATAGCCAAGGAGGAGTCTCTTTCTATAATCAGCTTTCTAATCCCACTCTCCCAAGCCACCTACATGCCAATATATATTGCCCACATCTCCGCAGTCAGAGGATTACATCTCCCAATCCCGTATGTGAAGCCTCTCACCCAAACCCCTTTATCATCTCTAACAAGGCCCCCACAGGTAGCTCTATCAGAACTCTTCTCAACCGCACCATCTATATTAATTTTCCACCACCCATACTCAGGCGCGGCCCACTTCACCCTCTCCACCAACCTGGATGGCAGAGAATTAATTCTGTTGGCCTCCTTTGCTACTTTTATTTCCAAAATATACTTGGAAATAACTTGAATGGGGTTGTAAGGTCTAGAGAAAGATGGATCATGTAACTCATTGTTCCTCCAGTACCAAATATGCCATATAGTTGTTATAAACACATCAGCCCAATCCAAAACCTAGTTATGTCTCCATCCTCCTTGAAGATTCTTTCGAACCCACTCCTGTGCATTTAAGGAGAAAAAATCCACATAGGAGCTACCATTCAACCAAGAATTCCAAATAACTTTAGCATTCTTGCAATCTCTCACCACATGCAAAGTATCCTCAATATTAGTAACACATGCATGGCAGAAGGGCATCCCACCCCATTTGGCAGTGAATTCCTTGGTGAGAATTTTACCTTGCAAAATTATCCAAATAAAGCTATGCATTCTAAATGGACCCTTCCACTTCCATATAATATTCCAAATAGGATCCTTCCTCAGGTTCTCAAAACCCATTATATTCCTGTATGCATTCTTCACCAAGCTGCTGCTCCTTGTGTTGTTCTTTTGAATCAGATGGTCCATTCCCTTGTTTGTTGCCGGGGGAAGAAAGGATCTAATATGCTGAACCACACCTCCTGGAGAAGGTTTCTTAAGATTCCCAAGTTCCAATCCCCTGATGTTTTATTCGTGTCAGAATCTTTAACACGAATATGACAAATTTTTTTTATAGGTTGACATGATACGACAAGAATAACACGCAAACTATGAATCAAAACAGTAATTGACCAAAAAATGGGTCAAAATGAAAAAAATTAAAAAAATATGGGTCAAATTCGTATTGACACAACACGTGATATGACGTGAATTTTTTTCATATCATTTTTTTAAACACAATACAAATTTTTTTGCAGATCAACTCAAATAAAATTTTTAATATCATGTCGCTGGTTGATTGACCCCTGTCCATATCATTTATAGGAAATCCATTACAATGATATATACATCAACATACCAACAAAAGCAAACCTAAAATCTGCACCTAAGAGTTGATTGACGCTTATCTACTTTTTTTTTTTTTTTTGATAACAGACGCTTATCTACTTTGAATCTTTGATGGTTGGTACACATTGCTTCGCTAATTTAAAGTTCAAAGTTTTATATAATTCGCTTCTCTTTCATTGCTTGTACCATATCTTTTACTTAATATCTTATAATTGTAACGTCTCTTTGATTCTCATCGAAAAACGTTACTCACATTTTTTTTAATAAAACATTACTCATATATTATAAAGAAATTAGAAATATTATTTTTATGTGAAAAATAATATATACATATAAATATTGTTCAGACATGTCATGTTGTACGTACCTACTAAATCGACATATAATTGAATACAAAGTCACCTCATATTACAACTAAATTGCATATTTGTTAAATACAAAGAAAAGAGTAAAATAATATTTCGATTATAAAACTCTATAACTGTACATAAATTATATGGACAACTTTGAATGATACTTCCGTACTAGATAAAACGAATGTTATTAAAATCGGTCTGGTCATTGATCCGGTCGAGGTACCGGGTTACTGTGTCACTGATTCAATCAGTGGGTCACTGGTTCAATCAGTGGGTCACTGATTCAACCAGTGGGTCACTGGTTCAACCAGTGGGTCACTGGTTCAACCGCATGACCCGATAATTATATGTAATTTTAGAATTTATATTTTAAATAAAAAAATTATAAACATACTCAAATATCTAAAAAAATGATAAAAATTTCAAATATTTTAATACAAAAAATAATAAATCACATATTATTATCAAATAAAAAATCAAACAAAAATATAATTATCGTGATACGGGGCTTTAGGTTCAGAAAACGACATCTCTAACTGTAAATTAATTCAAAATTTTATGCATAGTACATAATTAAGATAATATTAGTGTTGTAGGTACATAACTTATGGAAGTCAATAAGCAAAAAAATATTCAAATATGGCTATTATGATTTTTTTTTGAGAAATACAAAAATATGGATTTTTTTTGGAACCAGACCGGGTCACCGGTTAATCGACCGGGTCACCGGTTTTTATGAAAACCGACTGGGTCGGACCAGGTCGCACCGATTCTGATGCATGGCCGGTTTATTGCTTCAACCGAACCGATTATATGATCGGTTTACCGATTCTCGGGTCGATCCGGCCGGGTCGATCCGATTTTAATAACTATTGATAAAACAAATAAATACTTTAATTTTTGTACCTGATTACGGTGAAGATAAATACTTTAGCTTCTTCAACAATAACTTACGAATAAGTTTCTCCCGCTATACATTCACGAAGTCAAGGCACTCATCAAATTAAAAAAAATTTAAAAAGATTTTTATTTTTTTATACAGGAGGGAATGAGTTTCTCCTACAATCGAAGAAACTCATTCCACCAAAACTTAATATATAAAAATCTTTCATAGTTTATATCAAACAGAGTAAATAAATCTTGCTAAAGTTATAATATCTTGAAAAATCTTGAAATAAAAAAATACCATAAACTTATTTCTTCCGTCGCATAAACATTTTTTTTTGTCATAACGCATAAATCATAATTATTCCTTAAAATTTATAATGAGATAAATCTTCTCTGTTTGTTTGATTTGGACAAAAATACTCATGAATGATTTTTTTAAAAACAAATTAAACTTATTGACTTTTAATCATTTATAATTTTACTACTTCAACAAAATGAAAATTAGAAGTGTTTGGTTTTATTAAGAAAATAAAACAATTGTGTTTTATTTTAATAAAGACAAAGAAAATTAGTTTATTATTAACTCTGTTTATTATCATTTGTTAATTTTAAAAAATCAAATTATATATTAAAATAAATTTATATATGTAATATATAAATTAATGTGCGCTAAAAAAGATAAAAAAAATACAGAATATAAAATAATTAAAACACTTTAAATGTAAGAGAATATAACTTGTTAGATATTAGCTAATTTTCATTTTACTTATTGCTCAAATAAATTATAAAAATTTATATTTATAAAAATTAGTTTTTTCTTCCTTTAATTTAATGAGAATATATAGTCAAATTCTCTCTCATCATTAAAACTAAGCATTCTCTTTCTTCGATAAAGTTAGCCTTCAACATTTTCTTTTATCATTAAATTTGATAATCCTGTTACGAAAAAAAAAAATTGATAATCCTAAGTCACTAAAATACCTTTAAAAGTAAATTATTTCATAAAAATAATTGAAGTGTTATTGTCCAAAAAAAAAAAACATGGAGCTAAAACCTCTATATATATGAAGGTGTGGTTAGCTATAGCTCTTAGTGTTCCAGCTCCAGAACCTTGGTTCTATACGGGTTCCAATCATACCATTTGAAATCTTGATCTGGTCCCAATTCTATGTTTAGCATTTGAGTCATGATTATTCTAAAAATAAACCAATGAGAGAGTTTTTTGGGGCAGAAAGTAACAGACGAGAAGGAGACAAAGAAGTACTTTCACCATGTTATAATTAGATTTAGAACAAATTGATATATGTATATAGAAATACAACTCTATTCTATATTATCATATTATACCATTTTTGAAATGCAGCTAAAACAAGATCCACCCTTGAAATGCACGTTTATCCATATATAACGCCGACTTTTAGGAACGGCCAAACTTAGCAAATTTGAAAAATTGCTATTCACTTGGACAAAATTGAAGCAAATAATGTAGTCACGAGTTAATAGTGGTCGATGATGAGAAGGTCCTGGCTAAGTAAACGGATTAGCAGTCATTGTTTTTTTAAGCCAATTTTCTAGTTTAGACACGTGAGATCCTTTTCTTAACCATGTCCAATGTAACAGAAACACCTGACGAAACAGAACGGTTGACCGCACTTTTCGCTCCTAAATATTAGAACTACATTCTTGACATCTTCAAGGTTTGCCATCACTATATAAGCTCTGCTTATCCTAATAACTTACTCGAAGCACTACTATGCGGGAGTGCCAATAGTACTTGGTTTTTATTGGTATTGGCTTGCTAAGGTCTTTTCCTTGTGCATTCATTCTCAATCAGCACAAAGACCTTGGCTCACCTTGCCTTTGAAAACCAAGAAAAAAAAATAAATAAAGTTTTAGAATCCCAAGAAAAACCAGCAAAAACTCCAACAACAAAAAAGGACATATAGGCATTGGAAAAATAATGGCAGGAAGTAAGGTTATCTTTGTCATCTTGGCTACTTTTGCCATTACCATTCCATGCCTTGAGGCTGGCATTGCTGTTTTTGACGATTTTCTCAAAAAGCAAGCCGACATTGCCCACGAAATTGCTTTGAAGTCCTACATACCCAACCCTGAAAACATTACATTCGAGCTCAATATGCATGTTCATAGGTATTATTAACCATTATTCTCTTGTGACGCTTTTTTAATTTATCTCTTTCTTTACATGCTCAAATGTGAAATATTTATATGAGAAGATTAATTCTCAATATTAATATAGTTTTAGCATAGTTTCAAATTAATATCATATTTATTAATCAGTATCATTTTATATTAATTATGTAAGTTACACTTTTTATAACTATGGTCTGATTTATTAGATATATGAATGAGGTGATAGATGTAAATAAATAAATTACTAAAATTGAATATAGGATTTTTTATTCTCACAAATACTTTGATGCAGGGCTTTGGAGGAGTTGGATTTGGAGGAGGAAGAGATCAACGGTACAAGGAGGGAACTAAAGGAGAAATACACTGGACCATGCTTAGCCACGAACCCAATTGACCGTTGCTGGAGGTGCAACAAAGACTGGGCAAAAGATCGCCAAAAGTTAGCCAAATGCGGGAAGGGATTCGGAAGAAAGGCAGTAGGAGGACTCGGCGGCAAGATCTACGTCGTCACCGACGAATCCGACGAGGACATGGTTAACCCTAAACCTGGTACTCTAAGGTTTGCTGTCGTCCAAAAGGGACCACTGTGGATCACATTTGCACGTAGCATGATCATCAGATTGAAGCAGGAGTTGCTGGTTTCGTCAGACAAGACCATCGATGGCCGTGGAGCCAATGTGCAAATTAGGGATGGTGGTGGAATTACCATGCAGTTTGTTAACAACGTCATCATCCATGGTATTCGCGTCAAAAATATCCAGGCGAAGGAAGGTGGTATGATTAGGGACTCTTGGAACCACTATGGACAAAGAACAAGGAGTGATGGAGATGCCATCTCCGTTTTTGGTTCCTCAAACATTTGGATTGATCATATTTCCTTGTCCGAAGCTGCTGATGGTCTTATTGACGTTATCCAGGGTTCTACCGCTATCACCATCTCAAATTGCCACATGACCAAGCACAACGATGTAATTAATTAATTTTATTCTATTATATTCTTCCTTTCACTATTTTTTTGTTTTAATTCCTTATTAATTGGTTAGATTTAAATGTTTAGGGATTAATGTCTGTTGCTGCAGATGAAAAAAGTTACAAGAAACATATTTACACTAGGACACGGAGTCTGATCCTGGAATAAAAAAAATTCCAGGCTACAGATTCGGATCCTGATAGAAATAAGTGTTGCTACAAATTTTTTTATCAGCAACAACAGCAGAGCTATTAAAGATTTAATTTATATAATATTACTTTGCTATATATATGCTTAATTATAATTTGGAAAATATGTACACTACTAATATGGGGTTGTTGCAGGTGATGCTGTTTGGAGCTAGTGACTCCTACTCCGGTGACAAGATAATGCAGATTACAGTGGCATTCAACCATTTTGGACAGGGACTGATCCAGAGAATGCCAAGATGCAGATGGGGTTTCTTCCATGTTTTGAACAATGATTACACTCACTGGCTTATGTATGCAATTGGTGGAAGCTCAGGACCAACCATTCTTAGCCAGGGAAATCGTTTCATTGCACCTAACAACGATGCTGCTAAGGAGATAACACACAGAGATTATGCAACACCAGAAGTGTGGTCCCAATGGCAATGGAGATCAGAGAATGACTTGTTCATGAACGGTGCAAAGTTTGTTCAAGCTGGGGCACCTCTTGGTAAATTGCCATTTAACAAAGGATACCTAATGAAACCAAGAGAAGGATCACAAGCTGCTAGGCTTACACGGTTTTCTGGGGCTCTTGCTTGCACTGTGGGCAGGCCTTGCTAGTGAACAACCAAAAATAAAATAAAATTAAAAAGAGAACATAGGAACATCCTCTAGGATTCACTTGCACTTCTGCTTTACAGGATGTCTTCAACAGTGTTAATGCAACAAATTTTGTGTTGGATTAAAATGTTTAGAGGGAAAAATTTGTAGGGGATGAAATTGTGGCGTTGAGGGAAGTTGTTGCTTGGGGTTAATTAAGATGACAAGAAATAAGATTGGAAAGATCCAAATCCCGATTTGATAAATCTTTTCTTTTCTTTTTTGTTGTTTTTCTTTATATATTTGTACTTCTTTTCCATGTAATTTACATTCATTGATTCATTGATTCATTTGATATAGTCCGCTTCCTTATTTCGCTCTTTTTTTAGTTTGAAAATTTATTTATTTTAAATAAAATGGAATATTCACTATTCATCATTGAATCATTGGATTATTCCCTTGACAAATATAAGATAATATAATCTCAACATAATTAATCACCTATTATCTTTATACATAACAGAATATATTGTGTTATTTCATAAAAGCTACAAATATAATGTAACTACTGTTATACACACAAATAGTCTCACGCTAGTCGTATTTGTTTAGATTAATTGATATATCAGCAGTGAAAATAAAATAATAATACAGGCACTCTTAAATTTTTAGTATTTTGCATAACAATTTCAAATAATATTATCAACGGTCTTAGCAAATTTGTATAGATTTCAGTGAAAACGATATTTTGATTCTAAAATTATTAATTTTAAGATAGTTAAAGATTTAAAAAATGACAGTTGAAAGTTGAAACAGATAATTAAGAACTACTTTTGATTTAATCGTTTTTCATTTGATAATTATTTTGTAATTAATTGTAGAAATATGAGTTAATATTGACTAAATAATTATGAAGATAGTTTTTAGGAAATTTACAATAACAAGAACAAATGCAGCAAATTCTACTATGATATTTACTATCTACAAGCAAGCACTACGAGAAAATGTTGGACGTTGCTTTGGATCACAAAAATATACTGCTTTGGATCACAAATGTTAAGATCAGAATTATAAATGGACATTCCGTTGCAAAAAAGTAGATACATTTACTTTTCTGTTTTTTTTTTTTTTCAGTTCTACTTTTTTACAGATATATTTAATTAATTCCCTGAAAAAAAATAAAAATATATATATATATATATATATATATATATATATATATATATATATATATATATAGAGGTAGGATCCTTTGACACCAGTGTCAAATTTCAAATTTGACACCTCATCTGAAAAGTCGTTAGATCAAAAAAGATCAATGACTTTGATTTGTAAGCATGTAATACCATTGATCTTTTTTGATCTAACGGCTCTCAGATGAGGTGTCAAATTTGAAATTTGACACTGGTGTCAAAGGATCCTATCTCATATATATATATATATATAATTTAAACAAAATATTCATTAAAATTATATCGGTTAATTGCTTCGTTTCCAACATTGGACAACCTGTTTTGCCACATGTAAATTGGACAATCCCAAATGGAGTCTCACATCAAAATATAAGCTACCAGATGAAAATTATTATTATTTTTCTTAAAAATAATTCCACTCTCATTTTTAGGAAGGATGTTATTAATTTTTTTTTAATTATTTATAATCAAATCAATGGTAATGATATATTAGAAAAAAAAATATTAAGACAAAGAATAAGAAAATAATAAGTATTGATTAAGTTTCTTTGTCTACGAATGATTGTGATTATCTCATCATATTATAAATAACATAA
This sequence comes from Gastrolobium bilobum, assembly GCF_033153095.1. Lineage (NCBI taxonomy): Eukaryota > Viridiplantae > Streptophyta > Magnoliopsida > Fabales > Fabaceae > Gastrolobium > Gastrolobium bilobum. The sequence goes on from NW_026898644.1 coordinate 470,723, forward strand.
AAGAGCATTTATTATGTCTCTGTTGAGATATATAGTCCTACATTGATTGTGTGGGTAACTAATGTTGTCTTTATAAGGCCTTGGGCACTCCCACCCTTTGAGCTAGCTTTTGGGATGGTGTATCCCAAGGTTCTTTACATAGTATCAGAGCTTGAGTGATTATAAGGTCACAAGTTCGATTCTCACGGCCCCCACTTTCAAGTAGAATTAAAACAAAAAGCACAAAAAGATAAACCAAAAATTGGATCTGTGCAATTCCATACTTCTAGCCCAAAATGACTCTTATGTGAGGGGGCGTGTTGAGATATATAATCTCACATTGATTGTGTGAGCAACTAATATAACCTTTTGTGATGGTGTATCCTAAGGTTCTTTACAGTTTCATTTCCTTTCTTGCACACCTACAAGTCCCTTGTGTAAGTACTAGCTTTCCACAACTTGATTAAGTTAAATATGACAAACAGCTACACGATAAGTTAAACAATAAAGAAAAAGTAAGTTCAAATAAATATTGCATTTACTTGAGGGATTGATCATTAACAAAGGTTAAGAAATTGAAAACGAACCAAAAAAAAGTTCAACCTCGGATCTACATGTATTACAAAGGATGTTTCTTTTCTTCATTTGCAATTATTTCATTTCTTTTAAGCTTCAATATTTATTTTTCACTGACCCACAAAATATTTATTCGCTAGTACAAAGTTATGAAAAAAATTTATCTGATTGTCTGGGAATGATTGCTTACAAAAAAAAAATTGAAAGTTACGAAAAATATTTATTACAAATTTTTTTTCTTATCACTTTTATGACCTGCTTATACTCAATGCTTATCACTTTTACAGAGTAAAGAAAGAGAATTTTTTTTTGTCAACTATTGATTTAGAATTGATCTAATAGTAATCAAATAAATAATAAGAGTGATAAGCCTAAATTAATTGTACATATAACCGTCTTTTATTTTATTTTATTATGAATTTGATTTATTTTTGTGTGTTAGATTTGGTTGTGATAATCTTTCCAAACAAAAGTATAAAAAAAAATAAAAAATGCAAAGATGCAATGTAATATTCAGCAGACATGTCACCCATTGAACCCTTCAAAAGACAATTTCTTCTATATATGCAAAAAGTCCACTGACTGTTATTGAAGGGTAAGTAATGAAACTTCAGTAAATAATCTTAAATAACATTAACCACAGTAACAGTGTTCCTTAGAATACCTCTGGAGACTTTCCTAATTTTATGTTCAAGATTAATTTACCCAACTTAATCCAATCCCAACTTATTCTATGTCCTTCTATTGCAAGCATACAAAATATTTCTGTTATCTTAAAAACGTGGGCATTTTAACCATTTTGCTCCTAATTAATTATTTAATAACTATTTTGTCCCTGATTGGAAACTATCTATTAATCTGCCCATCTTTAATCGACTAAGCCAAAAATTTAATCGACTAAATGATCGAATGAAGATTTAGTCGATTAAATCTTCAATTTAATCGACTAAATCTACCTCTTTATCAGAAGAACAACCTTGTGTATGGGAGATTTAGTCGATTAAATAGGGATATTTAATCGACTAAATCTTCATTCGATCATTTAGTCGATTAAATTTTTGGCTTAGTCGATTAAAGAGGGACAGATTGGTAGATAGTTTCTAATCAGGGGCAAAATGGTTATTAAATAATTAATTAGGGGCAAAATGGTTAAAAAGCCTAAAAACCTTCAGTTTTCTGTTGAGGTCTATCTTGTAGAGGTACTCCAATTGGATCAGTGATCGATTTCTAGGTTTCGCCGTAAACCTAATTGGTTACTTCCAATTACGTAAATCAATAGTTCAAACCGCACTCAAAGGTAGGGCATTTCCCATTTTTATAGGAACTTCTGTACCAGAAACAATGGTATCTCCAGGCGAAACATAATCAACTTGAATTCGGGACAGCTATTTGAAATCTTAGCGAAAGACTGGATTTATTATCTCATGTTTGCTTTTCGTGAAAAAATACCAATTGAAGTGGACAACTTTTATTTATATAAAACTCGAAATATCTCAGCTAGTTGAATGTCTGCACTCTAAATGAAGAAGACGTTAAATCTTAAATTAATAGTATACTTCACCAATCACTCCCAAAAAGAAAAGTATCATGCTACTTTGTAACTTTTTTACACGAATTTATAATTTTTTATGAGTTTATTTTTTCTGTAGTTATTGTAGACAAGTTATCTGCAGTAAGTCCAATACGATATCGTTTTGAGGCTGAAATCATGATATTTTTGTAATTTTAATTTATTTCAGAGTTATAATAGTCTTTATATTTATAAATTTTTAAGATTTCAATACCAAAACGACGTTGTTTTGGAAAAAATGCAGATAACTTATCTGCAGTAACTACAGAAATATTTTTCCCATTTTTTATTTATAACTTCATAATCTTCTTTTATAAATTTGTATACATATAATTTTTTATAATCCTAAACCTTAACTTAGAAATTCATATAAAAATACAAACTTACAAAGATAATATGATTTTTTTCTTTTAAAGAAATATCTAAATCAACACTCCTAAATTAATAATACATACAGCTAGTTACAGGTTGATTTAACATGCGGGCTTTCTTCCACTAAGCTACACGGATTAGAGTCAGCAGTCTTTCCGGTCTGAATTGGATTGGTTTTGAAAGCAAAAATCATCTGATCCAATTCTTTCGGTTTGATCATGTAATTATTCATTCGATTTGGATTTTTTTCAAATCTGAACCGATCCAATCCAATTTTTTTCGGTTTGGATTGGATCGATTTTCAGTTTTTTGAAAATCTTAAAATTTGTTTCATGATTATTGTGCAAATAACATCTTTTGTACATATTGGCTTTGTAAAAAAAAAAAATTGAAATACAAAAACATCATTAAACGATAATATAGTTTTTTTTTTTGGTAATGAGATATGAAGCTCTACACAGATAAAATTTTGTTGATGATATGTGACTAAATTTTTTCTTAGGTTTAGTTGATGGATTAATGAATCTGAGGTTTAGAAATTTTTGGGCTATAATTAGGAAAAGACCCAAGTAGGTAGAGGAAAATTAATATATTGGATCGGTTTTCATCCACCAATCCGAAATCTGATCCAATCCAATTAAAATTTGTGGTTTTTTTTTTGTTTTTGATTTTTCAATTTTTGATTTATTCAGTTATCAATTTTTTATTCGGTCATTGCAGTTTTTATCGATTTGGATCGAACATGTAACGTCTGGCAACTTGCAAGGATCAACGACTGTCCCCACACACTAACACGAGACTTTTCAGCATGCTTTGTCCTCACTCGCACACTTCCCGGGAAAACTTCCCAGGAGGTCACCCATCCCAGAATTGCTCCAAGTCAAGCACGCTTAACTATGGAGTTCTTCCGTTCTGGGCTACCAAAAAGTAGATGCATCTTGTTAGTATAGGTAGTACCAATTAATTCTTATAAGCCATTCCCAACTGTACTGTCCCATACCAGTACAGTCTCTGGAATCCCTCTTTTTCGGGTGTTGATTCGATTCATTCATGTACCCCCGTCCCTAGAAGCCTGCCAGGAGCCGCTCCTTGTTCGTGCCCTTGCGCACCGGCGATCACTCCCCGCCCTCGTCAGCGCCCAGGATGTTACATGCCCACCAGCTTCCGCTTGGTTCGTCCTCGAACCACACCGTACTGGATGAGAGGCCCTGCTCTGATACCACTTGTAACGCCCGACAACTTACAAGGATTAACGACTGTCCCCACACACTAACACGAGACTTTTCAGCGCGCTTTATCCTCACTGGCACACTTCCCGGGAAAACTTCCCAGGAAGTCACCCATCCCAGAATTGCTCCAAGTCAAGCACGCTTAACTATGGAGTTCTTCCGTTCCGGGCTACCAAAAAGTAGATGCATCTTGTTAGTATAGGTAGTATCAATTAATTCTTATAAGCCATTCTCAACTGTATTGTCCCATACCAGCACAGTCTCTGGAATCCCTCTCTTTCGGGTGTTGATTCGATTCATTCATGTACCCCCGTCCCTAGAAGCCTGCCAGGAGCCGCTCCTTGTCCGTGCCCTTGCGCACCGGCGATCACTCCCCGCCCTCGTCAGCGCCCGGGATGTTACAGAACACACCTAATTAAAGCCCACCAAATCATGATTAAGGCTGGGTTTGTATGGACTTTTTAATAAAGTTCTTTTCATCACTTCCTTATTTTAAAAGTACTTTCTATAAAAGTTACAACTATTTAGATTTTAAAAAATATATTTGATTTTTGTAAAAATATTTGGCTTTTGACTTCTGCTTTTTTTTAAAGTTAAAATTTTTAGCTTTTGAAAAAAAAGTAAGTTTTTAGCTTTTTTATGACTTCTGTTTTTTTAAAAGAAGACATCCAAACAGACTTTTTTCAAAAATGACTTTTTTTTCTTAAAAAAAGCAGCTTTTGAATAAAAAAAAATCTCATCCAAACGGGCTCTAAAAGAGGGTCGCAGCATATTGTCACATCAGGGTATATACCTATAATTAAAATAAGGGTTTAAGTTTTCTTATGTTGTATGATTGTAGGAGATAAAAAAAAGTAGAGAGAAGTTAAATGTGGGTCCCATATTTTATATTAAAAAAGAAAAGAAAAATTAATTGACACGGAAAACGAATTAGTATAGGAAAATGATATACTCTTATGTAGCATAAGAGTATTATTTCCCTTAAAATAATTAATGGTCATTTTATATATAGATTAAAAAATGATATCTTGAAGGATGAGTTGAAAGCAAATTGTCTTTTGCTTATTCTATAAAGTATAAACTAGTCCATGTCATTAATCCAACTGCAAATAAAAGACATACATAAAGAAGCCAACTTTCCAGCTGTTAACAAGTAGAATGTAACTCGAATACATTATTAATATAATAAAAATGTTATATTATTTAATTAATTTGACATTTAATAGATTCTTAAATTTAATACATCATTAAATAATAGTGTATATTTTTTAATGACAACACATCAAGTTAAACTATAATAAAGACAAGTTGAATGAATATTATGAGCTTTCTATCATAGGAAACACCGTATATTGTAGATAACGTGGGGTAAACAAATTCTATGCTGGCCCAAGAAAGATTTTTCAATTGGGCAGTGATGAATCCAAGGAAACAATGCAATGCACAAAAGCATAAAACCTTTTATTCATGTTGTCTTTTATTGTCTGTAAAAAACAACAACCACCTTAAGCTGTTTGCACAGCACACAACCGAAATAATGCCGAAAGCATTCTTGATCATTCCTGCCAGCGACCAGTCAAACACTCGTTGTTTAATTACAAATTGTGTTTGGCTTCGGTCTACCTTCAATAACATTTTCAAATCTACATTTTCCTTTCCAAAAACATAGATGTAGTGTATTAAAAAATGGCAACCACTATGACGAGATCACTGTAACTAACAAAAAACAAAAAAACAAAATTACTGTTAAACCCGACTAACGAATGTGGGGGAAGATCATTGTAACTATGAGATTTATATTTTTATTTTTTAAAATAATCAAAGATAAACTCTGTTTTGGTCGGCTCATATCAATAGGCTCAATCGGTTGGGTCCAATATCAAAGCCCATATCTAGAGGACACCCACATAGGATTCTCATTCTTCTCCATGAACACAAGAGGTTCAGCGTGTCTAGCTTGAAAAGGCTAGGCTGGCTAGAAGATAGCTCTCCCCTTTTTCTCTTTCACGCTTGACTAAGACATTCCCTTTCTAAATACCTGAAACACATTGAAAAAGTATAAGCTATCTTCCTCTCTAATCTTCTTCTCTATTCACCTTCACCCTCACATACTCTCCCTTGATACACATACATGGGAAGCTCTAACATAATCTTGGTCCATACCATAGCTGCCGGGTGTATCTTAGATCAACATACTATACCCTCTAAGGGAGAAAAGTTAATGTGGACCGAGTATATGTGTACCTTATCCCAAAATAAAAAAAAATCAGGACATAAAAGGAAATAAGCAAAATGATAAAGATAAAAATATCATACAAAATTTCCAATTTAAGAAAAAGGAACACCAAATAATGGTGTACCAGGAGCTCAATAACTTTTCTCCCTCTAAGGGTACATCTATGACAAACCCCAAATCAATTAGATCGTAGGCTTATAACTTCAATCATGATGGGATACTTACTAGTTCAATTAGTTGCAAACAGAGTAATATTGGTTTGTGCTAGCTTGAAAATAATATTGACTTCTCGACATTTTTTGTGGCCCTGAAACAAGTCGATTAATAATAATAAACAATGTATGTACAATTCTCTTATTTTAGGATTTAATGTTTCTACAATGTAGATAAGTTATTTATATTTATTCTCAAAACGATGTTATTTTAAGTTAAAAAATTAAAAAATTATAATAAAAAAGACTATTATAACCCTGAAATAAATTATAATTAGTCAAAAATATTTTAATTTTCGTCTCAAAACTACGTCATTTTGGATTAAGAGTACAAAAAACGAACCCTTTATTTTATAACATATATGCATAATCATATTATGGGTTGGCTTCAAAGGGTTGTTATGAGACCTCTAGTATTTTGATAGGATGCAAATTCAAAACTTTTGGACTTCGGGCTGGCAATGGGACAACATAAATCTGTCGTTTAACTTCCCTGTAATTATCGTCTTCCTTGTTTGTAACTTCAATCATGTTGGTAACAATAAATTCACAAACATGATAAGGCCAAAACAAGTATGCATCCTATAAGAACACACACACACTGCATCAAGCTAAGCACAGTTGAGAAGGGGGGAAAAAAAGAAAAAAAGTCTACTAACAGTTTGAACAACACAATACAAGAAATGGCAATGAAGATAGAGAAAGATGTGAGCCTAAAAAAGAGCAAGACGTCCATGGCAGAAGATGAGTTACAAGCAGCACGGTGTGTCAAGAGAAGACGAAGAGAGCCTTCTGCTGCAGAAAATACTGGCCATGTTAACAACCAGCAACAACTGCAACAACAAGAAGTTAGTGAAAACTCTACAACAAACACTACAAAGAGAAGCTCAAGATTTCGCGGTGTTAGCAGGTCATTAGAAGGATTTTCCTTGTTCTGTAGTTTCTAATATAGAACCGAGCATCCAGTAGTGATAAAGCTACTCTTTCGTGATCGAAAGGTCACACATTTGAATCTTGAAATAAATTCTTGGCAAACATGCAAGCATAAGGCTGCGTATAAGGATTGTCCTTATCCTTAATTTCGGTAGTCTAAGTTTAACGGGGAATGATTTTTTTTATAGTTCGAATAGACCTTAAGCACAAGCTACTTAAGTTCTCATTCTGTTTGATTTGCTGATCAAAGTTAAACTGTAAACAGACATAGATGGACGGGTCGATTTGAAGCTCACTTGTGGGACAAACTCTCTTGGAACATAACACAAAAGAAGAAAGGGAAGCAAGGTTGAGTTCCTTCTTTTTGGTTTTAGCATCAACTGTTCTATTGCTTACTTTTTATCATTCATTTGCTTACATACTAACATGTTTCGATGTTCATACTTTTCTTTTGGAACGTGGGTTGGAATTGGACAAATTGGGACTAACAGTTTACCTTGGTGAGTAGATTAGTTATGAAAGCCAAGATTTTGGTTTGCTCACTCTGTTAGTCAATTAAATGATGACATGTTGTATTTCAAATATCACAGGGGCTTATGATGAGGAAGAATCTGCTGCCAGAGCATATGATTTAGCGGCACTTAAGTATTGGGGAACATCAACTTTCACCAATTTCCCAGTATGATGATAGTAATTACCTATGAAATAATGGTCTGCATCTTTGCATGGATATGTAGATGATTTATCTAACGCTTTTTATGCTTCCAACAGATATCAGATTATGAGAAAGAGATAGATATAATGCAGACTATGACCAAAGAGGAGTACTTGGCCACTTTAAGGAGGTAAAGACTTTTGATCTTGTCCTCTATGAATAGATATAATAGTGTTTGATAAAGCTGTAGAGTTTCATAATATAGGTTTGGATTTGGGTACACTGCCATATTGGTCACTCAAAACGCGTATGTATATATATATATATGACTTTTTTTATTTGTATATAATTTTATAGAAAGAGCAGTGGCTTTTCAAGAGGCGTCTCAAAATATAGAGGTGTTGCAAGGTGATATTCCTAATGAACACAACACTAATTGGTTACTCAATTCTTGATGATGAAGCTGAATCTCTAATACAATTGGTGAATATTTTGCAGACACCACCACAATGGTAGATGGGAAGCAAGGATAGGAAGGGTTTTCGGAAACAAATACCTCTACCTTGGCACCTACAGTAAGTTAATTAAATCTTCACAAGCCATCAAAGTTGGACTACAAAAAAGACTAAAGCATGCACTCACACACACACTACACACGAAGATATAGTTATGCTTCTTTCACTCGTTGAGAGATATAATATAAAAACATTTAAGACCCATCACTTACAAACTTGAGTTCTTTGGTAAATTGGTTGCTTTACATAGTATTAAAGCCTAGATGATCACGGGATCACGAGTTCAATACTCACCGTATCTTGTTAACCAATATAGGCACGCAAGAGGAAGCTGCCCGTGCTTATGACATAGCAGCCATTGAGTATCGAGGGATTCATGCTGTAACAAACTTTGATTTGAGCACATACATAAAATGGTTAAAGCCTGCAGGAGGAAGTACCCAAGAAGCAAAGCTTGAATCACAGACAGTAGTAGATTCTCAAACAGTGGCATCCCCATCCCCATCTAACAATACTCTGATTGAAGAGTCAAAGTCTCTGGCCCTTCACAACAGTTTTTTCAGTTCATATTATCTGGATTCCCTTGAAAAGGAAGAACTCTTGGGAAACAAAACCTACCAATTCTCGAGCAATAAGTCATCTTCTCCCACTGCACTTGGCATTCTTCTACGCTCTTCGTTGTTCAGAGAACTAGTTGAGAAGAATTCAAATGTATCTGGAGATGAAACTGATGATGGGGAAGTCACAAAACATCAACAACAAAAGATAGCTAGCGATGATGAACTTGGTGGAATGTTCTACGATGGCATTGGTGATATCCCATTTGTCTGTGATCCCGATAGATACAACTTAGAATTGCAAGAAAGAGCCTTGCAATCAATATTTTGAAGATTAGTGTAGATTTTCTATACAGTAATGTGAACAACTATGGGATGAGTAAATTTTTCTACTTTTTTTTTTTATAGATTTTAGTTACTTTCAATTTTGAACAAGAGAATAATAATAATAGTTTAAAGAACAAGCATGATTGATGGAACATATACATGCAAGCCATAGTGAACAAGATCATGCCTAACAATGAAAGCACCTGCTCTGTTCATTTGATTTCCCCAGTGATATGTTTCAAAGCTAACAACTCATACTTGTGAAGCACTAACATATAATAATTATAATTTTCATGGTGCTTTACTTATAAATCATGTAACACCCTGTACATTCTAATTTTTTTTTCCTTTTTTTTTTTTGGGTATACATATCCTAATTATTTCTTTGAGGCGAGTTGGTAATACCGAAAGCGCATAGAAAATGTGGCTAAATAGAAAGTTGAGATACGGTAAAAGAGTAATCCTCTTGTTCTCAATTTCTAATCTCAAATAACAAAATTAAACTCTTAAAATAAGGGTCTTAAGTACCCTTTTATAGACTAATTACAAATTGATCCAAAATTCTAAATCTAAAATTCTTAAAATAATAAAACTTCCTAAAATAAATATAACAATAATTAAACTCTAAATATAAGTAAATAATTACAATTAAATCATTCAAAATACGTCCCAAATCTTAAATCTCAAATCATGCCAAATGTGTTGCTTTCCTTTTCTTATCAAACAAATTGCAATCATATCTGCTGCTTTATTTGGACTTGAATTTGATTGTAATTTGTTATATTTCTAATTAATATTTCGTTTAACAATTGAGACATATTTTTTGAGCCACAATTCTAGTTGGTTCGGGGCTTCCTAAATTAATAATTGAGTCATGTGCAATGGGCCAACTGTAAGTGCATTAATTGGCTCATAAGTATTCCTACAAGTTTTAACTCTTTGAGGAAGTACCCAAGAAGCAAAGCTTGAATCCCAGACAATACTAGATTCTCAAACAATGGCATCCGGGTTTTTGACCCTTTTGCCCCTAATTAAATAATTAATAATCAATTTGCCCCTCCCCCAGAACTATCCACCATCCTGCCCCCATTTAGTCGATTAAGTTGCACTTTTAATCGACTAAATGGGCTAAACTCAGAAATTATGAAACGCGAATTTTAGTCGACTAAAAACTCACCTTAATCGACTAAATTGTTTTCACTTTTAGTCGACTAGGAGCATTACTTAGTCGACTAAATGTCGCAGATCAGGTTTTTTAAAAAACCCCCCCATTTCGCAAAGGGGGTTATTTTCAAACCCTAATCGACTAAATCGCTCCATTTCGTCCCCTCTCTCCAACCAAGTCCGAATCTCAACCCTTGAAGGTGCGATTGAAGCTTCCTTGGTTCACACTTGCGAAATCGACATTTAGGTAACGTATTCTGACTTGCATTTGGTTTTAAGTTTAGTTTTTTTTTTGTTTTCTTCATGCATTTGATTTCTGTTTGCGGTTTTGTGGATTTAGGTTAGGGGTAGGGTGCTAAGTTTGTTGTGAGGGTGAGGGTTAGGGTTGATGTGGTGCCTTAGGCTTAGGGTTAGGGTCAGGGTTAGGGTTGACGTTGCTGTTTTGTTTGGGTTGTAGTGTTTAGGGTTAGGAATGGGTTTTTGTGTTCTGTTTTAGGGTTAGGGTTAGGGTTAGGGTTAGGGTTTCTGTTTCTGTTTTAGGGTTAGGGATTGGGTTTCTGATTTCTGTTTTATTTTAGGATTAGGTTTTTTTTTTATATTGAATTTTAAATTTTTTGATATTGTTATTGTTCATTGATTTTTGTTTCCACTTGCATTGTAGGTACAGTTGTTCCCATGGCTGGCCGTAGAAGATCGTCTAGCACTGGAAATGAGAGACGACAGAAGCTACGACAAGACCGTCCGTCTTCGTCAAGGCCACAAGAGGAAGACCCCGCTGCTGTGGACCTCCCATTCGGATACTTGTTCGAGAATGACCCGGTGGTTCATGAATCTTTTGTCCGTGACTTTGTTAACCGACCGATTTGTAGGGCCAAATCACTTGATACAGCCTTTTTTGAACAAGAAGGTTTTAACATTGTGAGGTGGTTGGAGGAATCACATCTTAGGACCTTGGCTGAACTGTCGTGTTCATATTCTGAGCTGCATGTACGGGCCTTCTACCATAATCTCAGCTACCATCAGGGTGAGCTGAGGTCTAGGGTCTGCGGGGTGGACATCATCATGACGGCTCCGGTATGGTTGGAGTTACTGGGGTATGACTTTGATTTTGCGCAGACTGTGGAATATGACGCAGACAGCGGGACCATACTTCCAGGATATACATGCGGTGATGCCGTGCAGGAGCAGAGGAGAGTCTGTGGGCAACACATTGCCTATACGGTGGGGTTGCTTACTGTGGAGTCCCGCATACTACACTATGTCATCACCCACATTTTGTTTCCGCGAGCGTTCAATCATTCCAGGGTGTTGGAGCATGACTTTCCCATCATGTGGGCTATCCGACATGGTACTTCGGTGAACTGGAGGCACTACGTGTGTTAGATAATGTATAAGGCCAAACACAAGGGTGCACTTCCATTTGCTTGTCTTGTTCAGAGGATATTGGAGCATTTTGATGTTCCCATGGGTAATGTGACCTTGAAGAAGACCACATGGTATAATCATAAGTTTGGAAAACGTCTACTGGAGCAGTGCAAGATGACAAAGAACCCCCAAACAGGAGTGTGGCAGTTCACAGGCGCGGCTGATGTTGAGGTTCCTGATGTTGCTCCAGTTGTAGACATGGTTGACCCCGAGGTGGAGGATGATGATGACGATGATGATGAGGGTGACCAGCAGGAGATAGCTGAGCCTGAGGGTGGGTTTTCATTACGTGATGTCATGAAGGGCATAAACGCCACGCTGAAGAAAATAGAAAAAATGGCGTTGAAACACAAAAAATGGAGGAAGAGTCACGTGCAGAAGGGAAATGAAAGATTTAGACATATACAGGGACGGTTCAAGGGTGTTGAAGATAGGCTTGCTCGTCTAGAGCTTGGACGAGGACAACAGATTGAGGATGTTGCAGGGCAGGGGGCTGATGTGTCTAAGGTGTCACCCAGCGGGATAACACTCTCGGGTTCACCATCGTCTTCACTGTCCATATCCTCGTCATGCCCATCCTCATCCTCGTCTATTTCCCTCGGTGGTATCTGACTTAAGACAGGTGCAGGTGCAGATAAACCGACCACTCTGTCTTCTTGACTTTGACTTCTTCCATGCACAGGTACAGATGAAGATTGACCACAGTCTATTTCAACATATATCTCAATAAAGTTTTGAAATTTTCGATCCACAATTGCATCTATGACACAATCCACATCTTCATCGTCACATATATCATTACCAATGTAGAATATAGCATCCTTACCAACTGTAGACTCTACCCTGGCGATCATCCGTTGAACGCCATGGCTGCCGTGTAGCCCCAATTTTTGGTTAATCCTCCCCTTCAGCTCATTGTACGTAGTGCCCTGTTTGATTTTCAACATTTTCGTTTTTCCTTCAAATTGAACATCGTTGGGGCCTTCATAATGCTTTCCATCATAGTAAATCATGGTAACATACATGTTTGGACTTGAGCTCATCTTTCACACGAATTTTGGGGGTATGAATCAGATTTTAGGGGTTAGGGTTCGAATTTGGGGGAAACAATTGAGAAATAAAGGAAAATGACAATGATTTCACAATTATTATGTCTTAGAGGTGGTGGGATGAAATGGAAGGGTGATTGGAAGGTTCCCAGCTGAAAAACAAGAGAAAGAGACCAAGAGAGGAGTTTTGATTTCGAATATTTTGAAAATGAGGCCAAGAGAGGTCTGGATATAGGGTTTTTCGCGATCTTTAATCGACTAAATAATGTGCTTAGTCGACTAAAAATGCAAACAAGTTAGTCGATTAAGGTGAGTTTTTAGTCGACTAAAATTCGCGTTTCATAATTTCTGAGTTTAGCCCATTTAGTCGATTAAAAGTGCAACTTAATCGACTAAATGGGGGCAGGATGGTGGATAGTTCTGGGGGAGGGGCAAATTGGTTATTAATTATTTAATTAGGGGCAAAAGGGTCAAAAACTCGTGGCATCCCCATCTAACAATACTCTGATAGAAGAGTCAAAGTCTTTTGCCCTTCAAAATAGTTTTTTTGCTGGGAATCGAACCTAAATTTTCTCCCCACTCTATTCAACATGTGTTGCCAACTGAACTATATTCGTTGTGTTTTCTAAGTATGTTTTTAGATTTAAATAATTTAGTTTTTTAAGTTAATTGCTACTAAGTAATATACTAATATAAAATTATAATAAATCAAGATAGGTGACGTTTCAAATTAGGATAAAAGGACCATATTATGTCATGCAAGATAACGACAAACTAAAAAATATATACTAACTAATAATTATCCAGCAAATATCAGATATAGTAACTTAAAATACAAAAATAATGATTATTATGTTATTAAGAAAGTGAGTGAAATATCCAAACATAAAACATACATAAAAGTTAAAAAAAGACTATTTCTATACAAGTCTAATATAAGATACTGAGTGGCAGGGTTGATAAAAATGAGTCAACCAGTATAAAATGAGTTGGGTTGGGTTAGTAAAAATAAATTGACAACTCGAGTCAGACCAACCCAACCCGAACTAGTTTGAAAAAAATCGATCCAACCTGTAAGTCAAACGGGTCATCTAGCTAGTAATTATTTTTAATTTATTAAAAAAATATAAAAGAATAATAAGGGGCCAAATATGTTCAAAGAAAGTAGAAACTTTTTTTTTTAATCTAAGTTTATGTTTAACAATTTTAATTATCTTATATCATATTCATTTTTTTAAGCTTTAAATTTTTTTTTTATCTTACTTCAATTATCATGTTTTTTCATTTTTTTAGGCTATTTTTCCCCTATTTTTTTGAACCAATCCACAAGCCAACCATAACCCGGCTCGGGTTGGATTTTCTGATTCGTTTTTTTTTTTCGAGCCATTCCTAACCCTGCTTGTTTTTTTTTGGGTTGCAAATGAGTTGGGCCTAGTCAAACAAGGTTGGCCCGTTTTGCCATCCCTACTAAGGGGAACATCCAATCATACAACATATATAAAAACTAGAGTAAAGTACCTTTTCGGTCATTAACAAAAGCCCATTTTAATTTCTTAGGGAAAAAAGTTGACTTGTGATCTCTCTAAAATTCAAAATAGACTCAGTTAGTCGAAATCGTGGTCACTCTAAAATTCAAAGACCCATATTAGTCCCTCAAAAGGACTAACATGAGTTTATTTTGAATTTCAGAGGGACTACAAGTCGATTTTTTTTCTCTAAGGGATTAAGATGGTCCTGTAATATTTGTTGAGGACCCAAAAGGTACTTTACTTTAAAGACTAAGAAGAGGATGAATAATCTCTTGCGTTGTTTATATGTGGGCCTTTGTAACTTCATATTGAGCCTTCCTTCGGCTTAGAATAAATTCGGTTCCTAATAATAAGGTAAGTTTTTTTTGTTATTAGAATTCAATTTTATTATTATCTCTACTATGACATGTTATTGTTAGCTCACATTTAAAAAGAATTACTGATTATTATTTTTATTATGATTACTTTTTTTGTTTTTGTATTTGCAAGACCAAAATTATTGAAGTTATGATTGTTTTAATATCATTTTAGGCATTTAGTTTTTTTTTTTAGTTTAAGAATTTTTAAGGGTTTGTTGTCATTGATTTATAGGTATTTGAATTTGGGAGCTTTGATGAATTTTTTTTTGTTTTAGTTGTTGTAAGTAAATATATGTAATGGATAATTTATTTTTAAATGTTAGATTTGAATTATTTGAAGGTTTATTTTTTAAATAAAAATTGCTATCATTTTTGTCTACAACTAAAATAGATTTCACAATTCCAAATAAATTTGAATAATAAGAATTATAAATCATTTTAAAAAATTTATAACAGTGACAAAAAATTTGGTAACTATTTCTAAAATAATAGTGACAAATAATTTGTCATTATAATTATTATTATAATGTGACGATTAAATCATCACTGATGTTGCAAATATCTGTGACAAATTATTTGCGTCATTATTGTTTACTAATATTCGTGACATAATTTTTTATCACAACAAATACCTTTTATAGTGTCATAAAAAAATATCGTCACTAATTTAACAGTGACATTAGCATTAGTAACGAAAGTTGACGAAATAAAATATCGTCACAAAAGTGTTCTTGTGACGATATTATATTCTTCAGTGACAATTTTTGTCATCACAAAAAATGTATTTTTTTGTAGTGGTTAGTCGAAATCGTGGTTCCTCTAAAATTTCAAAAAAAACTCATATTAATCTCTCAAAAGGACTAATATAGGTTTATTTTAAATTTTAGAGAGATCATAAGTCACTTTGATATTTGCTTGAGAATTCAAAAAATACTTTACTCTAAAAATTAAGAAAAGAATGAATAATCTCTTACATTGTTGTTTATATGTGGACCTTTATAACTTCATATCGGGCCTTCATTCGTCTTAAAATAAATTTTTTGTTAGTCAAAAATAAAAACGGTGTTCCATCAGTACCACTATATACCACCAGTTCTCACAGGCTTTCTAGTCAAATCAGTTGTTCTGGTCCAGTTTTTAATTTTTTATTCTTTTTTTGAATCTATGGTTTTATTATCCCTTGTACGTTGCAAGCTAAGACACGAAGGAAGTAAGGAATCGGTTGAGGAAAAAGAAAATGAAAAGGAACAAGAAATGGTATGCCAAAACACGAGGAATAAGAAAAAGAGAAAAAAGGAACAGGAATATATTAGAGAAGTGAAAAGAAAAAAGAATATATTAGAGAAAATGTAGAGGGAAAGGAATTAGAGAACATGCCAAAACAAAGTTAAAAGAAAAGAGGAAATTCCCCACCATTCAAGATTTATCTATTTCCAACCACTCTTTAACTTACAATTCACATATAAAACCCAATTGGCAATGATGACACAGTATCGATTCTTATGTAAATTAATCAATTAAAGTGTATGAACAAAAGGAATTTTTTCATTTTCTACACTTTATTTTGCTTTAAAGCATAGAATAGTTGAAAACAAGCATCAAATATTAAAAAACTGTTGACAAATCAAAGTACAATCATGGCGCGTGTCATATTTGCAACTTCCTTGCAAAACTAGTAAAAAAGTACCAATACATAATAACTTATGTTTTAGGAATAAAATAAAAAAATTATCTCTTAATCTTCTTATACTATCATTTCATGCCCCAAAGTTTAATTCTAGTCATGATAATTTTATTAATTTGTCAAAATACTGTTAAGTTCCAATTTTTTAAAACAAGTTCCTTACTCGCATTGAATCAATTGTTTGTATTGTTAGCTCCATTTTAAATTTTAAAATAAAATAATTTTATATGATGCAATATGTTGAAATATATAGTCTCACATTGATTATGTGGGCAACTAATGTGGCCTGTGCAATTTCACCCTTCTAGCCCAAAGGGCTCTTGCGTGAGGGAGCGTGTTGAGATATATAGTCCCACATTGATTATGTGGGCAACTAATGTGGCCTTTATAAGGCCTTGGACACTCCCACCCTTTGAGCTAGCTTTTGGAGTGGTGACCTCAAGGTTCTTAACACAATCCTCGAAAATATAACAAATCCAACCCCCCCCCCGGCGCCCCTTTTTTTAGTTAAAATTATTACAAAAAATTGCATTAATCATAGAGAATCTCATTTATAAGCTGTTAACGACACGTTAAATTCCTAATTGTTTAAATCATTATAGTAAATATCATCACGGATAAATTTGTTATTATAAGAATAGGTAAACTAAAATTGTAAACATATATTATTATAAAGATTATGCCCTTGTACAAACTACTTAGAAAAACATCACTGATACACATATAGAAAATTGAATCCTCTTCTAATAAAGTTCAAGGTTACATAATGATTTCCTTCTAATCCCATTCTCAAGCATTGGCGGATCTATAGTTGTCAACAAGGAAGCACGGACACTTGTAAAAACAGGAAGAGTCGGGTCCGACACGCTCCGACACGGCGACACGCTCCGACATGCTCCGACACGGTGTCGAACACGCGGTTGACTTTTTCCGACACGTTGACCATTCCGACACGCGAATTTGACCGTGTCCGACACGGTCAAATGACATTTTCGTAATTTTTTTTTTTAATTTTTTTTTAATTTTTTAAAAAAAAAATTATTTTTTTTTAAAAGTTAAAATATATTAATAAAGCTTCCACCTGATCATATCAATTTTATCTTTTTGTCTTTTTTTCTCTTAAGTAGATAAGAGATCATCTCAGCATCATTGTTATCAATTCCTATCACGCTCTTGTTGTATCTTCTTCTCTCTGATCTCTCTCTAATATGATTAGATCTCTCTATCTGATATTATATCTCTCTTTCATCCCAGTTCTTATTTTTTTGATTAAAGCTTCCATCTTTATAACGTATTGATGGGTATTATTAATTCAGTTTCATTTTTTTGTTAAATTATTAAATATTAAATGAAATATACACTATATAAATTAAAAATATTATTTAATATTAAAACGTGTCCCAACGTGTCGAAATCTATAATTTTTTAGGATTGACGTGTCGGAGTGTCGTGTCGTGTCACGTGTCGCGTGTCGTATCGGTGCTACATAGGTTGTCAATATGGGCAAGTGCAGACAAAAAAAATAATAAAAAGAATAAATATCTTTTTGGGTCCTCAGTAAAAAAATACGGAACCCATTTTAATCTCTTAAAAAAAAGTATGACTTCTGGTCCCTCTTAAATTTCAGTTTTTTGAAATTGCAGTCCCTTTGAAATTCAAAGAAAACTCATGTTAGTCCCTCAAAAAGGACTAATATGGGTACTTTTTTTCTAAAGTATTAAAATGTGTTCTGTATTTTTTGTTGAGGACCCAAAAGGATATTTATTCTAAAAAAAATTTCATTTGAAATAGTAAAGCTTGATATATATATAAATAGTTGGTGAGTCATCTTTACTGCGGCAGGATTTGCTATATGAATAACTTGAAATAATATTTAAATTTTTTTTAATAGCTTGAAGAGTAAAGTACTTTTTGGGTCCTCAACAAAAATCATGGGACCCATTTTAATCCCTTCAAAAAAGTTGACTTGTGATCCCTCTAAAATTCAAAGAAAAATCACATTAGTCTCTTAAAATGACTAACATGGATCTATTTTGAATTTTAGAGGGAGCGAATTTTTTCAATAAGGGATTAAATTGGGTCCCGTGATATTTGTTGAGGACCCAAAATATACTTTTCTCTAACTTGAAATAACATTTACAAAAAATGAGATATGCATGAAAATAGCAAAGCTTGCTATATGTGAATAGTTTTCTTTTCTCTTTTTGTTTATAATCTTTTATTTTTTAATATATTTAAAATTTTCTTTTATTTTTTATTACCCGAACCCTCACCAGTCACCACTAAGTGTGTAGACATAAATAAAATTTTATGGGTCCGCTACTGTTCTCAAGTAGAAACAATCCTTCCTCGTACCATGGATTCATATAAAATCACAGTTTTGTTTGTATATTAATTTCAAGTTATATCTCATTTATTGGTTATTCAAACGTATATTCCATCTGCCAACTGTTAAAAAATAATTAAGTGACACATCAATTAAAAATGAATTAAATAAGAATCATACAAGTAAAAAGTCCACTCATCCAATTTTTGGTTTGTTACTTTTAAGCCCATTGTTGATTATATGTGCTAACAACAACCATGACAATTAACCCTCGTGTAGAAACAAAATAATTTTTCTCTTTTTCTACATTTTAGTTTACTTTAAAAGCATAGAATAATATAAAAAAACAAGCATTTAGAATATTATGTGGAATGGTACATGTCTTGTGCCATTTGCTTGCAAACATAGTAAAGAATTGGTGTCCTTAATTTGTCGAACGCAAGAACTCTTAATTTTCTCTATATATATATTGAATAGATTCATTCAGCAATAGCTTATTTATATGTGTGCATCGTTGGTTAAGTGTGTGTGTGTATATATAAACCATGAGTTTTTCTGAGGTCGAGAGTGTCATCAGTGAGACTGAGAGCAAAATGGGAGTGCCGAAATATCATTTTGACAGAGAAATGGTGGTAGCACAGAAACTTGCTGGGAAAAAAGATTGGAAACATTTCAAGGAAATCTTTGATAGAAACAAGGGAAAGCTGCTCGACCCTTTCGATTTGTTTGGGAACACTGCTCTTCACGCCGTAGCACGCTCAGGAACTCGACAACTCCTACATGAGTTACTGAACAAGCTAAATGAAAATGAGAAGAAAAATGCATTGGAGAAACCAAATAGAGAAGGAAACACCCTCCTTCACGAGGCCGTCTTTAACGAAGATCTCAAGATGGTGGACGTCATCATGCGTTTTTATCCGCTGCATGCAATGCTAGAATTCAGAAACGAGAGTGGTGAAACCCCAGTTTTCAGGGCTGCAAGGTTCGGGAACCTAAAGATTCTCCAACATATACATCGCAAGCGTCCACTAGAGTCTAAGCATTTTCAACTTGTGGAGAAGAAGGATCAGCATGGAAAAAGATACCAAAAGCCTTATCCCATTCTCCACGCGTGTGTGCTAGGGCTTAATTTCGGTATTTATTTATTTTTCATCAATTATTTGACTAGTCTTATCATTTGAGTTTACTCTACTAATTCTATTCGAGTCAAGTAGAATCACATGGATAACAAAATAACAAAGCTGAGTTTTCAAATACTCAAAACCGAGACCACTGGTTAAGCAGTAATCATCCCTTATCAATTGATTTACGTGCTTCGTAATGTTATAATTCACCTTTGATACATAAAAAAATTCCATTCAACAGGAAGATATATATTAAACGATTTAAGAATATAAAATGCCTTGTATGATGCAGACGTTGCTATTTGGTTGATGGAGAAGGTTGATGGAAAACTAGCCGAAGAAAAGTATGTGGTAAATGATAATAATAATAATGTGGAATTGACGAGTCTTCAGCTGCTATCAAGAATGCGAATGGCTTTCAAGAGTACAAACACGCTAGAAATGGGACTACGTGAAGATCTTATATATAAGTGTACGTCTCTGTCTTCACTTACCTGAAAAACTTGTTTTACAATTTTTTTTGTTTTCTCATAGCTCCCGGCTAGCTGTATTATCTAATTAATTTTTTTTGTTTCTCTCATCTCAATGATTGTATTCATTAATTGCAATTTGGATGAAAATTAAGTACTTCCCGAAAAAGGATATGAAACTGAATTGAAATTGGATGATGACGGAAATACTTCGTTCAAATCCTCAAGAGATATAGAAAGGAGCCAATCAGATGATGAAAATGAAAATGAAAATCCACCCAAATCAAGTACTATTACTTTTTCTTTTCTTTTGCTATTTCCTTTTCCCATTCTCCGATTTGTGAATAATGTCTCATCATATTAACTAACTGAAGGGATTGTAGAAAATGCAGTTTTTTCAAGGCTCAACTACTATGTTGTCTGGGAACACCTTCAAAAAGGTATCATGACCTATCCATCAATAATACGCTGAAATAATATAGAACTTAACAAATAGTGATAGCTCAGTTGATGCATAGGAGCTAAACATGTGAGTATGAGAGTATGTGTTCGAATCTCTCCGGTATCACCTTTAGGAAAGGTTTAAAGCCTTAATCATGGACCCGCCCCAAATCGAATTAGTTACGAAGCAATGAACAGATTGAAATATTTTCAAAAAAATATAGACGTTAATTAATTTCTCTTTTCATATATAGTTGATTTGTGTAACCCAGGTTATATAATTTAATGCTAGTTAAAAATATAATATAAAATATAAAACTATTCATCTTTTGCGTTGAATATCCATGCAGGCTTTAATTGTATTAATAAAATTTGGGAACAAAAGAAGAGACATAAGTTAGCAGAGCATCTAGCTAACTTGCTAGTGAAGAAGGACGAGTCGTGGCTATATTCTCATAACGATATCCAGCCACTGGTTGTGTTACCAGATGATTTTCCCTCCAACGTCACAGAGAAAAGAAAAGAAATTGAGCTGAAGAAGAATGAGAAAATCAAGCAGCAAAATAAACAAAATCAACCATCATGGCAAACTCCGCTATTCTTGGCTGCTGCTTCAGGGATAGAAGAAGTGGTGAAGATGATCATTGATATGAATCCAGAGGCAATTTCTCACGTTAATGAGGATGGTCTCAACATACTGCACATTGCTGTGAAGCACCGTCAGCTTGCAATCTATGAATTCATAGAGAGAAGTGCAGCATTTAAGTCGTTGCAAGCACGTATAAGTATAACTAAAAAAGATGACAAAATTATAAGTGATCGTACTGTATTGCACCAAGCTGCGAGCATGGAGTATTACAGAGAACCAGTACTACCGGGTGTGGCATACCAATTGCAAGATGAGCTGGATTGGTATCACGTAAGTACCACTGCTTTTCAAATTACCTCAGTTTCTTTTCTAATTTCTACACATATATATCTACAGGAGAGGGTTACAGATTTTTTTCTTTACAAACTACATTATGTACTCTTGGAAGTACTATTTACTTACAGGAGTATATAGTGTAATTTGTAAAAAAAATTGTAAACGAATCGTTTCCCGTATCTATATATGTGTGTGCTTTTTCATTATATGGGAAGGACACCTAAAACTAAATATGGGAGGAAAAAATAGATAAACGTTAAGTAGTTTTCAAATAAAAAAGTTAATGCCACTAATCTTTATAATTTGGTTTATATTTTGCAGCGAGTTGAGGAAATAGTACCTGAGCACTACTTAATGCATCGGGACAAAAATGATCTGACAGCAGGGGATCTTTTGGACATAGAGCATGCAGAGATGCATGATCAAGCAAAGCAGTGGATGAAAGAAACAGCTCAATCATGTTCCACTGTGGCTGTCCTCATTGCTGGTGTTGTCTTTGCAGCTGCTTATGCCATCCCAGGAGGGACTCAAGAAGGTAGACCTGTATTGCATCACTCTTCAGCCTTTCGAGTTTTCACTATCATGGATGTTGTCTCTCTTGCCTGCTCATTGGGTTCCGTTGTCATGTTCCTTTCCATCCTCACTTCTTCTTTTGATTTATGGGATTTCCATAAGTCCTTGCCTGGAAAACTTAAGTGGGGATTCATTATGCTCTTCTTCTCCCTTATTTGCACAATGTTAGCATTTGCTGCAACCATTTTGCTCACCATTCGAATGGAGGGGGACAAAAAGAAAACTACTTTCACATACAGTTTGGCCTTCGTTGTTGTTTCCATATTTGGGTTGACACAGTTCCGCCTTTATAAATTGTTTCAAGAACAAACGACATTTGTTAAACGCCAGCTCAGGAAATGGTCCCAGCACTGGGAAAGAATTTGTGGGTAGAGCAATACTACCTACTTGCTCAATAAGTTCTTCATTATTCCTTCTATTACCCTCTTGATTAATTTCTTGTAATTACCTTGTGTTGTGTTTTCGGTGAGTTGTAATTGTATTACAAAGGTCGTATGCAAATCGATCTCTAATAAGCTGGAACTTATCTAGCTAGCTAGGTCTTGTGCATGTGAATGTATTCTGGTGAGTCATTAACTAGCCTTTATGTTTGTTGCTATGCATATGAATAATATATAAGCTTTATAATTTGTATTATAACTTGATCGGCCTATCTTTCCCTTAGCTTTTTAATGTTGGAAATGCTGGCAATTGAATAATTTTTCCTATAGACATTGTTAACAGTATAGTAAATTTGTCGCAGTACATGTTACCTAGCGGTTCAATATTCTAGCGGGGATAAATTTGACATAAAGCCCTATTGTGCTTACTCATACCTTCATTATTCTTCATCAATGCACTACCTTAGACCTATTATGATAGTATTCTTGTAATCCATTGCCATGAACTCAGTTTAGTTTGGTAAATGGAGACACCACCCCCAACTAGTTCTCGTGTCGGTAGAATTGCACATTTGATTTTATTATTATTATTTGTTCTATTAGACTTGCTATGTTAGTTCTATCCTTTATGCTGGTCATGACCACAAGTTTGGAAAGTAACAGACATAAGAGATTAAGCAAGCAATGCGTAGACCCAGCTTAGTTTATTCCATATGAATATTTATTGTAAACATCACAAACATACAAATTGAATTTAACATTTTTCAAACCGAACATATTTTAATCAAATTTGACTAAAAAAAATCTTCCTTCCATATAAGAGAAGATTTCATCAACATAAGATTACTTATTTTTATCACAATCTTCTAAACAGTGACTGCCTATTGTCTATAAATCGGCAACTCATACGCAGAATGCGGGAAGTGTACAATTTGTCCAAAGGATCATACAAACTCTAATAGTAATCCGACTAAAATATGAAGACAACACTGTCATGAACTCTCGACTTCTGATTCTGAGCAACACATTCTGAAATCCACATTAGGTTCCTGATCTCCTGCTCCCTTAACCTCATATATGCAAAGAACACAGCATAATGAAACTGCAATATAGACAAAATAGGGTGGCTTAGTAATGAATAAGACATAAGCTGGACAAAGAATAAAACAATTACATTTAAGCCAATCAAATTTTTTCTAGCCCAATGACTTCCATTTTTTTCCATCACTTGGTAAGAAAGATCCAGCAACCATTAAAATATTTAACTAATTCACTCCATAAACCAGAAACTATGATACTCAGAACTGTAAAAAACAAACCTGTTGCTCAAATGCCAAGCAAAGCCTCTTCACCTCCTCCTCATAGAATGCCTTGTCAAGCATCTGGCTCTCTCCATATGATAACTTGGCAAAAATAGATTGATAGGGGGGATATTTTTCCATAACAGCACGAACCTACATGAGCAACCAGATAAGAGATTTAAGGCCCAAAAAGCACTGCTAACAGAAATCAACTAGAAATAAGTGATGATTGACAAATATTTCAGGACAGATACCAACAGAAAAGGATAATGAACCACTCAACTACACAAAACACTTTGGAAACCGGAAGCCAAAACCAAGTACAAATTACAAATGAAATTAAAATAAATCAAATCATATATTCCTCGACAATAGGAGATAAAGGAGCTCAAATAAAGAAAGCTTAAAAGTGACACCCCAAAATAAACATCTGCAAGTATCAGTCACGGACTCATGAGACAATAGCCCAACAAATTAATACAGCTTAAGTCATACAACAATGCTTAAACCAAAGACAAGTAAAATCATAAAAGTTTCAATCATCAATTCATCTTTTGGTAAAAACAACCAACATTAACACTGGCAGGATATTACACTGACTTGGCTATTTAAAAACACAAAGCAACCACCCTGACAAACACAGTCTAGCAGGCCCCAAGAAACGTACAAATTGAAAGATGGAAAACACCTAATGCTAATACATCACACGACTGAGATGCAAATGATACCTGATCAATGTCCTCACAGACAGCAAGTTCCTCATGACCATATGGGTAACTGTTTAAAATAAGTCAATCATTAGCAAAAGAAGCATTCCAAAATAGTATATAAACATTTTTTAATTTAAAAAACAAAATATACATATTTTGCTGAGGGCTAAATACTTACAGCAAACCAAAATTAGAGTACAATTTTCTACGGTCATCTCTGGTGAGCTCAGTACCAATGCTGCACAAAGTGAAAACCATGGATGCCAGTTATGCAAGTATCCAGATAAGCAAAAAGGTTATACAGCACCTTTTAGTTTCAATATACCTATTTATGGTAATATTCACAGCCCTCCTATCAGCCTCAAAAGATAGAAGGTCAGACATTATCTCAGCAGTGGCACCACCAAGTTTCTGTTTAGGAATAACATTGAAATTGATGAAAATCAGGGGGGAAGAGATTGTGACAAGAGTGTATATATATCTACTGGACAAAAAAGAGCCTCAGACCCTTCACCTGACAAAATCTGTAAAAGTCTTCAAGGTATGCCTTGTAAAGAGTATTCCGCATTATTTCAATGTTCATATCATCCAAGTCCTAAAAAAGTAAAGAATATAACATCAATAAAATCAAATCACCAAAAGTCCAATTTCAGAGAAGCATCATGAGCATATATTTAAGTAATTTACCAGTACCATTGAAACATATACAGCTACATCAACGAAATCATAAAGCAACAAAGCCATTGATGCCAATACTATCTATAATATTGTTTCCATTGTATACATACTCCAGAAAAAGGTAAACCGGGAAAATTGTCTCCAACTCTTCATTATGGGGATCAACAGCTAATTGCTATTAATTTCTTGATAATTATACATTACAATTTCGTAGAATAATTTTTTATCCCAATTTATTGGATGCAAATTAGAGGATGTGGATATAGATTATTTCAAGTCTCTGCAATAGTACTAAAATCCTTTAACATGATATCAAACAGACTGATTAAACCAAATAAAGGGAGAAAAAAATTTCTGGAAAGATGATTTACCTCTGATGTAATGCACTCAGAGAAGTACGGAGCCAGAGGAGTGTCAACAAGAACCAGCCTGTAAAGCTCCCGCATATTCTGAGCAACTGCCAGAGTAGCAATACTGTGGAGAACCCCCATAGAAAGGAGGAAAATTAAAATTCTATGTCCTTACAGTCAATATATCAAAAACTGCATAGAAATTACACCACCTGTCAAACATGCCTAGTGGATGGCATTTTTCTAGTAGTTCTTGAACATCTCTCTCATGCAAGGTGCCAGTAACAATCAAAACCACATTGTCTATCATGTGACCATATCTGCAGGATGAAAACAGAAAGTATATTGATTTAAGCTTTACTCCTTTTTCTGGTATATCTAGCATAACAGTAAATTCTCATCAAAATAAAATTGCTGCACAAAACTCATCCGCCGGATCCAATTATGATTTGAATTCAACTTCACACAAGGAATAGGAATTAAATCCCGTTCGTGCAAGCTAAGTAGGATATCATGTTACAGCAGCAATCAGCTTAGTATTAATAAAATATTCTTCAAAATTATAATCTCTTCTAGCCCAAACCCAAACTAACTACATATCCTCATTATGAAGCTGAAATTGAAAGAGTAAATCAGTAAATACAATAAGAGAGCAAAAGGAAAAGTCAAGTTCACATACGTTATATACTCTAGAAAGGTTGACAAGGGTTCTGTGGCTTGGCATAGCATGTGCTTGTAATCATCAACCAGCTTAAGAGTACATTTCTCCACAAGTGTGGTGGTATGTAATGGAGAAGGTTCTGCAATAGGTAACTCATCACCAGTAAGCATAAATTCGTAATTTCAAGTACATGTTTTCAACGAGTAGAAACCCTTATATTGATACAAAAGCAATTGAATCGATGTTTTTTTTCTTTTCTTTTTTTTGAACTCGATGATTGAATCTATTAGTTTATTTACACAATAAGCAACAGAATAAGATAAAGAAGTTCTTCTAATTCTTCATTCAACAAAGAATAATAACAATTAACTTTCAGAGAAATACGATAAGGAAAATAAACGAACGAGATCTCACTTCTGATACCACCGAAAAAATAAATAATAAAATGAGATTGTTGATCGACGAGGGAAGGAATAAACGCACCGTTTTGGAGGTATGGGCCATACTCGGTGGCGGAAAGGTGCATCTTAATGTCGTCGAGGGTTTCGCATTGGCAGAGATTGTTGTAATCGGAGGTGGTGAGTAAGCCGGCGCGGTGGCCCCTGACGATCGCCTCCAGGTAACCGCCGTGGATGTTGAACGTAAGAGCTTCGAATCCGTACATTTCGGGTTCGGATCTGCTTCGGAAAAACGGATCTGGATTAATTGAAGGATAGGGAAGGGGATCGATCGAAAATCACAAGTACCCCCTTCGGAAAAAAATGGGAACTAAGAGAAAGTGGAGGAAAAAAATGTCTGGTTGTTCAGAATAATGAGGAAAAATAAATGTAAATTATATTATCTGTTTTTTCTTTCTTATATTTTTTTTTTTCCGTTCTATTTTATCATGTTAAAGAAGAGGGTATACTTACATCTCTTATCATTAAATTTTAATTATTAATTTCAATTAATTTAAAAATTATAATTTATTTAATTATATTTATTAATTAATTATTAATTTTAATAAATTATAACCATTAATTAATAAAAATCAATAATTAAAATTTAATAATAAGAGATTATAAAATTTTTAAGTGATAAATATATTCTTCTTCTGTCTTAAAAACTTTATGTATTAATCTCAAAAAAAAAAAAATATATATATATATATATATATATGTATTTATTTGTTTTCTTGAACATTTTAATGGATTTTAATTTTATCTTGGATAAATATAAGGGAAAAACTAATATTACGTAACATGATATAAATTTTTTTACCTACTCACACATTGGTTTTCGCACTAGCATTTTTTATTTTTTGTTTTTATTATATGTATGGGACCCACATGATTTTTGTTTGAGTAGAAAAAATACTTTAGATTATGTTACATGATGATAGGTTTACCCTAAATAGAATACTATTTTGTATGCGAAGTGAGTACGGAATTTTTTAACTGGGCATGTTTGCATAAAAAACATTATTTATTTTTATTTTGGTAAACAAAAAACATTATTTAGAAAAGGGTATTACTTATGTACCCATCTTTTTTATTTAAAGAATATTGATATTTGAGATAACTTGTCAAGCATTTATTACTTGATAATGATATTTGATGAATTATTGACAATCTATAATAAAATCAACTGACATATATGCAATATCTGACCATGAGAGTGTAGTATGTTTAGGAGAAAAAACTTCTTTAAAATAAATTTATTTTTCGAGTGTGTAAGTAAAACTGTTTTTTTATTTAATTTAAAATAGGGAAATATAAGAATCATGTTGCAGGAATGGCACTGTTCATTCCTGCAACAAGGATCCGCTTCCGTATCTTAAGGATACGGTGTCATATCCTGATTTAGTTTGACTTTTTTTTTAAATGTGGGACCCACACTTGATTTGTGTATGCAGGAAAGTGCTCTAGTCATGTCACATGACAAAAAACGAACCCTTTAAAATAACCCGTCATCTGTTAAAATTGAATTATTAATATATCTTTATTTACACACTTTAAAAATAAAATCATTTTTATAGTCTTATTATCTACCATAATAACTCCTTTTGTACCCACAGATAAGCTTTTTAAGAACTATGTAGATGAGCATCATACATTTATTTAGGAGTGTACGTGGGCCTGCTAATCCGTGGAGCAAAAGAAAAAGTGTAAATATTTTTTTTGGTCTTCGGCAAATTTCACGTAGTCTGCTTTAGTTTTTGGCAAATAAAAAGGTTCATCGTGGTTCCTAGAGGTGTTAACGGGCCGAGCCGAGCCGAGCTTTGATTTTAAAAGGCTAAGCCTGTGTTTAAATGTGTTAGCCTGATCAAGCATGTTGCCTGTTATGAATATAATTATCGGCATGTGGCCTGACATATTTACAAAAAACAAAAGCCTTATTGAGCCTGTTTAAAAAAAAATAAGACAATAAAAATTTATCCAAATAAAATATACAATCAAAAGCACTAGTAATTTCATAAATATTCATAAATTCAATGTATATCCAAACATCATAATATGGAACAAAATCATTCAAAAAGTATATTTAACCAATAAATTGGGTCGAAATGGATTGAGGAGAGAGAAAAGGCTATTACAAGTAGTATAAAAAATATAAAATAATAAAAATTAATATGCTAGGCCAGCCTGATAGGCTCTAAGGCCGAACTTTTGAATTGGAGCCTGAGGCCTTTTTATTAAACGAGCTTTTATACAAGTCCAAGCCTGGTTCCAACAACCAATTTTAGGCAGGTAAGCTCAGGCCTTCACGAGCCGAGTCAAAGGCTCCTGACTCGTTTATCACTGGTCCCTAAGAAATTCAAAATAGACTCATTTAGTTGAAATCGAGGTCCTTCACAAATTCAAAAAATATCCATATTAGTCCTCAAAAGGACTAAAATGGGTCCATTTTGAATTTTTTAAGGATCACGATGGACTTTTTTATTTGCTAAGGACTAAAGAGGGCTTCGTGAAATTTGCTGAGGATCTAAAATGATTTTTACTCAAAGAAAAATAAAATGGTTTGGATCAAGTGATAGGTCTGGTTTGGATTCAAATACGCAAATAATGTCGTTCTGAGGTTTATAATAAAAAATAAAGGATATTTTAATAAAATATATATTACAATAGGAAAGTAAAATCTCCAAATTACTTTTATCTACCAATAAATCACAACCAATTGATTCATGAAAATTAATGATTAAAATTTGATATAAGACATATTATTCTTATACCGGTGTAAAATAATTATATATATATATATATACACATATATATATATATATATTTATATATATATAATTATGTCTGTGAGGGGTTACACTTATAATTACTTTTATTATCATTGGATTAAAATCAAATCAATTATCAACACTTACAAAATGGCAATAAATGAGAGTCGTTGATTTGATTTTAATCCAATGATAATAAAAGTAATTGTAAGTGTAATCTCTCACAGACATAAATATATATATATATATATATGAGCTCGCCTTTTTTGCAGTTATTGCAGATAAGTTATCTGCCGTAAGCCCAATACGACGTCGTTTTGCTTTTATTACTTGGACCATATTTGCAATTTAGACGGAAATCATGGTGTTTTTGTATTTTTAATTTATTTCAGGGTTATTATAGTCTTTATAATTATAATTTTTTAATATTTCAATCCCAAAACGACATCATTTTGAGAATAAATGCAGATAATTTATCTGCAGTAACTGCAGAAATATTTTTCTCTATATATATATATATCAACAAAAATATGACAATCATTCTGTTCTCCAGCATTGATTCTGAGATGAAACATTTTTGTCTGATTCTGTGCCTTGGAAGAGTTCTGAGAATCAGAATTACGTTAATTAACACTTTTCCCTTTATTTTTATCCAGAGAATCATAATTACGTTTGTTATCACATTTTTTTATTCCGAGAATTAAAATTACATCTGATAACACAATACAACCGAGGTGCTTGACCAATAAATGTGGCTGGGTCGATTGTGAAAGACTTGCTTGTGGGTCGATGGTGGTGTTTTGTAAATTCAGCAGTGGTGGGAGGCTAGTGGTTGAAGGGTTGGGGGGTTTTTGGTGAGAATTGGTCGGGCGAAATTGGTGGTGGTCGTGAAGGTTTGTGACGGAGAAGATGATATTTGGGGTTTCAATTAAAGGTGGAACGGTGATATGCGAACGAGAATGAGATTTGTCGTTGGTGCTTTGGTTGGGTACGGTGGTGGATATGTGCTTCGCGATGAAGATGAGAGGTGATGGCTAGCTTCTATGGGGTTATGGAGGTCGATGGATGGTGGAGGTGAAGGACAATGGGGTTGCTAGTCGTTGGAAATAATAATTAAATAATAATTAAATTTTTGTATTTTAATTTTGTTTCAATTTTTTTTAGAGAAAGGATTGAGAGTGATGAATGAAAAAAAGAAAAGTGATTCTCTTTTTGTGGTCTGGAACGGGAAAAAAAATTGTTTCTTTTTTTTTTATTCTTTAGCATGAAAATTAAACCGGTTCATCCAGGAAGAAGACATCCACTTATGAAGTTATGTTTGGATAATTTATTTAAAGGAATAATATTTTTCATGTTATAAGAGATAATTATATCTCTTATATACACATAAAGGTGTATAGACCCCATATAAACCTATTTAAAGAGAAGAGAGAGAGAAAGAAAACATAAACCGAGAAACATTAATCCTTTTATCTAGAGTATGACTTTGAGTAGAATATATATATATATATTCACAAAATCAAATTAATTAATCGATTACGAATTTTATATTTAGAAATACTTTTCCAATTCCTTCCCTACATTACGCAATGGACGTTTTTTATTTTTATTTTTTAAATCTCAAATGATTGATAAAATTTACTTTTGAACGTAGAAAGTTATTTGTCAATATTTTTATTAGGTAACTTGTTGGATAGGTAATTGGTCAAGATTATTTTATAACGGTGTAAGTTATATTTTTAATTTTGATGGTTGATCTTTTTTTTATATTTAACGATTCTGATTTATTGAAAATTTGAACCGTGAGATACAAACAAATTAATAATCAAAATTTGATGTAAGTTTTTTTATCCTCATACGGCTGTCCTTGTTTTGGGGTGATTGACAAATGATTTGCATGGAATTGTGTAAAGAGTTTGCGAGTATAAGTTACTGCTAAGTATCATTACTTCATTTAAGACGAACATTATGTTTCATGGCCGATACATTTATGTTTTGAGATTACTGAAGCAGAATGATTATGGCCTTCCATGAAGAGAAATCAAAAAAATTTCAAGTGTGAAGGACAACGGAAAGAATGTGACTATAAGACATCCCACCAAATGACCATATATAAATAGCTTGCAGGTTCAGCCATTAATAATATCAAATGCTGGTTGACCTAAAAAGCTTAACTATTGGTTGAAAACTCCAAGTATATTTCTGATGCACACCACAGGCAAATGTCCTTTTGCCTTGAAACGGGGACTATACAAAAGTGCATCGATACATTTGGCTAAAAACATTGATGATAGGAAGGATTGAAGTCAAGTTTCTCGCTCAAAATTCATAACTGAAAACAAAAGGAGATGAACTCATACATCCAATTATCACTCAACTGCCAATGGCCAATATTACGAATTGGACTGCCCTCCAGCTAAACTTAAATATTTGGTGGCTTGGTCAAATGCTACCACGTTAATTCTGTGACTCGGGATACAATGAAGTGGCTATTCATTACATGAGTTGAAGTAAAGGCTTAAATATGCATATTTGGTACTTATAGGAGAACATTGATATTCTACAGAGCCTCCAAGAAAATGAACCGAGTATAAATAGACTTGAAAAATAAATACATGACTTTAATCAAGATTACACATGGAAGACTTCTTTTTTTATCTTTACAATTCAACAGACTCCAAATTGCTCAATTGCAATTTAAAGAAATTGGGAAATATTATATTTACAAATTTTTTGTTTACAAACTCAATTATGTACTTCTGGGAATATATTCGGTTAGAAATATATTTTCGGGAGTGCATAAAGTAATGTAAACAAAAAGTTTGTAAATATAACTTAACCCAAAGAAATACACAAAGGGAAGCCTTGGCACAAGGATTGATATTGTCACTGTATGATTCGGAAATTCGGAAGTCACAGGTTCCAATCACAAAATTAGTCTCTAGCAAATTTAAGGTGAAATTGCCTACTAGAGACCTACACAAGGAATCTGACCCTTCTCTGGACCCTGCTCATAACTGAAGCTTTATTGTACAACATTGCTCTTGTACATGTCAATACACACCAAAATCAGGTCGCAGAAGTTATATTTGAAATTAAGAGATGTTACATTATAACCCTGGAGGTAGAAATACCAGTAGCATGTCCTCTAGATGGTGGTAAGATACTTTGTAATTTTTTAATCATTTGGTCAAGTTCCTTCAACTTGTCCATGTCACCTGCCTTCACCAAAAACCTCTCCAACATTAGAAATGCTGCAGCACTCATATGTCTTCCTCTCTCCAACATTTGTTTGGAGCACTCAAAAGCTTCTTGCACCAAACCCCTTGAGCATAATCCAGTGACCAAAAGATCTAAAGCATGAGTATGGGGACAATACCCTTTCTCCAACAAGTATTTCCATAAACTTAAACTTAAATCAAGCCTACAATTTTGACAGAAATATTTCATCAGCATCACAACTGTCCTTGTTTTTGGAATAAAATTCCTCTCAGTCATCTTCCGGTAAAGCTCACTTACACCTTCAATCCCTCTAGACCTCGTTAATCCTAAGAACATTGTATGATAACTTCCACTATCAAGTCCAATGTGTTTCTCAACCATCTCATCCATCAAGGAAAGTGCAGATTCAACATCTTTAGTTCTAAGCAATGCAGCGATTAAAGCATTATAAGCACCAGTATCAGCAAACAAGTTTCTCAAAGGAATCTCATTAAACAATTGCCATGCCTTGCCTATGTTTCGAACCAACCCTGCTCCATGAATCAGTGTAGTTATCGTTTCAATCGTTGGGACAAAGTTCCTATGCTCCATCTCCTCCAAAAGTCTCAAACCATCACCAAAACAACCTTTCTTACAGTAGGCATCAATCCTAATATTATAAGTCACGCTATCAGGACTAAAACCGCGCTTAACCATTTCATGATAGAATAGCTCAATAGAAGTAATGTCACCTGATTCTTTGAAACCCAAGAGCAGAATGTTCATGGTCTTAGTATTGGGATTAAACCGTGGCACCATCTTCACGAACACGGACCTTGCCTCCTTCATCTGCCTCTGTGTGCAAAATGCTTTAATAAGCACATTAAACTCATCAGTGCCAAATTCCTTGCCAACAAACACATCATCCTCCATCCTCCTAAACCCTTCAAGGGTATCCTCAAAGGATTGGTATTTGGCAATTTTGGACAGCATGATGCTCATTGACTTGAGGGTAAGCAAAGAAGGGTGGGTTCTTGCAATTTCTTGCAACAAGTCCCAAGCTTTATCAAAATAACGCATCCTTGTGAGGATGTGGAGGGTCTTGTCCAATGAACCAGGACTTGGGGGGAAGTGGGAATGGTTGAGGGAGAATTCGAAGAACTCCAAGGCCTTGAGGCCATTGCAATGGGAAGCAAACAAGCGCCCAAGAACGTTCTCCACAAGGGAAGTGCAGATGGTGGAAGGTGGAAGGAGGTGGAGGAGTGTGGGGTGAAGGGGTTGGTCTGGGAAAGGATGGTCGTTGATGATTCTCGTGATTGTGCCTATGTCAACTGTGACTTGTGAAGAACATGACTGAGATTCAGATTCAGATTCGGATTGAGAGCACAATTTGAATGCGGAACATAGTAGGTACGAGGTTGTTTTGTGAGGAATTCGAGCGTTGCTTTGATTCAGCCTAGAAAACAATGTCAGCATTGTTGTGATGAGAGACCCACCATGTGTTTGCAAATTGGTCAGAACCAACAAATAAAGACTGAGGGGAAGGAAGTTGAAATCAGGGATTGGAGAAATTGGAGAAAGATTAATGGTAAATGAAACCCAAACCCCTAATCTTTGTGAGCAAGGTTATGGTTTCGAGTTTCGACAACAGGTGCAAATTTGGGGCTGATATAAAACGACGACACTATACTAACGAGCTTAACGGCAGATTCGAGAATTTATAAAATATCAACTTTTTTTTTTTATGCAGGAAAATTTTGGATGAGGAGGTGGAATAAATTTTAGTGCATGTACCAGTGCATTTGTTCAATTATTGGGTAATCGGTACGGGTGCTAAACCGGGTCTTTTAGGCCTTTCACTCTTGTAAAAGATTTAACTTTACATGTCTAAAATTAGTTGTTGGAATCAGAATTGAATTTATATAAAAACTCATTTAATAAAAAAGATTTAGGCTTTAATTCAAAAGTTCGGCCTTAAGGCCTCTCAAGCTGGCTTTATATACTATTTTTTTTTTTTTTATATTTTTTTATACTCTTCAACTCATTTTATCTCATTTTATTGGTTAATCAGACTTTTTGAATGATTTTGTTTTATATTATGTTTTTTGGATATACATAGAATTTGTGAATCTTTGTGAAAATATTACTGTTGTGGATCATATATTTTGTTTGAATAAATTTTTGTTATTTTATTTTTTTTAAACAGGCTAAACTAGACTTTTATTTTTTTGTAAATAAGTCAGGCCACATGCCGATAATTATATTCATAATAAGTAACAAGCTATGTCAGGCTAACACATTTAATCACAAGGCTTAACCTTTTAAGGCCAAAGTTCGACTCGGCTCGGTCTGTTAACATCCCTAGTAATAGGTGGACAAAAAATAACATATCTATTTTTTAGATGATATGATATTTTTTTATCCTAATACCATAACATAAAACAAATGAAAATTTAATGCATATCATGCATTAAAGATTTATTTGTCCCTATAGGCCCTACATGTCATTAAAAACCAAGCGAGTATATTCCAGTTAGCTTATAAATAATTTTAATTTTTCTTCTTCCTTTTATAAATATTTAAGAACTTTTTTACCTTCACCAAATCATTTGTTATATAAATTTCGAGGCTCTTTCTTACACGGATTTTGTATTAAAGTTCTCTTTATCTATTGTTAGAAGGTTGGTCACCTTTACTATCAACGAAAAATGAAGATTACTTTTGTAATTACACTGCTTACAATAGGATTTCTAGATCTAATCTCAATGGTATTACAGTGAAGAACATAATAATGTCCGTTATTGTATGCAACGTTACTATTCATGTTTTATTCTGTTGACAAACCTCGAGATTCTTGCATCATATGCTTGGGTTCATACACAGTTGTCTCCTTGTACTAGCATTGACCTCCAAGATTTCATGGTTTTCCCACTATATGCCCACTATTTATACATGAAAAAGAAGGCAATAAAAACAAAAATCAATGTTATTGAGGGCTGAAACAAATGGTGAAACCTTCCACCTATAATGCTTATGGCTTGAGTTCGATCCCCAAGTTTCTTCCTTTAATAAAGAATATGAATCTAAGTTGTCCGGTGGTTGAAGAACCGAGTATATCTTAATATAGGGTAGCTTTTATGACAATGGTATGAACCAAAGGTCCTTGAGATGCTTCCGTGATACTATTAGACAATATGAAAATAAGATATGTTGTTTAATTGTTGATTTGAATATCGTGATTATCCAATTGAATAGAGTACAACTCAATTCATAAATATATTCGAACAGTACCTACTTATGTAATGAAGAGGGTGTATTTATAAGTGGAATTTAGCAATTAATGCGTTGGGACTAACATTTAATGCAGTGAGGGACAGTGAGGCTGGATGGGATGATTTTCTCAACGTTAGTTGTATTTCTATTGGTATAAGGTGTTACCATAGCTGCATTAGCTTGGGATTGAGGAAAAAGGTCCTACTTCCCTATGGGGGGAGATGACCTGTAGGGCTTTTTTTTTTTTTTGGATCAAAAGACCTGTAGGGCTTTGAATGTGAGTTGAGTTACTGGGCCTAGGTTAAATGGCTGGCCAAAAAATAATCTAGACAAAGTCGGTGGTCTTTCCCTAATCTAAAATTTTCATTCTACTAATAAAAAAAATAGCTTAACTTTTGTATTTCTCACAAGATTAAGGTGACTTAAAACCTTTAGGAGGTGTTTTGTACAGGAGAAACTTTTTTTTACTAAAAAAATATAATTACAAGAAAAAATGTGGGAAAATAAATTTGGTAGGAAAGTTTAAAAAAAGTTATTTGGTATCGCAAAATATTACTGAAAAAATTGGGTTAAATATCCTGAGTCTATGTTTGGTTGAAAATAAAATTTTGATGAGAAAATGGGTAGAAATTACGAAAATAACCTTTTTTAAATAGAAAAATACCACGTTGCATTTATCCGGTATTTTAAATAGAGGGGTAATCTTGTCACCATTTTCATCCACTTTTTGCATTTATCCGATTTTCATAAAAATACCACGTTGGAAGTTGCATTCTTTAACAGTGCATTTGTAGCTTTTTTTTACATGCATTTGACAATAGCTAGGCAATTGTGTTTGATGGGTAAAATTGTTCACTCCTGTAACGCCCCGTCTGCAGCCGGTTAATTAACATTCATATGATAGTAAGCGCAGTATGCTCAACTTAATTAACGCGGAAACTAACTATATAAATTTTCTCTTTTTCCTTATGTATTGCAAACTTTTTCACTTCTATAGCTAAAATAAAACGGACAACATTTCCTCTGTATTTTGGACCACTAGAGATAATTTTCACTATGATAATTTCAACCTGATTGACAGTTTATATAACTCAGGGATACCACAACATAGATAAAACATATTGCCTAGTCATCCATGGCCTAGGCTTTCTCATTATCACATTGTCTCAAAATAATGTCCATGATGTTACTTATATAATTACATCAAATAAACAAAAGAGATGCAATTAAATAAGTAACATAGACCTGAGCATGCATAACTAACAACATATACAGACTATCAACATGGCATAGACACTCCCTATGCTCTCAAAAAAATACATGGCATGTACAACTCAAAATAAAGTATGTCAGGTACAAATCTAAGTATCCACAAGACCCTGACAATCATGTCAAGTAATATCTCTCATCTGACCTCTTGCCACGCGATGCCTCAACACTATCAGCTCCTGTACCTGAAATGGTAATCCCCATAACACGGGGTGAGATAATATAATTACCTCAGTAAGCTAGGGACCCTTGGAGGGCTCCTCCACCGCTAAGCTCACTTCTGGTATAAACACAGTATAAAAATCGATTCATGCATCGGAATATGTATGACAATGCAATGTGCAATAATATAATCCTACTGGCCAGAGAATATAACAAGTATGCATTACACAAGGAAACACCGTCTTCCAACATACCGTATGAGGAAACACCATCTCATACTATACATAAGGAAACATCGTCTTATGCCTCACACAAGGAAACACCGTCTTGTGTGACACACAAACATACATACATATACATGCAACATATAGCAAATTATTTTTAACATACCATATCAAACTACCACCCTCCCTCGGAGTTTGGTGGAACAAACGGGGGATTAATCACAAGGACCGAAAGCTTACCTGGCAAGCAGTGTCCTCCAATAATTCTCGTGTCCACAGCGTCACGATCACTCACAAAGTCACAACCTAGTTCCAAGATGAGAAGACAATCAGTGTTCCTATATACCAGTCTACCACGTTTAATTTTCAAGACTACACATACAAGAAACCTTCACTTGATTTTTTGTCCAATTTATCAAAGTGTTCTAAACAGCCATTTCATAATTTTTCCTTTTGCGGGAACCAATCCCAAACATATTTAATAAAGGGAGCTATATCCAAATCACTCTCTAACAATCCATACTATCAAAACCCCATTTATACAACCCTAAACTAATGCATTTTGTCCAAAATCTCAACAAGGAGTCGAGGTAATTACCTTGGGAGCCTACAATCACTAAATAGAAGACAATTCAAGCTTCCAACAAGGTCACAACCCTTTCTCAAGCCTTATATCCGAAAATGGCAGCCATGGGTCCTTCAAAATATGGTTCCCTCTCGTTCAAATGTAGCTACCAAGTTGAAGGGACGAGGAAGAGGAAGGAGAACAAGATGAAGAGAAGAAATGAGAGTGATTTGCTTTGATTTCCTTAAGGGTTTGATCGAATAAAATGGAAGAAAAAAAATGAAACCTTCCTTCGTTGAGAGACAGAGAGCGTCGCGGGAGAGAAAGGAAAGAATGAGTGAAAATGAAATTAGCTTGGTGCTTTAAGTGACTCTTTTATCTAAGTGGATGAGTTTATCTATCTCGCTTACTTAACTTTCATTCTGACACTTTGCACACTAGTTCAAAATATTTTTGTGATAATATTTATAATTTT
Source organism: Gastrolobium bilobum (assembly GCF_033153095.1). NCBI lineage: Eukaryota > Viridiplantae > Streptophyta > Magnoliopsida > Fabales > Fabaceae > Gastrolobium > Gastrolobium bilobum. The sequence continues at coordinate 509,410 of NW_026898644.1, forward strand.
ACTTTTCACTTTATGATAACTTTATTTACCCGCATTTTTATCCTTTAACTGTCATTTTAACTCTCTCTTTTATCAAAGGTGACTTTATTTATTTTTCTTCTATTTTTCTTGTAATTATTCTTCAATATCATGGTTAAAATCATTAATTCATAATTAAATCCACAACTACATCTGATAGTTTTTATAATTTCTTCTACCAAACGAGAATAACCGACAATGCCATATGCAATTTGCTGGGAAATTTTACAGAACTCCCGAACCAAATGCCACCTTATTTTGTCTACACGAGAGGCGTCCCAAACCCATCATTATTAGTGGCCATGTGATTGTGATGCTTTCCAAAATCCATTCCTCCATACCCATATTGTTGCACAACTAACAATGATGACCGCGAACCAAAATCGTTTGACGCCAAAATATCTCCTATAACTCCAAGCTCTGAGCAATCAGACCATTCCAATAAAGTTGAGAAGACCTGAGAGTTCCTACAATTCCCTTGTCCAACTATGTATAAATCGCAGCCAGTTTTATCTACCTCTCTCAGGACTTCAGGAATATCTTCACCCCTATGAACATCAATCTCTGAGTAAGATATAGAATCCTCATTGGGCACTGCTCTAAGTCTAAATGCACTTACATACTCATCATCCAAGTCTTTCTGTTTATCACTATCCATTACAGCAGATAATATCTCTTTCGCTTCTTCGTGAACTGAAGTGTCTATTTCTGCAGCATCATCAAACAAAAGAATCCGAACAATTGATAGTTTTATTCCTGGATGCCCTGTCATCCTCCATGCAATAGCTAAGGCTTCACGATCGTCAGGCCCCCCAACAAAAATCATAACAATATGCAACTTCATTTTTAACAATGACCCAAGATCACGATCAACAAAGATTCCCACAGAACAAGGTGCACCTTGCATTACTTTTTGGTTTATATCTTTGTATACAATACTTGTTGTTTCAAGCACACCTACTGAACTTAAATGTTTGTGGAATGGAAGAAGAATTAAGCTTGTCCCTTTCTCTTTTGCTGAGTTGTATATGTCCTCATGAATCGTTGCATAGTCTGACACAACATTTGAAGTCTCAACTCTCACAGCATCATATGACTGTCCAAATGCTTCAAAGGTATTAGTGATGCTTTCTAACTCTGCCTGTGTTCTGGTCAGATTTTGTGCTCCGGATTGGCCACTAGACTTTTGCATATAAGCAGGAAAAAGGGCAGCACCACGCTCGGTAAGTTCAACAAGTTGCAAGGCACAGACATATATTGGGGAAAGTCTTGTAGCATTAAAAGATTCAACGATTCTGATCATGCCGGTGGCGTGGCGAGTATTGTGGACACATGCCAAAACTCGAAGCTCTGCATCAATTCTTAGCTTTTGTATAGTCTTTAGCTTGATTTGCTCAAATCTCTTTCTTGGCTTGTAGATGATATCAATGATGGGAGAAACCACTATAGTCATAAGAAGAACACCAGATGTAATAACACTATAGGTTGCTCCAGAAATTATCTGCAATAACACATTACAAGAACTTATAAATCAAATTGCTATTGTGTAAATAATTAGAGAACTTGACTAATACGATGATGTTTCAAATAAATCAATACCGATCTATCCCAAGCAATGTTTAGTATTATGAGTGCCATGGCGCCCTTGGTATTTAGAAGCAATCCCAGTGCTAAACCATCTTGAGTGCGCATACCAAAGAAAGAAGTGGCAAATAAAGTGCTTAAAATCTTTGGGACACATAACAAGAGCACCACAAGAAGTGTCAAGGGCCAATGTGCCTGTTTAAATATGATAGGCAACGCAAGTCTCAATCCACTGCCACCAAAGAAGAGCGGTGCCAGAAAACCGCTGGCAAAATCATCTGAAATTGACATCACCAAGTCTGCAAATCTCCCATGAGGTAAAATTAATCCAAACACAAAAGCCCCAACAATGCCATGTGTGCCAAGAATATCAGTAATATATGAACAAGCGAAAACCCCCATCACCACAAAGAGTAATTGATCATAATCCCATTCATCCTTATCTGTCTTGCGATCAATAAACCTTACAACGATAGGACGTAACACAATGATGCAGAAAACAATGAATAACGTGGCGCTTAGCACTGAGTAGACAGCTCTTTGACCAATAATTGAAAATGGAACCAACAATGTGAAAAGAATCCAACTATAAGTGTCACTAATCATGGCAGCTGTTAAAGCAGCTTTGCCAAGACCAGTATAAAGGAGCTTGAGCTCAGAAAGGGTGTGAGCAAGGACTGGAAAACCTGTGACCGTGAGAACTAAAGTCCAAAGTAAATAAGCATTATTTGTACTATCTTCAAGGCTATATATACCAGTGCCAACATAAAATTTTCGATGCAGAGCATAGAAGGCCGGTGCCATCACTGTGGGAAAGATGATCCCAGCAACGGCGATGCTTGCAGCCTTCTTTTTTACGCATAGAATGGTATCTAAGTTCATCTCCAAACCACTGAGGAATGAATAGTATATGACACCAATGTTACACAGCACTTCGACATTAAGGATTCCATTTACCGGATAAACGAGATTGAAAACAGATGGGAAGCTTCCAAGTAAATATGGACCCATTAGAAGGCCAACCTACATGTTTAAATATAAGATACCCATAAATTATTAGAATGACAAATTGTGAAATTATTCATTATAAGGGTTTATCGTTTTTACTGCCATTTTCCAGCAATTTTAAAATTACCTCTCAATATTTGGAGGATTGAGAGAATTAATAAAGGATATTTTGTTAAAATTTATATAACAAATAAACAATCAAAATTCATATAATATATCCTTTATTAATTCTCCCAAACATAATTTATTGATGGAGATAACTTTATCACACGAGAAACAATTTCCCCTTATTATAAAGATTACAACTTGTACATTTATAGATATATATACTTACGGAGATCTGTGAAATAAGACGAGGTTGATGGAGGGGTTTTAAGATAAAGAAGAAAATACGAGACAAAAATACGGTGTGAGCAATTTGAATGCCGAAAATGGGGAGCTTGGAATTCAGAACGTTTTCAGTTTGCCAGAATTGAGTAGGACTAGGCGGCGACACTTGAAAACATACTGGCGGCGGCTGAAAACCCCCCATATTTTCTTCCCTCTGATTCAATTTTTATTAGTTGATTCTCCTTAAAAATGTTATTTTCTTTTTTTTTCTCTTATGAAGAAAGGGTCTCTATTCAAGTGGTCTATATTTGATCTTGCCCAGTTCTTCTAAGAAACAATCCAAATATAAGAGAAAACAGTAAGTTGCAACCGTATGTATGTATTTGAGGTGGCATTTGGCTTATTATTAGTTCTGATTTCCTATTACTGCCCTATTAATTATAGCGCAACAAAATTGCTGTTACCAATTACTGTCTCTTGTTTATCCTTTTTCCATTTTTTTTTTATTTCACACATTACACGCGATATATTTGTCATTTGTCGACCCGTTATCTTTCATATTCCATTATTAGATTATAAAGAGTCAATTATTGATTATCAACATTTATCTGGGTAATGGATTGATAATTTTTTTCTTAAACTAGTCAATTAACTACTTAGGGAGATGTATTGAATTAAGATTTCAAAGAATTTTAATGGATTGATAATTTTTTTCTTAAACTAGTCAATTAACTACTTAGGGGATGTATTGGATTGAGATTTCAAAGTATTTTAATAGATTATTTTTTAACAAAAAAATCCGTTAGTACCCGTTAAATTAAAGTGCTTTTTTTTTTATATACAATGGTGAGACTTGAATACATAAATTAATACAAACTATCTAAATTCCTTATCATTAGACTAATTATAATGACTCGATTGAAGTGTTTAACTCTAACTATTAATGTAGAATTCCGGTGATTGTGCCTATCTCAACTGTGATTTGTAAAGAACATGAACGAGATTCAGATTCAGATTCTGGTTGAGAGCACAATTTGAATGCGGAACATAGTAGGTACGAGGTTGTCTTGTGGGGAATTCTAATGTTGCTTTTGTTAGGAGAAGATCACCTTTGATCTTATCCTTTAGCAACTAAGTCCTAGTTTTTAGAAAGAATAGTTTGTTATTATTCCATGTATAGTTTGTTGAACAGTATACTTTATTCTAGTTGATCCTCCTTGATTCTGTATAACCGACTTGTGTATATATTGGCTATCAGCCATTTCATTAAATATAACAACATATTCAAATCCTCTTAGTTTTCTATATGGTATCAGTTTGAAGGTATCGATCCACTTTCCCAATGGCTGATTCTGATTCAGATTCTTCCGCTGTCAATATCAATGCTAATGCCAATGCAACCAACCCTACCCTTACACCGTCTGATCCTCGTTCCCCATTTTTCATGCCCACATCTGATAGCCCTGGTTTATTTCTCACCAATGTTGTGTTAAAAGGTGAAACCAACTATGATGTGTGGGCCAAAGCATTCAAAAATGCACTCCTTGCAAAGAACAAAATCGGTTTCATAGATGGCTCCATTCACAAACCTGCTGCTGTAGCATCTGATGAAACCCACGCTTGGACACTTTGCAACTCCATGATCAACAGCTGGATCCACAACACTATTGATCCACTTCTCAAGCCATATATTCATTATTTCTCCACTGCTAAAGCACTATGGGATGATCTACGCGAAAGGTACTCTATTCAAAATGCTCCTAAAATTTATCAGCTCAAATCCAATCTTTTTCAGCTACGACAACAAGGCATGTCTATCAGCAATTATTACACCAAATTAAGAGGTGCTTGGGATGAACTTGATGCTGCACGAGCCTTACCAGATTGCCCTCATGGCTCCAATTGTCCTGTTACACAATATATCACCAAAGAAATGGCAGATGATAGGGTCTACCAATTTCTATTAGGCCTGGACAATGCTATGTTTGGCACGATTCGAACACAACTCCTTAATCAACCGCTTCTGCCATCCTTAAACAAAGCATATTCCATGCTAGTCCAGGAAGAAACTCAGTTCCATATGGCTCAGACTCCTGACACTCGTAATGATGCACTTAGCTATGGTGCAAGAGAAAATTCAAATCCTCATTCCTCCAATGCTGATCATGTTCGTTGCACTCACTGTGGTAAATTATACCATGATGTTTCCAAATGCTATCAATTACATGGAAGACCACCATATGGACGTGGAAGAGGACGTGGCAAATCTTATGACAAGCGTCCCAACCCATTCAATTTTTCTGCATCACAAACAGCAGCTGCAACACCTATAGTGTCCAACCAAAACTCGATTCCCAACCTGAGTCCTGAGCTTCTACAGCAAATTGCCAACATGGTTGTTTCCTCCACTACACCGTCTGCTAACACTACATCCCTTTCTGGTAAGCACACTCTGCCTTCTACCTGGTTGGTGGATAGTGGCGCTTCTCAACACATGACAGGGAACCTCCATTTAATTTCCAATGTTACATCTATTCCACCCACTACAATAGGTTTACCTGATGGTGATCAACTTGTTTCCAATCACAGTGGCAGTCTCAAGTTGACATCTCATATTTCTCTTCAGAATGTGTTATATGTTCCCAAATTACAATGCAACCTCATATCAGTTGCTCAATTACTTGCTGATACAAATTGCATCATTTCTTTTACTCACAATGGCTGTGAATTGCAGGACCCCATAACGAGGATCAAGACTGGACTGGGTAGATTGCAAGCTGGTGTTTATGTGCATGACTCATCCAACAACAAATCCATCTCTACTGCATGTGCGGCTCACACTCAACAGAATGCAGATGTTTGGCACCGTCGATTGGGTCACCCTTCATTTCAGTTTTTAAGCTTTCTTCCTTTTGTTACAGTGAATAAAAATAGGGGTCATTCTCCTTCAGTTTGTGACATTTGCCTACGCGCACAACAAACTCGTACTGTATTCCCTATTAGCATTAATAAAACTACTGCATGCTTTGATCTTATTCACTGCGATATCTGGGGTCCATATCAAACTACCTCTCTAACCGGTGCAAGATATTTTTTAACAATTGTGGATGATTATAGCAGAAACGTCTGGGTTTATTTAATGACCACCAAGTCTGAAACGTTCCAATACTTAACTCGATTTCTTCTCATGGTACGTAATCAGTTTAATACCATGGTCAAAATAATACGGTCCGACAATGGATCAGAATTTTGTGCTCATAATCTCCGCAAGGTTTATTCCGATATGGGAATTATACATCAAACATCATGTGTAGACACACCACAGCAGAATGGTCGTGTTGAACGGAAACATAGACATATTTTGAATGTTGCAAGAGCATTACGCTTTCAAGCTAGTCTTCCTATCGAGTTTTGGGGTGAAAGTGTTCTAACTGCGGTACATTTAATCAATAGAACCCCCACTCCTCTTCTCCAAGGAAAAACACCATATGAATGTCTTTTCAACCGCACACCCAGCTATGATCATATTCGCATATTCGGATGTCTTTGCCATGCTCATCCACGTCCCAAACCGTTGGACAAGTTTGCAGCTCGATCAACTCGGTGTCTGTTCCTGGGATATCCTTTTGGCAAAAAGGGTTGGAGGCTTTATAACCTTGAAACACATACTGTTTTTGTATCCAAAGACGTGGTATTTGAAGAGAACACCTTTCCTTTTGCACCAACCACAGTCATTCCTACCACTGATATTCCTCACGACCCAAACCCCCATAACCCCATATCACCCGAACCAACCCTTGCTCCACAAAGCCCATCCTTTGATTCCCAAGTTGTTACCAACCCTGTCCCTTTAATTGAAGACACTCTCCCTGTTGAACAGGCTCAGCCCGAATCTGCCCCTACTGTCTCCAATGAGCTTTCTATCCGACAAGAACAGCTCCCAGAAGTCACACATCCATCTGCACCTTTGGGACGTGGTCACCGTTCTCGCCGTCCTCCATCATATCTCCAAGATTTCGAATGCTCCAAAGTCATCGCACATAATCCACTAGCTTCTTCTATTTCTTTCAGTCCTTCCTCAGGTATGGCTTATCCTATTGCTAACTTTGTTTCTTGTTCTAGATTCTCTCCCAAACATCAACAATTCCTTGCTGCCATTTCTTCTGGTGTTGAACCAAAAACATTCAAGGATGTTGTAACTGATGAAAGGTGGCGTGTAGCAATGCGAAAAGAAATAGATGCCCTTGAACAAAATCACACGTGGGAACTCACTTCTTTGCCACCAGGAAAACGTGCCATTCCATGCAAGTGGGTATACCGCATTAAGTACAACTCAAATGGTACAGTGGAGAGATTCAAAGCACGGTTGGTCATTGTCGGTAACAATCAAATAGCTGGAGAAGAATACTTCGATACATATGCTCCTGTAGCCAAAATGGTGAGTGTCCGAACACTTCTTGCGGTAGCTGCTGCCAAATCATGGCACCTATACCAGTTGGATGTTACGAATGCCTTTCTACACGGAGACCTTACCGAAGAAGTTTACATGCGCGTTCCACAAGGTCTCAATCATCACAAACCACATCAAGTATGTCGCTTACGTAAATCTCTCTACGGTTTGCGGCAGTCCCCTCGCAATTGGTTTGCTAAGTTGCGGTCTTCCATTGAATCATATGGCTTCATCCAATCCAAGGCAGATTACACCCTATTCACCTTACACAAAGATGGCCACTTTGTTGCTCTTCTCATCTACGTTGATGACATTATTCTAACGGGCGACAATGATGTTTTATGCACCGATGTCAAGGTCTTTCTCCAGTCATGCTTTCACATCAAGGATTTGGGGATTCTTAAATATTTTCTTTGCATCGAAATAGCTCACGGTCCATCAGGTCTTTTTCTGAGCCAACGAAAGTACGCTCTCGACATATTGGAAGACGCTGGTCTCCTTGCGTGCAAACCATGTGCCTTCCCTCTCGGAAAAAATCATAAGCTTGCAGTTACAGAAAGTCCTCCATTCTCGGATCCCGCACGTTACAGAAGACTCATAGGACGTTTGGTTTACTTGACAATTACTAGACCTGAGTTAAGTTACTCCGTCCATGTTCTTTCCCAGTTCATGCAAAATCCTACTATTGCTCAATATGATGCTGTCATCCGCGTTTTAAGGTACATCAAAATTGATCCTGGCCAAGGTTTACTCCTTCGATCCGACAATGATCTCCTTCTTCGTGGATATTCTGATTCGGATTGGGCTAGCTGTCCACTCACCCGTCGATCAGTTACTGGTTATTTTATCATGTTGGGTACTTCTCCTATCTCTTGGAAAACAAAGAAGCAACCCACAGTGTCTCGCTCCTCCGCTGAAGCTGAGTATCGTTCAATGGCAGCAGCTACAGCTGAGTTGTTATGGATCAAATCGTTTCTGGACTCGCTTGATGTTCCACATTCACACCCTATGCAGTTGCACTGTGATAACCAATCTGCCATGCAAATAGCTGCTAATCCAGTTTTCCACGAACGTACCAAACATATAGAGATTGATTGTCATTTTGTACGCGATAATGTTCTCAGAAATACAATCACTACTACCTACGTTCGTACAGATCAACAACTCGCAGACATATTTACCAAACCGCTTGGCATGAAGCAATTCAGTTTTCTATACAATCACTACTACCTACGTTCATTAAATATAACAACATATTCAAATCCTCTTAGTTTTCTATAGCTTTGATTCAGCCTAGAGAACACTGTCAGCATTGTTATGATGAGAGACCCACCATGTGTTTGCTAATTGGTCAGAACAAACAAAAGGAAAAATAAAATAGAATTAAGGAAGTTGAAATCAGGGATTGGGGAAATTGGAGAAAGATTAAGCGCGAAAGGTGTAATATCCAAATAATAATATTGTAATAGTAAAGTTTAATTATTGTATAAAATAAGATATAACTGATAGTATTATAAAATATATATATAATTAGTTCAATTTACATGGATACTTACGTAAATTCATAACAAAGTATAAATATTTTATAAAAGTTTACAATCTATGTATTGGCATGTATGCAAAATTTTACTTTTATATAAATAATCTATTATAAATTTATCAATAAATATTTTTAGCGTTTAAACGATGTACCATATATTAAAGAGATATGAGTATATGATATTATACTTTTAACGTAATGTAATAAACAACATCTAAAATTATTTATTTGATACTCATTTATATACATATATAATTTTTTTATAAATAATATCACATTTTATAAACATTTTATGTTACACAAATGTAATAATAGAATAAAATAAGAATAAAAATAAATAATAAATAAATATATATATATATGTAAAACAAAATAATATATATATAATAAAATAATAGCTTACCAAAAAATATATATATATAATAAGAATAAATATAGATATTAAAATATTAACAAATAATTAACATTTTATATAATATAATATATAAAAATAATATATAAAATATAAATAAAAAAATGATAACTTGGCGAGGAGGGGGCCAAGTGGAACAACCCCCTCCAAGCCAAATTGATAAGAATGCAAAGATATTCTTTGCTTAAGTAATCAGCAATTAGATTTTGTTTTAAGAAAAAAATTAAAAATAAAATAAAATGAAGAGGAAAGTTAAAAGCAGTGACTATATTAGATGCTTATGTGTTTAACCCCTCCCTTATCATGTAGAAGTAAAAAATAAAAATAAAGAGAGGAACAGACGGTTGAAGAAAGACGAGAACGTAAAGAAAAAAAGAAAAGAAAGACGTAATGTTGATGGATTAACTTATTCTCTTATTTTTCTTCTTATAGTTTAAGGTTGGATTTTTATGCAATGTAATGTCACCCTGTCAAATTCTTCTTGAGTTCTTTTTTACTTGACTTTATTTTATTTTATTTTTATCTTTAGTTTTATCTTTTAATTTTATTTCTATGATTTTGGTTATAAAATCAGTAATTATTTTGGTACCAAATGAATGTGTAAATTTTAATTGTAAAATTCTCATGTGAGCTGACCAACAAAGATTTGGGTTCAGATGATAATATTGTAAGGGACGCCTTACTTGATTTGAGCTCCGCCATATAAATTTTTTCACATGTAGAGACCCACAAAATTGGGCATTTAATTAATTTTAGTTAAATATTACACAATTTACTATTTATTATTATTTCTGATATTACTTCATTTTATGAAACTACTTAAGAGAATAAGATTTTTCGTTATTACGGCTGAAATGGTTATAGTTAAAAAAACCTCAATATTACTGAGATTTTCTCACGTGTGTTTTGTCTTATGCTAATCTTTCCAGAGAATCATCATGCCTAACCTGTGTTTCACTGGTGAAGGATGGGGAATTTCCATCTATTTCTTTGAAGACCGTTCTGAATTTTATATTGTGGTGGGGAATCAGGAAGTTGTTGCTGTATTTTATCAAGACAGAGTAGAAACCTATATATATCGAGTAGATTAGATGAAGCTGAATTAGTGTACGACTTGTGACTTCAGTAGTTGAAATGTAATATATGTACTTGTCTGATGTAATATAGCTAGGAAGTAGAAACTGATGTAAAATAGTTTGAATGTAAATTATATGTACTTAACTTGGTACAGTGTATAAAGTAACTTAGAAAGTTGGTATCTATGTTTATATTCTATATGTAATTGTTCTTATTGTAAAAAGTATGGTTAGAGAAATGATGTGTTATTCTCTATACTAGTTAGATATAGAGGATATTACATTTTATGGTATCAAAGCAGCGGTTCAGGTAAATAAAAGACCTAAACCATTATAGTTGCTTGGTATTTTGTCATAGATTATGCATATTTTGAGTTATTTTAATGAGCCTGATCAACTCACTATCATAAAACGATATATGTAGATTTATGGCAGATACAATGCGTATATCTTCAACTTCTGAAACAGAAGTTAACTCAGTAACAAATGCGTTTACCCGAGTGGCAGAAGCTCTTAGAGAAGAGACTGTAACTAATCAACAAATTATTCAGGAGCTAAGAGAGGATCGTGCAACCAGAAACCATACCCATAACTATGAAAGTGAAAGTGGATCTAGAAATGCAAATACTCATGGAGGACTTAATTCTGATGACAAAGGACTCACTGAATTCCATAAACATAAACCTTCTATTTTTCGTGGAGATTACGATCCTGAGGCAGCTATGGAATGGATGAAAGAACTTGAGAAAATATTCTTAGTAATGGACTGTCCTAATACTCATCGTGTAAATTTTGCCACATACCTATTGATTGGAGAAGCAGAACATTGGTGGACAAATACTAAAAGATATTTCCAAAGCCAAGGAATGGAGATTACTTGGACAACCTTTAAAAATGCCTTTTTGGGAAATATTTTCCTCAAAGTGTAAAAAACAGGAAAGAAATAAAATTCCTTGAATTGAAACAAGGAAATATGACTATTGGTGAATATGTGGCAAAATTTGAGGAACTGTCCAGATATTCTAATTATGTACAAAATCAACCTAATAAGGAGTGGTTGACAACTAAATTTGAACATGGATTAAAATCTGAACTAAAAAGTATGGTAATAGGACACCAAATCAGGGATTTTTCATCATTAATAAATAGGTGCAGAGACATTGAAGCAATCATGAAGGAAGCTGAAGAGGAAAAAGAGAAAGACAGAATTTCAAGTCGGAGAAGGATTGAACAAAACAACAAAAGAAGGTTACCACGGGCACAAAACTTGGGAAATAATTTTGCTAGCAATGGAGGAAAGAAGAATGCAGGTCGGATTAATTCTTATATTTAGGTATGCCTAAAATGCAAGAAGAATCATACTGGAGAATGCTTGGCAGGAAAATGTGTGTGTTTTAAGTGTGGAGAGCCTGGACATATGTTGAGGCAATGTCCTCAAAATCAAGGTCAAAATTCATCAAACCAACCTGCAGCAAGGGGAAGAGTTTTCACTCTAAATAGTCAGGAAGCGGCTCAAGCTTGAAATTTGGTTCAAGGTACGGGTCTAATACAAGATTCTCTTATAACTGTACTATTTGATTCTAGGGCTACTCATTCTTTCATCTCTCTATCTTCTGTTCAAAAGTTAAAATTACAAATTTCTATTTTACCTTCTTATCTTGAAATCTTTCCTCCCACTGGAGAGAGAATAACCACATCTCAAATCTATAGAAATTGTCCTCTTCGAATTGAAGGAAGATTATTTGAAATAGATTTAGTTTGTCTACCTATGACTGACTATTGCGACTTGGCAAGTGCACCGGTCGTAAAGTAATAAAGTGTACCGGAGTACGAGATCGTTCCCACGAGGATCAGATTTTCAAGCACTAGTTCGCTAATCGCAGTTTAGTTGGATAATCAAGAATAAGATGAAGAGAATTGTAATTGAAGAATTTAAAATTAAGAACAAGCAATAACATGCAATTAAAACTTCAGAATTATAAATAACAATTGAAAAAGATGATGATTGATTACGAATTAAAACAAGCGTAGTTAAAGTTTCGACTTCCCCCAATCTCCTCAATATGTTATTAATTAAACTGTCAAGAATCCATTCTTAATATATTGCCAATCAATTCTTTCTAAGTTAATTAGGGCTCGATTCCTTGTTACCCTAAATCTATGTGATCTCAGAAGAACCCTAATTCTCCGGTTATTCCCCAAGACCACATGCATTAAGATCAAGAATTTCAAGATTGCACAATTACCCTATGTCTATCCCTAGATCACAAGGATTGTGATAAATTTATCAAGTCGGGGTTCATGCACCAACATCCCTATTGTCATACAATTCCTCAAAATTATTCTATAAGGAGCAAACTCATAGAAAGCATTGAAGACAGATAAATTTATTCAATTATAAAAAGAAAAGAATTCAGAGACAATATAATTCATAAACATAAAGATTCAATTGGGTTCCATCTACCCTAACTACATAAAATTCTAGCCTAGCATACTGAATTCAAAAGCAATAATAAAGAAAAGAGAACCCCAAGTCTCCATTGGTGTGATGTTGACTTGGTTCCTCAGTGCTCCAGCGCTCCGCAACAGGATTTCTTCTTCAAGTCTCTATGTAATTCTCTGGATTGGTGAATTGGTAAAAGTCTCTTAATGAGTGACCTTCAGCTCCCTATTTATAACCATTGAAGCCATATCTCCTAATCCTCCATCCAATCTTCTCATGAATCTCTATCAAATTTGCAATCAAATCTTTAATTGCTTCCTTTTCTTATTTAAGATCTTGCAGATTGGGTGGCGGATTGAGCTTCGAATCTTTGTTATGATCCCTCTTCAAATCTTCCCAGGGATCTCTATCAGTTGATAAATCAAGATTGATTTGTTTCCGCTTCATTCAAGAAATATTACAAATCTGTATCCTGCGGCAAATCTCCTTAAATCTCATTAAATCTTGGCTGACTGGTGCGTGTTTTGGCGCTCAAGCGCGCTACTGGGCGCTTGAGCGTCCTCTTGAGCATGAATTACTGAATTTTTCCTGCCTTCACATGCTCGAGCGTCCACATATGCGCTCGAGCGCGCTCCTCGATGGTGGATTCATGTGATCTCGGGCGTTTGAGCGTGCATTTGTGCACTTGAGCGTCCTGGATTGCTCAAATTGGCTGTTTTCCCTGCCTGCACGCACTTGAGCGTCAATTTTCTGCGCTCGAGCGTGCTATTCTGGCCTTTGACTTGTAATATTTTGGCTTCCTTTGGTCCATCTTGAGCTGCAACTCTATGTCGTAATTTCTTCATCATTTCTTAGCACCAACAAGTGTGGTTTTACCTTTTTAAAGTAAAGAAAATCAAAACGTTAGCTCAAATTCCTAACTTATGGTTTATATGCTGCAAATCCTTGAATTCCACGCAATCTACTACATAATTCTTGTATAATTTAGCTTAAAAACATGGTAAACCAAAGGTTTATCACTGACATAAATGTTGTTCTTGGTATGAATTGGTTATCTACCAATGGGGTTGTGATTGATTGTCAAAATAAAAAGATAATTTTCATAAAAGAGTCGGAACTTCCCAATGAGTCTCTATTTTTGTCAACTACTCAACTCAAGAAGAGTTTGTTAGAGGGAGCACAATGATATGTTCTCTTTAATTTTTCAGAAGCAAAGGATAAACTTGATGCAGCCAATATTCCTGTTGTCTCTGAATACTTAGAGGTTTTTCCGGACGATATTCCATGTTTACCCCCAAATAGAGAAATTGAATTCTCTATTGATATGATACCTGGAGTAGGTCCAATTTCTATTGCGCCTTATAGGATGCCACCTATAGAGCTTGTTGAATTAAAGAAACAATTAGAGGAACTTCTATGAAAATAATTCATCAGGCCTAGTGTTTCATCCTGGGGAGCACCAGTGCTCTTTGTCAAGAAAAAGGATGGAAGTATGAGGCTGTGTGTAGATTATAGGCAATTGAACAAGGTTACCATTAAAAATAAATATCCTTTGCCTAGGATAGATGACCTTTTAGATCAATTGAGAGGAGCCACGGTGTTTTCTAAAATAGATTTAAGGTCAGGATATCATCAAATCAGGATTAAGACTGAAGATATTCCAAAGACAACCTTTAGGACTAGGTATGGATACTATGAGTATTTAGTAATGCCTTTTGGATTGACAAATGCTCCAGTTGTATTTATGGATTACATGAATAGGATTTTTAGGCCTTATTTGGATCAATTTGTAGTGGTATTTATTGATGATATTTTAATATATTCTAAGAATGAAAAAGAACATAAAGAGCATCTGAGGATAGTCTTACAAATCTTAAAGGATAACCAAATGTATGCTAAACTTTCAAAATGTGAATTTTGGATGGAAGAAGTGAAATTTTTAGGACATGTGATATCAAAGGAAGGAGTGTCAGTTGATCCTAGCAAAATTGAGGCTGTAATGCATTGGGAGAGACCTAAGACTATCACTGAGATCAGGAGTTTCTTAGGATTGGCAGGATACTATAGGAAATTTAATAAGGAATTTTCACAATTAGTGTTACCTTTAACTAGGTTGACTAGAAAAGAAATTCATTTTGTATGGACACAAGAATGTGAGGATTGTTTTCAGGATTTGAAGAATAAGTTAACATCTACACCAATTTTAACAATCCCTGATCCATTAGGAAAATTTGAAGTTTATAGTGATGCATCTAGGAAGGGATTAGGATGTGTCTTAGGGCCCGTTTGGATAGGCTTTTGAAAAAAGAACTTTTTATGAGTTGCTTTTTTTAAAAGTCAAAGTTATTTTGTGTTTGGAAGTAATATTTGAAAAATGCTTTTAACTAAAAATTTCATTTGGATGTTAAAATAAAAAAGAACTTTATAATTATGCAATTACTATTATGCCCTTTGCTCTTTGACACGGTGAGAGTAATTCGACGAAGAACCGAACAACAATGGCTTCCCCAAACACAATTTCAGGAACAACAGAGCACCCCCTTCAAATCACAAAATTACCAGCAACCTTGGATCAAGCACCAAGAATGATTCCCCCAAATTTTACAGAAAAAGAAAGAAAGAAAATAACAGCAAGATTCAATTTTATGCACCACATATTAATCTCACCGCTACAGTAAGAATCCCTAACTAAGATGTAAGGAAATGGAAAAAAGGCAGATGAACAGTGAAGAGAGAATACCAAGAAAAGAATGGAAGTAAGTGTGGCAGTGAAGGAATAGAAAAAACGAAGGATTAATGTGGATGGTAAAGGAAAGATGAAGAGTGGTAAAAGCAAGAAACCCAATAACAATTTGTCTCAACCTCAGAGGTTCTCGTCTCCGATGACAATCAAGAGGTCTCGGTGGGAAGAACAAGAACGCTGGTACAGATGAAACGGATCCTTCTGGGTAAAATTATAATAGGATAATTTTCAATGTGCTTTTAGCTTCTCCTTCTCTCAAAAGCTACAATTTTTAGCTTTTCAAAAATGCCATATTTTGGCTTCCTGCCTGGCTTCTGCTTTTGGCAAAAGCTCACATCCAAATGTACAAAAAATTTTAAAAGCACTTTTTTTTAAAAAAAAATATGCTTCTAAAGGAAAATAAGTCAATCAAACAAGCACTTAATGCAAGAAGGAAAAGTTGTAGCTTATGCATCAAGACAATTGAGACCTTATGAAGAAAATTATCCAACTCATGATTTAGAATTAGCTGTAGTAGTTTTTGCACTTAAGATTTGGAGACATTATTTGTATGGAATAAAATTTGAGGTTTTTAGTGATCATAAGAGTCTTAAATATTTATTTGACCAAAAAGAATTGAATATGAGGCAAAGGAGGTGGATGAAATTTTTTAAAGACTATGATTTTGAACTTAAATACCATCCAGGAAAAGCTAATGTGGTAGCTGATGCTTTAAGTAGAAAATCTTTACACGTCACATTTGATGATAAAAGAAATGGAGTTGTTTGAAAAATTTAGAGATATGAAATTATCTGTGATTGTATTGCCTCGAAGTTTAGGTATTAGTGAAATAAAAGTAGATAATGAACTAATAGATAAAATTAGAAAAGCTCAACAGGAAGATTCTAGTTTAGAAAAAAATTTGAAACATAAAGGATTTACCAAAGGGGAAGATAGGTTGGTAAAATTTCAAGGAAGGATTGTTGTACCTAAAATGGAAGAATTGATGAAAGAAGTTTTGAATGAGGCACATAGTAGTAAGTTCACAGTTCACCCTGGTTCCACCAAAATGTATCAAGATTTAAAAAAAATATTTTGGTGGCCAGGAATGAAAAAGGATATTGCTGAGTATGTTTCAAAATGTCTAGTTTGTCAAAAAGTAAAAATTGAACATCAAAAGCCTTCAGGATTACTTCAATCATTAAACATACCAGAATGGAAGTGGGAAAGTGTAGCTACCGATTTTGTGATGGGTTTACCAAGAACCCAAGAGGGGTATGATGCAATTTGGGTAATCATTGATCGATTGACCAAATCTGCTTAATTTTTACCAATTAGGGCTCAATATTCTTTTGAGAGGTTAGCCCAACTATATATAAAAGAAATTGTCAAGCTTTATGGGATACCTTTAAGTATTATGTCAGATAGAGATCCTAGATTTACCTCCTGATTTTGGGGATGCTTACAACAAGCTTTTGGAACTAAGTTGAGACTTAGTGCAACATATCATCCTCAAACTGATGGTCAAACTGAGAGAACTATTCAAACTTAGAGGATATGCTAAGAGCTTGCATCCTAGAACAAGGAGGTAGCTGGGGTAGATACCTGCCATTAATAGAGTTTGCTTATAATAATAGTTACCACTCTAGTATTGGAATGGCTCCATATAAGGCACTCTATGAAAGAAAGTGTAGATCCCTAGTGTGTTGGTATGAAAAAGGGAAAAAACAGTTGTTAGGACCAGAATTAGTCTAAGAAACCTCTGAGACAAATTCAGATGATAAAGGAAAACCTTGAAAAAGCATAAAGCAGACAGAAAAATTATGCTGATAAAAGGCGAAAACCTTTGTCTTTGGAAGAAGGAGAACATGTCTTTCTTAAACTCTCTCCTACCACAGGTGTAGGCAGAACCCTCAAAGTTAAGAAATTGAGTCCTAGGTATATTGGTCCATTTCAAATACTTCGAAAAATAGGGCCAGTTGCTTACCAACTTGCCCTTCCACCTGGTCTTTCCAATCTTCACAATATTTCCCATATTTCTCAGCTCAAAAAGTATGTCACAGATTCCTCTCACATTCTTAGTATAAACTCAATACAAGTTAAAGAGAATCTGACTATAAAGACCAGACCTGCTCAAATTCTTGAAAAAAATCTAAAGCAACTCAGAAATAAGATGATTCCATTAATTAAAGTGCGTTGGGAAGGACTTTCACCACAAGAAGCTACATGGGAAAAATAAGAAGATTTACGACAAATTTTTTCAGAAATTTTTTTATAAGGTATGTCAAAATTTTGAGGTCAAAATTTTGATTAGGAGAGGGGAAATGTAATATCCAAATAATAATATTGTAATAGTAAAGTTTAATTATTGTATAAAATAAGATATAACTGATAATATTATAAAAAATATATATAATTAGTCCAATTTACATGGATACTTACATAAATTCATAACAAAGTATAAACATTTTATAAAAGTTTACAATCATATGTATTGCATGTATGCAAAATTTTACGTTTATATAAATAATCTATTATAAATTTAT
This sequence comes from Gastrolobium bilobum, assembly GCF_033153095.1. Taxonomy (NCBI): domain Eukaryota; kingdom Viridiplantae; phylum Streptophyta; class Magnoliopsida; order Fabales; family Fabaceae; genus Gastrolobium; species Gastrolobium bilobum. The sequence goes on from NW_026898644.1 coordinate 527,539, forward strand.
CAATAAATATTTTTAGCGTTTAAATGATGTAACATATATTAAAGAGATATAAGTATATGATATTATACTTTTAACGTAATGTAATAAACAGCATGCTAAAATTATTTATTTGATAATCATTTATAAACATATATAATTTCTTTATAAATAATATCACATTTTATAAAAAATTTATGTTACACAAATCTAATAATAGAATAAAATATATATATAAGAAAATAATATATATATTAATAAAATAATAAGAATAAATATAGATATTAAAATATTAACAAATAATTAACATTTTATATAATATAATATATAAATAATATATAAAATATAAATAAAAAAATGATAACTTGGCGAGGAGGGGGCCACGTGGAACAACCCCCTCCAAGCCAAATTGATAAGAATGCAAAGATATTCTTTGCTTAAGTAATCAACAAGATTTTATTAGATTTTGTTTTAAGAAAAAAATTAAAAAGAAAATAAAATGAAGAGGAAAGTTAAAAGCAGTGACCATATATAGATGCTTATGTGTTTAACCCCTCCCTTATCATGTAGAAGTAAAAAAATAAAATAAAGAAAGGAAGAGAGGGTTGAAGAAAGACGAGTGTAACATCCTCGTCTCGAGCCGGTTCAATTAACATACATATGATAAAACAGAAAACAACGGAAGACTTAACTTATGAAAATACGAGCTAACTTTTTTTTTTCTTTTTAAATTCTCATTCGTCGTAAACGAAAATCGGACAGAGTTTCCTCTGTAAATCGGACAATTGGGGATTTTCCAATCCCACTCAAAAGCATTTCCTGATAAACAGTTTATACAAATATAATCAAATGCTCATCCATGGGCGCATGCATAACTTGGCTCAGTGCCACTATATCTAACAGCATGCAATCCAAAACGTAAACATATCTGAATACTACATCATCATATAACGTGCCTGAATACTCAAATGTACATGCATCAAACTGACAGACATGTTCAAAACATATACAGGCCATATACAAAATAAAGGATCAATGTCATGATCCATCAAAGGTGGAAATACAAAATGACATGAATATACTTCCAAAAAGTAGTAGCCTACAGTCACTCAAAATTCAATCCGTCAACTGCCTCAGCCACGTGTCGCGTTCCTGCCTAGTGAGGACTCACCGGGAATCTGGGCACCTGAAAATATGTCCCCAACAAGGGGTGAGATTACAAATCTCAATAAGCTCCAGGTTTATAGAGAATTCTCCATACCTCTGGCTCACTCCTGCACGAAAGTCAGATACAAAGTATACGAATACAACATATATCATAACAGAATAGAGCATTTATCCATATCATATCAAAGGTGTGCGTCGTCATTCCCAAGGGAGGACCCCAAGCGGAAATCAACGCACGTGTTCCCGAGGGAGGACCCCAAAGCGGAACCAGACATATCAGAGACGTACACCATCAGTCCCGAGGGAGGACCCCAAAGCGGACATCTGGGTACTATACAATCAATGGCCAGAGATTGTTACAGAAATCATATTACAGAAGTCATATCAGAGCAAAACATATCATGTTATCAAATAACTCCATATGAATGCATCTATACAAAGCATCTAAATAACAGTCATACAGTTCAACCATAGTTCACTAACCATGGTAAAGCACTCAAGCAGGAAAAGACTCCTTAAACATAGAGCTTACTTCTTGAAGCTTTATCAATCCGCTTACTTGTGGCTCAAGTTACTTATATATCTTCAAGAGATTCCAATTCCTTTTTAGTCCCTAGGTACACCTAGAGCAAGGATCCATAAATACAAATTAATAAAATGCCATTATGCCTAGCTTTCACATAAGGCATACATTTTACGCTTCTTTTCGTTTCTTTACGTTTTTGCCAATGCTATGTCAATACACAAGTCTAGACCTCTTTATAATCGTTGGTGTTCTTTAATTTGATCAAGTATTCCCTTACGAATTTCCAACATAAATCATAGCATTTTACTTTAAAGGACCGTGGGCCTAAAATTAGGAAATCAATATATTTTTCCATGATTTCTTTTCAAACCATTTCACTTGATGACTTATCATTTTCATACTTTGAAATACACATATTTTATTAAAATAAAATATGACAACATCTTTCCCTAAACACCCTATATGTCGAATCCTTTAAGGGAATTTCCAAGGATCCTTTTCTTTTACAATACATTTTCCTCACTTAATTTAACAACTACACGTATATATATATATATATATATATATATATATATATATATATATATAACAAGTTACAATTTAATTTTTGGGAATCTCAAGCCCTTTAAATCCTTCAAGGTCGAAACATCAAGGGTAGGTTTCAAAGGATTTTCTTTCAAATTTAACATTCTTACTAACTCATCAAATTTCCTCATATTCAAGCACATTAAACATTCCCAATACAAACAATAAATCTTTGCACATCACCCCTAATTACCCTATCAAGGCCGAAATCTAGCGTATGTCACCATGGGATTTTTTTTCAATTTTTTATACATGTTCATATGCTTATTCCACATTCCTATATCCAACACATCATCAATCCATCATCAATTCAAATTTTAAACTAATTTATTTCACACCAACACATGCTCACAATTTCTATGACACAAACCATTAAAATAACATCATGGAAACAAAGGTTTCTTACCACTAATCAACTTCCCAAAGCCTAGAAAGCAACCTCCAAGCCAAGCTCCATCAAAAACTCATTTTTTCTCCTCCAATGAATAGTAACTCGAAAATGAGAGGAGGAACAACTCTTCACACACTCAATTATAGCTCAAATGGATAGGTGGAATGGATTCATTGAGTGGTTTCCAATCAATTTCATGTGGTGGGTCATTGGATTTGGTGGATGGATGATGTAGAAATCAAAGAAAGAAAAAACCAAACCCTAAGCCCCCCCTGTCAAGTGCAGCTCGACCATCCAAGAGAGAGAAGAAGAAATTCTGAAATGAATAGTGATTCATTTAAGTGACAAGGCTATATAGGCACATGTTGCCCTTTTTATCGGATGTTTTTCTATCACGTATTTTAACTTAAATTAACTCGGAACTCACTTAAGGCTACAAACATATTTTTATTTTTTCTAAAATCATTTACATAATTTTTATTTCCTAAGGAATAATATTCTTAATTTACAGTATGGTTTCTGCACCGTTTTTGACGAAATGCACTGTGAACCACTAACTGTACTTCGTTTACTTCTGAACTTAGAACTTATTAACTTATCATTTTCTTGGGCCCATATTGACTTGTTTGGAATATATTGGACTTTCTTATTCTTATTTCATCAATTATTTGCTTGTGGACTCTACCGGTTGCTTAAACAGCAGTACAAAATACCCGGTAGAAACACTATTCACGAGATTTTCACGGAAAGTGCCAGACTATACAATTTTTTGTTCTGAACTCATATTTGTCGTCAGAATTGTCAAATTATGTTTCTAAAATCATTTTACTCATTTAAGCTCTACCGGTTAATTCACAAAACTGTAAATTCTCCGGCAGAACGCACTGTTCATAACATAGTCATGATTACAGTCAAAATACTCGAAATCGCTCACTGAATCTAATTATGACATTTAAATCCTTAAATTAAATCTCTAACTAAGATTTACCAGTTAGGGTCATTATAACGAGAACGTAAAGAAAAAAAGAAAAGAAAAGAAAAGAAAAGAAAAGAAAGAGGTAATGTTGATGGATTAACTTATTCTCTTATTTTTCTTCTTATAGTTTAAGGTTGGATTTTTATGCAATGTACTGCCACCCTGTCAAATTCTTCTTGAGTTCTTTTCTACTTGACTTTATTCTATTTTATTTTTATCTTTAGTTTTATCTTTTAATTTTATTTCTATGATTTTGGTTATAAAATCAGTAATTATTTTGGAACCAAATGAATGTGTAAATTTTAACTGTAAAATTCTCATGTGAACTGACCCACAAAGATTTGGTTCAGATGATAATATTGTAAGGGACACCTTACTTGGCTTGAGCTCCGCCATACTTGGCTGCTCAGCTAGAATGGTTGACCATGCAGGCGCTGCCACGTGTCCAGTCCATTCTCGTTGGGTGGCGTAGCGAGAATGTGACGTGGCATTTTGACAATTTTTTTTCCTAGCGTGGCAATCCGGTAAATTTTGCCTAAAATGTGGCAATATGGTCATTGTCCCTCCAAAGACTGTGCCGGTATGAGACTGTACAGTTTGGGATAGCTTATAAGAATTAATTGGTACTACCTATACCTATGTTGCACCGACACTGACACGGGATACGACACGATACGACACAATACGACATGCCGACACGTTAATTCTAAAAATTGTCATAAAATGACTATTAAATAATATTTTTAATATATATAATACAATTTATATTAAATACATATAACAACCCATAATAAGTCATATAACCAATCAAATATTCAAATTTCATAACATAAATATAAATAAAAATAATTTTTCATATCTTGTTAATTTTTCATATCTTGTTAATTTTTCATGTCAAATTGCATAACAAAAAAAAATTAATTTATAAATTATTTTTCATATTTAGTTAATAAAATAAAATTTAGACCTAAAAAAAAAATTTGTCGGATGCGTGTTGGAGCGTTGACCATGTGTTAGAACGTTGATCGCGTGTCCCAAAATATTGACTGCGTGTCGGAGCGTGTCGGTGTCTGACACACATTTTGTAAAAAATTTCGTGTGTCCGTGCTTCTGAGACCTATACTAACAAGATGCATCTACTTTTCGGTAGCTTAGAACGGAAGAACTCCATAGTTAGGCGTGCTTGACTTGCAGTAATTCTGGGATGGGTGACCTTCTGGAAAGTTTTCCCAGGAAGTGTGTGAGTGAGGATAAAAGCACACTGAAAAGTCTCGTATTAGTGTGTGGGGATAGTCATTGATTCTTGAAGCGGCCGGGCGTTACAAGTGGTATCAGAGCAGGGTCTCTCTCCCAGTACGGTGTGGTTCGAGGACGAACCAGGCGGAAGTTGGTGCGCATGTAACATCCCGGGCGCTGACAAGGGCGGGAAGTGATTGCAGGTGCGAAAGGACATAGACAAGGAGCAGCTCCTGACAGGCTTCCAGCGGGGGATTACATGAATGAATCGAATCGACACCCGAAAGAGAGAGATTCCAAAGACTGTGCAGGTATGAGACTGCACATCTTGGGATAGCTTATAAGAATTAATTTGTATTACCTATATTGATAAGATGCATCTACTTTTCGGTAGTCCGGAACTAAAGAACTCCATAGTTAAGCATGCTTCACTTGCAGTAATTCTGGGATTGGTGACCTCCTAGGAAGTTTTCCCAGGAAGCGTGTGAGTGAGGATAAAAGCACACTGAAAAGTCTCGTGTTAGTGTGTGGGGATAATCATTAATTCTTTAAGTGACCGGGCGTTACATTTTATTAAGCTTACAAACCGTGAGATTCTTGCTTCATATGCTTGGGTATTCACTGGCCCAATGAACTCATATACATCTATCTTCTTGTAATAGCATTGACCTTAACATTTCATGGTTTTCCCACTATACGTCCACTATTTTTACACGAAGAAAAATGGGAACAACAACCAATGTACCACCCATTGGTAACTTTTTTATCAGTATGCCATGCGAACAGTAATATTTGCCCAAATGCCACATGTCCAAGTTCGCTGCAGCAGGCAGCGAACTTGGTTTGCTGATGTGGCGTGTTTCTGGTGGCCAACTAGTTCGCTAATGGGTATAACGAACTAGGTGACAATTAATACCCCTCTGCTCTGACAAAATCAGAATATATAACAGTGTCATACAAGTTCGCTAAGGGTAATAGCGAACTAAGTAAAAATAACCATAAAATATGTGTCTGGCATACACAAGTTCGCTACGCTAAGTAGCGAACTATGTGCAACCTGTAAACAACCTTGAATATTGTGAAAATGTTACTTAAAAATATATATAAATAGAAGGTGAAAATGTGAGACCTATATTTCTGACACTCAGGACACAACTTTCTAAACAACAATAATTACCATACAGCAATTATTGTACCAATGAACTGCATTTTTCAAATGTCCAAGGTTGTACATAGTTCGCTACTTAGTGTAGCGAATTTATGTGTGTCAAACACATAGCTAATTTTACTTAGTTCGCTATCACCTCTAGCAAACTTCTATAACACTGCCACATGTGGGGTATTAATTGTCATTTAATTCGCTACATCTAGTAGCGAACTAAGTGGCCACCAGAAACATGCTACATCAGCAAACCGAGTTCGTTGCCTGCTGTAGCAAACTCGGACATATGGCATTTTGACAAATATTACTGTTTGCGTGGCATACTGGTAAAAACGTGACCAATGTGTGGTACATTGGTCATTGTTCCAGAAAAATGCATTAAAAGCATAACTCAATGTTATTGAGGGCTGAAACAAATGGTATATTACTTATGGCTTGAGTTCGATTCCCATGTTTCTTCCAATAAAGGATGGGCTTTGGATTCATCACGTGAGAGGATTAAATTTTTTGTCCCTACAAAGAAAAGACAAGTTAAATAATAATAAAAAAAGTTGAAGAGGCACAATATTCAATGATTTTATCTTGTCTGTACTAGTTGAATGACACTAATTTTGTACCTGCAACATGATTCATATTTATCCCATAAAGGATATGTAATCCCACCATAAATGCTAGACAAAGTTGGTGGTATTTCACTAATCTAAAATTTTCATTCTACTAATAAAATAAAGGAGCAGGTTATATTTACAAATTTTTTTGTTTACAAACTCTTACAAACTACACTAAGTACGATCGGTCATACTTTAATCATGCAGTGTACGACCGGTCGTACTTAGTGTAATTTGCAAAAAAAAGTTTGTAAACGGATCCTATCCTTAAAATAAAATAGCTTAACTCGTGTATTTCTAACAATGTTTTGGTGACTTAAAGCCCTTATTTTGTCTAAACGATAGGCGTCCCAAAGCCATCATTATCAGTGGCCATGTGATTGTGACGCTTTCCAAAATCCATTCCTCCGTACCCATATTGTTGCACAACTAACAATGATGACCGCGAACCAAAATAGTTTGACGCCAAAATATCTCCTATAACTCCAAGTTCTGAGCAATCAGACCATTCCAATAAATTTGAGAAGACATGAGAGTTCCTACAATTCCCTTGTCCAACTATGTATAAATCGCAGCCAATTTTTTCTAGCTCTCGGAGGACGACAGGAATATCTTCACCACTATGAACATCAATCTCTGAGTAGGATATAGAATCCTCATTGGGCACTGCTCTAAGTCTAAATCCACTTATGTACTCATCATCTAACTCTTTTTGTTTATCCCTATCCATTACAGCAAGTAATATCTCTTTCGCTTCTTCGCGAAATGAAGTGTCTATTTCTGCAGCATCATCAAACAAAAGAATCCGAACAACTGATAGTTTGATTCCTGGATGCCCTGTCATCCTCCATGCAATAGCTAAGGCTTCACGATCGTCAGGCCCTCCAACAAAGATCATAAGTATATGCAACTTCTTTTTTGACACTGACCCAAGATCACGATCAACAAAGATTCCCACAGAACAAGGTGCACCTTGCATTACTTTTTGGTTTATATCTTTGTATACAATACTTGTTGTTTCAAGCATACCTACTGAACTTAAATGTTTGTGGAATGGAAGAAGAATTAAGCTTGTCCCTTTCTCTTTTGATGAGTTGTATATGTCCTCATGAATCGTTGCATAGTCTGACACAACATTTGAGGTCTCAACTCTCACAGCATCATATGACTGTCCAAATGCTGCAAAGGTATTGGTGATGCTTTCTAACTCTGCCTGTGTTCTGGACAGATTTTGTGCTCCGGATTGGCCACTAGACTTTTGCATGTAAGCAGGAAAAAGGGCAGCACCACGCTCGGTAAGTTCAACAAGTTGCAAGGCACAGACATATATTGGGGAAAGTCTTGTAGCATTAAAAGATTCAACGATTCTGATCATGCCGGTGGCGTGGCGAGTATTGTGGACACATGCCAAAACTCGAAGCTCTGCATCAATTCTTAGCTTTTGTATAGTCCTTAGCTTGATTTGCTCAAATCTCTTTCTTGGCTTGTAGATGATATCAATGATGGGAGACACCACTACAGTCATAAGAAGAACACCAGATGCAATAACACAATAGGTTGGTGGAGAAATTATCTGCAATAACACATTACAAGAACTTATAAATCAAATTGCTATTGTGTAAATAATTACAGAACTTGACTAATATGATGTTTCAAATAGATCAATACCGATCTATCCCAAGCAATGTTTAGCATTATGAGCGCCATGGCGCCCTTTGTATTCTGAAGCAATCCAAGTGCTAAACCATCTCGAGTGCGCATACCAAAGAAAGAAGTTGCAAATAAAGTGCTTAGAATCTTTGGGACACATAAAAAGAGCACTACCAGAAGTGTCAATGGCCAATTCGCCTGGTAAAAAATCATAGGCAACCCCCCAAGTCTCATTCCACTGCCACCAAAGAAGAGCGGTGCCAGAAAACCGCCTGCAAAATCATCTGAAATTGACATCACCAAGTCGGCAAATCTGCCATGAGGTAAAATTAATCCAAACACAAAGGCCCCAACAATGCCATGTGTGCCAAGAATATCAGTAATATATGAACAAGCGAAAACCCCCATCACCACAAAGAGTAATTGATCATAATCCCATTCATCCTTATCTGTCTTGCGATCAATAAACCTTACAACCGTAGGACGTAACACAATGATGCAGAAAACAATGAATAACATGGTGCTGAGCACTGAGTAGATGGCTCTTTGACCAATAATTGAAAATGGAACCAACAATGTGAAAAGAATCCAACTATAAGTGTCACCAATCATGGCAGCTGTTAAAGCAGCTTTGCCAAGACCAGTATAAAGGAGCTTGAGCTCAGAAAGGGTGTGAGCAAGTACTGGAAAACCTGTAACCGTGAGAACTAAAGTCCAAAGTAAATAAGCATTATATGTACTATCTTCAAGGCTATATATACCAGTGCCGACATAAAATTTTCGATGGAGAGCATAGAAGACCGGTGCCATCACTGTGGGAAAGATGATCCCAGCAACGGCGATGCTTGCAGCCTTCTTTTTTACGTATAGAATGGTATCTAAGTTCATGTCCAAACCACTGAGGAATGAATAGTAGATGACACCAATGTTACACAACACTTCGACATTAAGGATTCCATGTACCGGATAAAGGAGATTGAAAACAGATGGGAATCTTCCAAGTAAATGTTGACTCAGTAGAAAGCCAACCTACATGTTTAAATTTAAGATAACCATAAATTATTAGAATGACAAAATTAAAAAAATTTCGTGATTATTTATCGTAAGGGTTTATCGTTTCTTGTCATTTTAAGGAGAATTAATCAAGAATATTTTGTTGAAATTCATATAACAAAGATACAATAATTTTTTTTTATACTATCCTTCATTAATTTTCCCAAAAGAATTTATTACTGGAGATAACTTTAACTTTATTACAGGAGAAACAATTTTTCTTAAATTCAACTAGTACATTTAATTTATATATATACTTACGGAGATATGTGAAATAAGACGAGGTTGATGGAGGGGTTTTAAGAGAAAGAAGAAAATACGAGACACCAATACGGTGTAAGCAATTTGAATAGCGAGCATGGGGAGCTTGGAATTCAGAACGTTTTCAGTTTGCCAGAATTGAGCAGGACTAGGCTCGGATACTTCATAACATACTGGCGGCGGCTGAAAACCCCCCATATTTTCTTCCCTCTGATTCAATTTTTATTAGTTGTTTCTCTTTATAAATGTTATATTCTTTTTTTTCTTACGAAGAAAGGGTCTCTATTCAAGTGGCCTAGATTTGGTCTTTGCCCAATTCTTCTAAGAAACAATCTAAATATAAGAGAAAACAATAAGTTGCAATCATGTGTATGTATTTGAGGTGGCATTTAACAATAAGTTGCAACCATGTGTATGTATTTGAGGTGGCATTTGACTTATTATTAGTTCTAATTTCCTATTCCTGGCTTATGTTGATATATATCCCTTCTAGCGCAACAAAATGGCTGTTACCAATTACTGTCATTTGTCAACCCGTTATCTTTCATATTCCATTATTAGATTATAAAGAGTCAATTATTGATTATCAACATTTATCTGGTTAATGGATTGATAACTTTTTTTTCTTAAACTAGTTAATTAACTACTTAGTACACGTTAAATTACAATTGCTTTAACTCTAATCGACATAGGTTTTGAACTATTAATGTAGAATTTAGGTCCGTATCCCTCAAAAAAAAAATGAAGTATTTTGTGTGGAGGTGCTCTTAGAGACAATGATATGGATTGAAACTCTCGAGAGAGTCACTATATGTATATCTCAGAGATGACTGAGAAAGGCTGAATATGTAGAGGGCATATGCTTCTTCATTAGGTGAAAATGAGTATATATGGGTAAGAAATATTCCTAATGATGAGAGAGAAAATAAGTCATGACCAATGTTTTAAAACTAGGACCAGTCATTGACTCGGTTGAAGTATCTCGTCACTGGGCCAGTTGTTCAGTCGGATTTCAAAATAATATATAATAAATATTAAATTATGAACATTATGTCCAACAAATAAAAGTAGTCTAGTGGTAATCCTTCCGATCCTCAAACAAAGGAACTCAAGTTTGAATCCCAATGTGTGGTCTAGTGGTAAACTGTTTATCAGGATACCTTGAGAGTGAGATTTGCAAATCCTCAGTTGTCCGATTTACAGAGGTTACTCTGTTCGATTTTCGTCTTTGTCAAATAAGAATTAACTAGGAGAAGTATGCAATGTGATATATCATGTGAAAAAGGATTAAAGACAAAGAAAAAGTTAGCTCGTATTTTCGTAAGTTAAGTCTTTCGCAGTTTCTGTTTAGTATCGTATGTATGTTAATTGAACCGGCTCGAGACGGAGATGTTACACAGAGCACCTATCTCTAGATCAAGAGCGTGCTGCCTCTTTAGGTGTTGCATCAAAGGTATTACTTATCCTGATGATGCTATTGAAAAAGTATATGGAGCTGAGCCTTAAGGTCAGGTGCATGGCTTAGGCACTAGTCTTTGCCCTTCCAATGTTTTTGGAATGCCTAGACGGTCTATTGGTTTTGTCAATTTTGGTATCTCAAGTCAACAATGTGTTGAAGACTTAAAGAAACATGTAAAATCTTTGGAAATAAAGCTGGATGGATATAAAGAGATAAATGTAGGATATGAAGAGACCAAAGAGTAGCTTGTGCAAACTTAAAAGCAATTGGTTTGTCTTCACAAATTTTTACTAGATAAATTTGGAAGTGAGTTAGCTACTTTCAATCAAAATGTTTTACCTTCTTTGTTACAATTGATTACATTTAACCTTATGTATATCTGATATAATACGATAAATTGATCATAAATGTTGGATCCTTGCATATTATGATATACTTTATTGCAGATAATGATTTGTTCACTGCTTAAATGCACCATTTATTAATGTTATTTATAGATAAAATGAGAAATTTCCCTTACTCTGTTATGTGAGTTGATTTATGTCCATTTAGTTTTTTTGCTACTTAATTTGACCCATTGATCTATAACACCAGTGTGAACTGTTTCATTTCTTATAACACCGTGCAATATTAATTGTGTTTCATTTCTTTCTTATCATCAAGCTATTTTTTTTTTGTGTGTGCAGGTGTGATAGAGTAGATAACACTTTAAAGAACTAGGATGCACATAATTACACAAAAGATGATTTTTTGTATACACATTCCATGGCAAACTTCTTAATAGTTTTGTTTGGCAATTATTTCCCTTATGCAATATTAGTAGAAAATTTGATTAGCTCGTATGAACTTAAAACTTAATGTCTTGTACAAATTCTTCAATGATATCAATAAAAAGACTTGCTTCTCTAAAATTGGATATAGAGTTTGGAGTTTGGTTCACGTTTTACCGTGTTCACTATTTTGCAGTTGAGCTATTTTTAATATTATTTTCTTTATAGATGTAATATTTATTAAATCTAAAATATTTTTAATTTAAAAAAGAATTTCATATATTTATCCACACTCATTAATGTGGCTAAATTTTTTTCAGACATAATTAACCACATTTTTTAATTGTGGCAAACTATACATTTTAGCCACATTTATAAAATGATTAAATTAACATTAATTATGGCTAAAATAAGGCTACCACGCTCAGTCAAAATGTGACAAAGTGAATAAAATAATGAGGTTAAATTATTGCAACACCACTTCTAGCCACATTTAATCAAAATATGGTAAAGTTTGTTTTTCACATTTTTTATCAATGTTTGTCACATTTTTAAACGTGGCTAAATAACATTTTTTTTTTTGCAGTGTATATTTATAGATGACCAATGGATATTTCTTTCATGCTTTAGATTGTTCCTTGTTTAATTAGGAAATGTTTAATATATGGAGCTTTGCAAATATTCCTTTTCCCAAATATTGACATTTAATCTATGCATTATTTCAATGTGAGATCAGAATATGTAGCCAACCCAATTAATTAAGCTTTGCAAATATTCCTTTTCCCAAACATGGAGATTTAAACCATACATTAGCGAAAGAAAGGGTTAATCCTATCTACTAATAACAACATTAATAACACACTAGGATAAAACCATCAATCCATATTAGATTGGAGAGGTTGACTCCCATGCATTAGATACATCTTCTCAATCATATTGAACATAACCCACACATTCGGCCGCTTTGCGGCGTCTCTTCCATAAACCACCGTGAGTACCAAGATCCTATATTAATCGTTGACCTTCAAACATACATTCGCGATCCTCAGAATTATAAAAAATAATTAACAGATAATAATATATCACTTCATCCCTCCAAGAAATTTGGATACCATCGAAACGGATTTAACAAAATCAACTAATAATCAAAATCAAATGTGCCAGTGCATGAATACACTGTAGTCTTCTGGAGATGGCGTTTGAGCCGAACAGAAAAACCATTTGGAACAGAATTTGGATCCTCTCTCAGGAATAATAATTGTTGTAATTTTATATTGCGAGGGAGTTAATTAATTGTTTGATCAATTCAAAATCCACGGTGAGTTTTTTGAAAATAAAAAAAATAAATCAATATGCAGGTTCATTTTATGTAATGTAGCCCGTTATTTATGATATATTAATTATATTTTATAACATCTATTTATCTAATTTTTTTTCTCAAATAAAATATCTAACTTAGCCAGTTAGAGCAAAATGCATTTCATAAAAGCAAACACGTGTGAAATAACTTTATAGTATGTTCTCTGGTAAACATGGCTTGCTTGTGGAACAACGCGCGCGGAACCAATTTCGTCCCTCTATTTTCGATTTCAAGTACTAAAATTTGGATCATAAACTTATTCTTATCATGTAGCTTAGGAAATGCGGCACCACCTCATCTTATATTCACGACATTACATTCATAAGCTTTAACCAATTTGCAATTAAGAATTGGAGCCCATCATTTGGTTGTATTTATTTGGATATACTCTAAAACAGAATAGAATATTATACATACACAAAAGTTCAAAGAAAAGTGTAAAATTCGAAAATAATATCGTTTTACGCTATTTGTCTTAGTTTAACATATATAATCTTTTAACATTATAGAAAAGATGTAAAAGTTAAATCTAAATAAACAGAGTATGGAAAATTACAGATATTAAGGAATAATTAATAGAATTTACTTTAAAAGAACTAAAATGATAAATCATATTTTTTTTTTAGGACTAACATAAAGTGTTATTCAAATTTTATGACTTTAAAATGCACAAAGTCTATATTTACACATTTTACTTAATTTTGGCCTGAGCATTAATGTAACGTCCGGTCACTTGCAAGAATCAATGACTGTCCCCACACACTAACACGAAACTTTTCAGTGTGCTTTGTCCTCACTCGCACACTTCCCGGAAAAACTTCCCAGGAAGTGACTCATCTCAGAATTGCTCCAAGTCAAGCACGCTTAACTGTGGAGTTCTTCCGATCCGGGTTACCGAAAAGTAGATGCATCTTGTTAGTATAGGTAGTACCAATTAATTCTTATAAGTCGTTCCTAACTGTACCGTCCCATACCAGCACAGTCTCTGGAATCCCTCTCTTTCGGGTGTTGATTCGATTCATTCATGAACCCCCAAGCTGCAAGATTTGGCATGAGCCGCTCATTGTTCGTGCCCTTTCGCACCGGCGATTACTCCCTGCCCTTGCCAGCTCTTGGGATGTTACAATTAACCATGTTATGATCAGGCGGGAATGAATCCAAAAAATAAAAAATGAATAAATCAAATTTTTCGACAAAATCATATAAACTTGAAGTTAACCCATTAGCTTTCCTAAATAGCTTGCATGGAGAGGGGATCCTTTGTTTTAAGTTTGGAAATAACCATTGCAACCAAAAGTTTAAGATGTTGGGTAAGGTTACAGTAGTGGTGTTATATATCTCTAACTCGTCCTTTCACAAGAGAGCTCATTGGGCATGAAAATTGGATGGTGCACAAGCTCATCTACCTGTGCTAAGAAATTTCACAAAAGAAAGTGAGGGGTGGTGAGGATTGAACTCGTGATATCAAGGCTCTGATACCATGTAAAGAATCATTTCAACTCAAAAGCTTAAACTGTTGGATGAGGCTACATTAATAGTTTTATATATCTCTTGAGAAAGTTCACATGCGAAATGAACTCATACACATCCCTCTCCACATAGCTTAACTTTGTCTTTCTCACATGCAGTGGTGACTTAAAATCCTCATTCAGTCTTCACAACAAGCTGCTTAAAGCCCTCATTATTAGTGGCCTTGTGGTTTTCTTGCTTTCCAAAAACCATGCCTCCATACCCATATTGTTGCACAACTAGCAAAGATGAGCGTGAACCAAAAGTGGTTGATGCCAACATATCCCCTATAAGTCCAAGTTCTAAGCAATCACACCATTCCAATAATCTTGACAAGACCTTAGAGTTCCTACAATTCCCTTGTCCAACTATGTATAAATCGCAGCCAGTTTTTTCTAGCTCGTTGAGAATTTTTGGAATATCTTCACCGGTATGTGCATCAAACTCTGAGTAGGATATAGAATCATCATTGTTCACTGCCTTAAGTCTGAATGAATTTATATACTTATCATCCACCTCCTTCTGCTTCTCATTATCCATTACAGAAGATAACATCCCTCTTGCATCATCTTGAACTGAAGTGTCTACTTCTGCAACTTCATCAAACAAAAGAATCCGAACCACTGATAGTTTGATTCCTGTATGCCCTGCCATCCTCCATGTAACAGCTAAGGCTTCACGATCGTCAGGCCCTCCAACAAAGATCATAATAACCCGCATGTTCATTTTGGACACTGACCCAAGATCACGATCAACAAAGATTCCCACAGAACAAGGTGCACCTTGCATTACATTTTGGTTTATATCTTTGTACAATACATTGGTTGTTTCAAGCGCACCTTCTGAAGTTTGATGTTTGTGAAATGGAAGAACAATTAAGCTTGTGCCTATCTCATTTGCTGCATTGTATATGTCCTCATGAATGGTTGCATAGTCTGACACAACATTTGAGGTCTCGACTCTCACAGCATCATATGACTGTCCAAATGCTTCAAAGGTATTGGTGATGCTTTCTAACTCTGCCTGTGTTCTGGTCAGATTCTGTTCTCCGGGATGGCTACTAATCTTGTGCATATGGGCAGCGACAAGGGCAGCACCACGTCCTGTAAGTTCAACAAGGTAAAGGGCAACAACATGTATTGGTGAAACTCTGGTGGTATTAAAAGATTCAATGATTTTGACCATGCCAGAGGCATGGCGGGTATTGTGGACGCATGCCATAATTCGGAGCTCTGAATCTGCTCTTAGCTTTTGTACAGTCTTTAACTTGTTCTGCTCAAATCTCTTTCTTGGCTTGAAGACGAGATCGATGACGGGAGACACTATTACAGTCATGAGAAGAACACCAGAGAGAAGAACAGTAAAGGTTGGTACAGAAACAATCTGCGATAACAAGTTAAAAGATTACATAGATTAAATTAATTGCTGTTGTTTAATTGAGTAATATATTAAAGAATTTAGGTAAGTTAAATGCCATGATTCAAATAAATAAATCAATACCTTTCTATCCCAAGAAATGTTTAGCATTATGAGTGCAATTGCGCCCTTTGTATTCTGAAGTAATCCAAGTGCTAAACCATCTCGAGTGCGCATACCAAAGAAAGAAGTGACAAATAAAGTGCTTAGAATCTTTGGGACACATAACAAGAGCACGATAAGCAGTGTCATTGGCCAATTCGCCTGGTTAATAATGATTGGCAACCCTAATCTCAATCCACTACCAGCAAAGAAGAGTGGTGCTAGAAACCCACCACCAAAATCATCAGCAACTGAAATCACCAAGTCCGCAAATCTACCATGAGGTAAAATTAATCCAAACACAAAACCTCCAACAATGCCATGTGTGCCAAGAATATCAGTAATATATGAACAAGCTACAACCCCCATGATCACAAACAGTAATTGATCATAATCCCATTCATCCTTATCTGTCTTGCGATCAATAAACCTTACAATGATAGGACGTAATACAAAGACGAGAAAAACAATGAATAACATGGTACTTAGCACTGAGTAGATGGCTCTAGGACCATTAATTGTGAATGGAACCAATAATGTGAATAGAATCCAACTATAAGTATCACTAATCATGCCAGCTATTAAAGCGGCTTTGCCAAGACCAGTATAAAGGAGTTTGAGCTCAGAAAGGGTGTGTGCAATGACTGGAAAACCTGTAACCGTGAGAACTAAAGTCCAAAATAGATAGGCTTGAACTGTACTTCCTTCAAGGCTATATAGATCACTAATGACATGAAATTTTCGATATAGAGCATATAAACCTGGTGCCATAACCATGGGAAAGATTATCCCGGCAACGGCTATGCTTGCAGCCTTTTTTTGTACGTGTAGAATGGTATTTAAGTTCATCTCCAAACCACTGAGGAATGCATAGAAAATGATACCAATGGTACACAGGACTTCCACATTAAAGACCCCATTCATTGGATATATGAATTTATAAATTTGTGGGAATCCCGCTAGTAATGTTGCCCTAAGTAAGAAACCCGCCTACATATTTAAAATTTAGAATACCCCCACAAATTATTAGAATGACAAATTAGAAAAAAAAAAATTAAAAAAAAATTGTACTTTAAACAAATCAAGTTGTACATTTACATATATATACTTACACAGATATCTGCAATAAGACGAGGTTGATGGAGGGGTTTTAAGATAAAGTAGAAGAGACGAGAAAACAATACGACGTATCCAATTTGGACGGAGAGAATGGCGAGCTTTGAATTTAGGATGTTTTCAGTTTGCCAGAACTGACTATTACTGGGCGATACTACAAAACATTTCACCCCAGAATCCATATTTTCTTCCCTCTGATTCAATTTTTTTTTTTTGTATGATTGTCGTGGTTTTTCCTTTTTTTCTTTTGACTTAAATGTTGTCGCGTTTGTATGTTTGATGAGAGAAACAATCCAAATATAGGAGAAAAGAAATAAGTTTCAACCATATCATGTATGTATTTGAGGTGGCATTTACCTAATTATTAGTTCTAATTTCTTGTCATCATGGGCTGATGTTGCTATATATCTATTCTATTCCAGAACAACAACGGCAGTTAAGAATTATTTTCGTTTATGGTAGTTATGAATTATTATCGCTTTATTTTTCCTGTTTTTATTTCACACATTATACACCCAATATAATTGTCTTTGTCAATTCATTAATTTTTTTTCTTTTTTATATATCCACCCATTTATCGATTCCCCAATTCATTCAAATTAATCGCTGTCAAACTCATAGCCTGCACCGACAGGGACACGAGACACGACACGCCGACACGTTAATTCTAAAAAATATCATATTTTGACACGTCGGGACACGTTTTGATATTAAATAAATTTTTTAATATATATAATATAATTTATATTTAATACATATGACAGTCCATAATAAGTCATATAACTAATCAAATATTTAAATTTCATAACATAAATAAAAATAAAAATAATTTTTCGACTTTGTTAATTTTTTATGTCAAATTTCATAATAGAAAAAAATTAATTTATAAATTAATTTTTTTATATTTAGTTAATAAAATAAAACTAAGATTAAAAAAAAAAGTGTCTGAGCATTGACCGCGTGTCGAAAAAAGTTGACTGCGTGTCGAAAAAATGTGTCGAAAAGTTGACCGGTGTCCCCAAATATCAAACGCGTGTCGGTGCTTGCTTGCTCACAGGGGTGTTAACGAGCCGAGTCGAGCCGAGCTTTGGTCTTAACGGGCCGAGCCTGTGATCAAATGTGTCAAACTGGCCTTAGTCTGTTACCTGTTACGAATATAATATCAGCCTGTGGCCTGGCTCATTTACAAAAAATAAAAGTCTTGTTTAGCCTGTTAGCCTGTTTAAAAAAAATAAGACAATAATAATTATCCAAACAAAATATACAATCAACAGCACTAGTAATTCCATAAATATTCATAAATTTAATATATATCCAAATAGAATAATATAAAATAAAATCATTTATAAAGTCTGTTTAATTAATAAAATGGGATGAAATAAATTGAGAAGAGAGAGAGGGCTATCACAAGTAGTATAAAAAATTAAAAAAAAATATTTGGCAAGCCTGAGAGGCTCTAAGACCGAGCTTTTGAATTGGAGCATGAGGTCTTTTTATTAAACGAGCTTTTATACAAGTCCAAGCCTGGGTCCAACAATAAATTTTAGACATGTAAGCTCAGGCCTTCACGAGCCAAGCCAAAGGCCCCTGGCTTGTTTAACACCCTACTTGCTCATAACAACTAACTTCGTATTATTTGAACAAATTTTTGTTTGTAACTCATCATTTTTAATATTTCTATATTCAAATGTTACACTTCCGTTCATTAGTTGATAGAGAGCCCGATATTAATTATCAACATTTATCAGGTTAACGGGTAACAACTTTTTTGTCAAAATAAGTTATTGGTTAATTAATTAATAAATTTTAAACAAAAATGTAGTTTAGCCATGATAAAAGCTCTGAAACATGGACTCGTTCTTTTTTGTGAATTATGTGTGACGGACACGCTCCGACACGCGTCCGACACATGGTCAATATTTTGGAACACGTGGTCAACTCTCTGATACGCTCTGACACGTTTTTTTACACGCAGTTAACTTTTTTCGACATGTGATCAACGCTCAAACACGTTTTGTTTTTAAGTCTTAATTTTATTTTATTAACTAAAAACAAAAAAATCATTTATAAATCAATTGCTTTCTGTTATGAAATTTGACATGAAAAATTAACAAGGTACGAAAAATTATTTTTGTTTATATTTATGTTATGAAATTTGAATATTTGATTGGTTATATGACTTATTATGGACTCTTATATCTATTAAATATAAATAATATTATATATTAAAAATATTATTTAATATCAAAACATGTCCCAACGTGTCAAAATATGCCATTTTTTAGAATTAACGTGTCGGCGTGTCGTGTCTTGTCGTGTCCCGTGTCAGTGTCCGTTCATCCTAGGATAAAAGTAAAAGGAATATTCATCTTTTAATTGCTATGTATTAATAGTTTAAAGTTTGAAAAATGAATTATAAATTTATAGGTTCATTTTTTTTGCAGTTACAGCATATAACTTATCTGTAGTAAACCCAATACGACGTCGTTTTGAGGCAGAAATCATGGTATTTTTGTAATTTTAATTTATTTCAGGGTTATTATAGTCTTTATAAATTAATTTTTTAATATTTCAATCCCAAAACGACATCATTTTAAAAGTAAATGCAGATAACTTATCTACATTAATTGCAGAAATATTTTTCTCTAAATTTATATATTGAAAGTCTTCATTTAGTAATAAGATCTGTATAAGAAAATGTGTTAATATGTCATCTTATTCAATAAGGATATAAATTATTATTTTTTCCACCGATATATCGATTACTTGATTAATTCGATTTGATTACAACTCCTAATTGGACTCTTTTGTTCAAAATAACTTTGAAGTTTAAATCTGAATTGTGCAAAGATCATATGAAACCTTAAAGTGACAAATCATAATAAGTGAACCAACCTTATATCTATAATAACTCACATTAGTAAACAGCCTAATTACGAATTAATCATGGAATTAATTGTGGTTTAGTGAGATAAATGAGATTATCATGAAAATAAGTCCAATGCATATCAAGCAAATCATTTAGGATCAAAAATATAATTATGATAAATTATAGGAATCAAAGTACAATTATAATAAAGTTTAGGAACTAAATTATAATTTTGCAAAACTTGGCCTAAACTCAATTATGATGTCATAATAAGATTATTCGGGGAATTTATATATTGGGTTCAAAATATAATTTACAAGTGTTGATTCATCATAGAAGCTAAGCTAAGTGACTGGATGTGTTTGGTACGCGGTATTCTCTAGGATTTTCGGAAAATTGAATTTTTTTAAATTCTTAATTTTCGAATATTATCATAAACTGAATGTAAAAATTATATTTCTGAAAATTGAAATTTTCGGATAAAAAAAAAATTATCATCTACCAAACGTCACCTAAATTCCAAGGAATACTTAGCAAATTCTAAAACTTATAAAGTTTGACTATGTCAAAACACCACCTTTTATGACTAGATCATTAAATATTAGGAAAAATGTTTATCATTTTAAATGACACAACTTATATTCTTTCACTCTTACAAAGAGATGGGACCCACACATTTATTTTTTTTGTCAACTTTCTCTCCTCCTTTATCTATCTCTTTCTCTTTCTTAAAATGACACAATTTTACGTCCTTTAAAATGATACACGGGTCTCTCTTAAATATTTCTACAAGTTTTCTTCTCCCCTTCGTATGTGCAGCCCTAAACCGAGAGAGTGAGAGACTTCCATGAGAGAAAAACTTGAAGCTTGAACTTGATCGTCCATCCATTAAAACACATAGCCCTTTGGACCAAAATTGTAGCTTAACTCTTTAGGAAGAAAACCTTAGTCTCTTTTCTCTTTGGGAAGCATTGAATCAAGAGATCTCCTCTCCTTTCCATTTTCGTGTACTGTTCATGGCTGAAGAAAAAATGATGTTTTTCTATGATTTAAGCTTGAAGATTAACATTTGGTTGGTGTAGGACTTATCCAAGGTAAGAAACTCCATTTGTAATGGTTGAATCCTTGAATTTAAGCTTAGGTTTTCATGAAAATATTGTTGGAATTTTGTATGTTGACAGAGTATGAATGGTAGTATGTTTTGATGATGAAATATGTATATTGATATTTGTGGGTTGACTAAATCAATTAGAAGTCAAGAAAGCATGGAAAAAATTGCAAGAACCCTCTTGTTAATTTTTGGCCATGTGAAGGAAGAGTATGTAGGAATGTTGTGTAATTTTGAATAGATGTGGATTATGGATCGTTGATCACTATATAGTTGATTGAACCATGTAGTGGCTATATGGAGTTGGTAAATTTGCATGAGTTTCCTAACCTATTTTCGACCATGAAGAGGAAAGCATGCTTGAAATGTGTTCAATGTTGTTTCAATGATGCTTATGACTCTTTAGATATGTTGGTGTTGAATGGATTAATTAGTTAAACTTGAAAGCATGTAAAAATTTGGAAGAACCTTATTGTACCATTTTCGGCCATGTAGTGAAAAAAGGGCATGTTGAAAGCTTGTTAGCTTTGCTTTGATAATGGTTAGTGTATATTGATTGATGTAATTTACCATGGATGCAAGTATAAACAATGGAAAGCATAAAATCCCATAGACTCCCTATAGGTGCATTTTCGGCCCTTTGAAGCAAAAATCATTTGAGAATGTGTTTGATCATGGTTTAGGTGATGTTTATGACTTATTGAGTAGGTTATGTAAGTAGGTTAATTGACAAGTCATTTGAACCATGGTGAGCCTTTAAGTTACCGTTTGGCCGTGCCTTTAAACATAGGTGTGGAAAGTTGTCTCATTTGATAAGTATGCTAATTGCTAATCATGGATAATGTAATGTAAAATTAACTAGTTGATAACCATTGGTAAGCATGGAAAATTGATGGAACCCCTAGGGTATGATTCAACCCTACAATGGGAAAACATGTTGAAAATGTAATCAATATGATTCTAATGATGTGGAGTGCATATTGGGCATGTTATAGTCGAATAAACTAAGTTATTGGTTTGGCTTAGAAAAGATGACATTGTGTAGTCTTTATATGTTAATTATGAACAATTAGCTCTGACTTGTGTTTTGGCATATATTGGCATGAAAGTATGTTAAGTCATGTTGTGACATAAAAGAAATGAGATTAAACGAACTTAAATATCATATTCGAAAATATGAGGGTTTATTAAAGTGTTGAAGTTTTATGTTTAACACTTGAAATATAACTTATATGGTGTTGGTTCTTACTCTAGGTTTGAGCTTAGGGATATTGTGTTGAAAGGCCAACAATTGAAAGGTGATTAACGTTCTTGGATTGCAAGTAAGCTTGTTAGTGGAGCTTCGCGAGGTAAGCTTTCGAACCTTGGAATTCATCCCTTTTTGGTTCCATCATGCCCTGAAAGGGTAGTGGTTTTTATATATGGTGTATGTGATTGCACTAGAAATTCATATAATGCATGTTATGGTCGTTTGTTGTTGTGTGAAGCATAAGACAGTTAATTCCTTATGCTTAGTATAAGACAGTTAATTCCTTATGCTTAGTATAAGACGGTTAATTCCTTATACTTGGTATGTTGCAAGATGGTTAATTCCGTGCATAATGCATACATTATTTTCTGGGCAGTAGAATTTATTATTGCACACATGGCATTGACATATACTACATTATTTTGATTACTCTATTTATTGCTTTTATACCTAAAATGAACTTTTGGGGGGAGGAATTATAATAGCCCTAACCTAATTAATTAGCAAATTGCATGTAATTAAATAATTAAGCATGTTTTAATGAGTAAAATTAAGTATAAGGCTTAATTAAATGAATCTGAGTCACTTTGAAGTTAAAAAGTGTACTCAGTGAAAATTAAGGGGTATAAATGGGTACTGGCGAAAGTGCCCAAAATATAAAAATAAAATTGTAAATATTCCTAGAATAATATTCCAGACTTTTGGGTAAAGTTTGGTAATTAATGGAGTTGAATAGATAGACGAACCAATACCCGCCTAAAGTCACTTAACCTATGTTAAGTGACTAAAGAACAAAAAGAACCCCAAACCCCCCAAAAACCCGTCGAGCCAGAAAAGAAGAAGGAGGAGAAGGAGGAGAAAGGGAGAGAGAAGAAGAGAGAGGGAAACCCTAGGGAGAGCAATCCTCCACCGATTGGAGTGATTCAAAAGCCTAAACCACTCTAAATCTTTCCCTCATCACTAATCCTAGCTTGGTTCTTGGTGGGGAGTGTTGTGTTGTGAGATATCATCCCCCAAAATTTCGACCCATTGATGATTGGGTGTCATGGAGGAGTCCATTGCTTGAAGTGATGCTTGGAACCTCTTCCTTGGGTGTCTTCTAGGTGAGTTCATGTCTTGATGCAATTCCTTCCATGAGTTTTATG
Organism: Gastrolobium bilobum; assembly: GCF_033153095.1. Lineage (NCBI taxonomy): Eukaryota > Viridiplantae > Streptophyta > Magnoliopsida > Fabales > Fabaceae > Gastrolobium > Gastrolobium bilobum. Next base: position 551,233 of record NW_026898644.1, read on the forward strand.
GTGATGGCTATGTTAGGGTTTCATTGAGAAAGATGTATGCATGGTGGGGTAAATTAGAGCTTGATTAAAGTTAAGTTCCTTTGTAAATGTTGCTAGTGATGATAAATAAACAGTAGAAATGCGTTTAGATGGTCATTTAGTTGTTGTTCCATGTATTAGAAAATTTATGCTTGAAGTATTGATTTTCTAGTAGTGTAAGACATGGTTTGGTTGGTTGGGTATTGATTGTGCCTTGTTGTGTTAGGATTGAGGCATTTGGGCCAACCTTGAGAGACCAACCATTGGAGCAAGCTATGGAGCTTGATTAGCTCCATTGGATAGGTGAGTTCATGCTTATGTTTGGTATGAATTGTATAGCTTGGTTGATAGCTATGAGATGTTATTGGATGCAATATGTGTTAATTGCATTAAACCTTGTGTAGGTTTTGTTTGAGAAGTGAAGTATTGTAATTGACTGACTGTGGAACCTGTTGGTGGTGAACAAAGGTTGACTGAAGCATTGAGGTAAGCCTTCGGACCTTGGGTGTAATTCCCTTGATTGTTCCACCAAGCCCTGAAAGGGTAGTGGTGATTATAGTGTATATAAATGCAATGAAATAGTGTAATGCTTTGTTATACGTATGTGTATGCATTTGGTGTGGCATAGGATGGTGTTTCCCTATGTTGGTATGTGGCATGACGATGCGTAAATCATACTTGGTAGTTAGCTGGCCAGTAGGACTATTTGCATCTGAGTTTCCTTAGGACAGCTCGAGAGCTCGAGGGATTTCTCCTGGAGATGTATTGCACTTTGCATAGATATGTATTTACTGCATTATTATTGTTATTGCTATTACACTGATATGGAACTGTGGGGTGGAGAGATGCTCCAAGGACCCCTGGTTTACTGGATATATTCGTATATCTCACCCCGTGTTGTGGGGACCCCCTTTCAGGTAAGGATGCTGCAGGAGCCTCTGGTGGCAAGTGGCCATATCTGGATTATGCATGAAATGTGGCATTTCTTTTGAGATTGTACATGTTGTTTTGTAGCTCACATGTATAGAATTAAATGAATAGGCAATGCTAGATTTATGATTTGTATATTGGAATGGACTTAGCCTATGCTCATGCCTTTGGTCATCTCTTTTGTTGATGAGAGCCAAGGGAATGATCATAGTATTTTGTAAGCTAAGTTCCATGATTTGTAATGGGTATGTAATGTAAATGATGCCACTTGAAATTCAGATATGCATGCTTTTATGTATTGAGTTATTGAATTGGTTGGGCTGAGAAATCTTATTAGGTACCTAGTTCTAAATTGGGAATTGTTGAGAAAACAAGGGTTAAGCTGCCCAAATTTTAGTACAAGCCATGAGGAAAAGGGCATGCATGTCCCTTTAGATGTGTTTGTATTATGCAAGAACTAAGAACCATTTATGAAGAGGAAATTATATGATAGGTTGGGACGGTGGTGTATGTATAGAAGTTGTAGATATTTTTCTTAGCTTTCCATAGAGACCAATATTGTGTGAATTGGACATGTATAACTCTAGTTAGAGGTAAAATACTAAGAATTGGTGAAACCTTCAGAGCTTTGGCGCATCTGGCGCCAAACTTGGCGCACATCACGCCATTTTGCTCGAAAGCTTCTGTTTCGTGGCGCAATTCGCGCCGGAGTTGGCGCAAATCGCGCCGGGATCACCAGCTGGCGCACCTGGCGCCAACCTTGGCGCCTCCAGCGCCATTTCGATGGGGAGCTTCTGTTTCGTTGGCGCCCGCCGCGCCACAGCTGGCGCCGGTCGCGCCGGGATCAGCAGGATTCACGCGCTCGTTTCGTAGAAAACCCATAACTTGGGCTACAGTGCTCCGATTTGAGCGCGGTTTGAACCCACGCGTAGCTAACGAAGAGATCTACAATATAGTAGAAGTTTTGAAATAAACAAGAAGTAAATTAATGGTTTAGAAATGGAGTAATAACATGATGTTAAGCTTGGTTTATCTGGTTCCGCAAGGTAATATGGTTATGATCACGCATTTGGATATTTTAAATTCGGCGTCGTTTTAAAAAGAAAAATTTATCCGGATTTTTAATTGAGCCAATGTGATTGTAACTGCGCTTAATATCATAATGCGATGTTAACAAACCGGTTCTAGAACGGGGTGTTACATTTTATGGTATCAGAGCAGTTTCGTCGGAAATTGTTAAGTATGCTTAGTGTTTGATGCTTTATAGTTGTTTTAGTACTCTTGATGATTATTGCATTTGTGATCACTAAGTGTGGGCCTGATCAACTCACTTCTTTGTGTAACATGTGTAGTGACATGACGAGGAACCGAAACAACCCCGGACCATCAAACACCAATGCTCAGCCAGAACCTGTTTTGGCTGCTCTTGTGAGGCCTAGAAGTGGCCGTGGGGCAACGGGCGTACAGCCTGATCCCGTGGCTGAAGCTCTTGCAGCCGTTCAGAGGGAGTTGGCTGCTAGCAGGCAAGCCAATGAAAATCTGATGAAAACAAATGAAGACTCGCGGACTGCCATGGCCGCAATGATGACTGAGCTGAGGACGTTGAGGGGTCCTAGGCCCGTGAACCGGCAACCCACTCCTCCTCCTCACACTGCTACGCCTTCTCCACCTCCTTCACAGGAAGAGGGTGGAGTGGGTAACAATGAGGGTGAGGGTAGCCATCACTCCGGAAGTCGGAGTCATCACACTGAGGTTCGTCAACCTCAAGTTGAAAATGTCGGTGATCATGAAATGGAGGAAAGGAGATTAATGGCCTTCCGAAAGCATAAACCTCCTTCTTTTAAGGGAGGTTATGAGCCAATGGCGGCTGCAAAATGGCTCCAAGCGATGGAGAAAATATTCAGGGTGATGAGGTGCCCTGACGCAATGAAGTTGGCTTACTCTGTTTATATGCTGGAAGAGGAAGCAGAAGATTGGTGGACAAATACCGTGCAGCCATTAGAAGCTGAAGGTCGGGAGATCACATGGCGGTTATTCGAGACATTGTTCTTGGATAACTACTTCCCTAGAGAGGCTAGGGAACAAAAGCAGAATGAGTACAACGATCTCAAGCAAGGGTCGATGTCTATTGACCAATACTTCTCAAAATTCAATGAGTTGGTGAAATACGCCAACTATGGGCGAGCCTTACCCACTCCGGCTGAAATGACCTCCAAGTTCCAATGGGGTCTTAATGAGAAGATGTCTCGGAAGATGTCAAATTGTGACATCCGGGAGTTCAGTCGGTTTGTAAACCAGTGTAGAAAGGTGGAGGAAGTGTATAAGGTGTCCCAAACCAAGAAGTCTTCTGAGGCCCAGGCACCTAGTTCCCATAAAGCAACGGGTTCAGGTTATTGGAAGAACAGGAAGGTGCAAGGCAAGAAGCTGAATGCGAATAAGCCCTTTGACTTGTTCAAAAAACCCGGTACTCAGAAGAATTTTGTTGATAGAGGACCTCCTCCCAAGTGCAAGGGATGTGGCAAAGAGCATAGAGGTCCATGTGCTACTGGTGAGGTGATTTGCTTTAAATGTGGAAGATCTGGTCACTACTCCAGGCAATGTCCTCAGAACGAAGCAAGGACTATGGCAGTTCAAGCTACTACTGTTCCGGTCTCTGTTGTTCCACCTATGCTAGAGTCTCAGACGGTTGGTAGAGTATATACCATGGACCGTCAACAATCGGAGAAGGCTCCGAATCTAGTGAAAGGTACAATTTACATTGATAATATGGATGTTGAAGTGTTGTTTGATTCAGGAGCTACACACTCCTGTATGTCTGATTTTATGGCCGTTGGTCTAAATTTGCAAATGTATGACATTCGCCCTCCAATGAAAGTGGTTACAGCTACTGGAGAGGAGTGTTATACATCCGTGTTGTGTAAAGATGTCGAATTCAAATATGAAGGCCGAGATTACGTGCTGGATTTTATTTGTTTACCTATGATCAGCCTTCAAGTTATCTTGGGTATGGACTGGTTGTCAAAGAACTGTGCTATGATAGACTGCTGCGGTAAAAGGATTGTGCTTGATGCTGATGATTCTGCTACTAGTTCTTCCCCATATCTATCTGTGTTGCAGGTTAGAAAGGCTTTGAGGGCCGGGGCATTGGGATATGTCTTTGTGGGGGGTTTAGTAGGCGGAAGTCATGAGGAGATTGGCACTATTTCCGTGGTGAGGGAGTTTGTGGATGTGTTTCCAGATGAAATTCCACAACTTCCGCCTCATAGAGAGATTGAGTTCACGATTGATCTATTGCCTGGTGTGGGGCCTATCTCTCTGGCTCCGTATAGGATGTCACCACCGGAATTAGCCGAGTTAAAGAAACATATTGAAGAGCTTTCGGCTAAGCAGTTTATCCGGCCAAGTGTGTCCCCGTGGGGAGCACCAGTCATATTTGTTAAGAAGAAGGACGGTAGCATGAGATTGTGCACTGATTACCGTCAGTTGAATAAGGTTACA